>NC_046156.1:173598683-173968958 GCF_011064425.1 Rattus rattus | reverse complement strand
ACACACACTGTCTCAGCCTGAAATGTTCACATCTGGGTACAAAGTAGTTTTCTTTAAAATGTTCACAGGTGTGTGTGTTGAGTCTGCTGGAGGTCCAATTCCTTCACAGCAAGCTGGAAGTCAGGGCCAGCAGCAATCTCCACGCCCTCCGCACAGCCTGCCTCCTGCCCTTCCTGTCCCATCCATCCTATTTAGTGCTACCTGTGCCTGGCACCAGCCAACAGCAGATCTCAGCAACCAGGGAACTGCAGGCAGGAGATCCCGGCTCACTCTTCACTACCTGTGTCAAGCGAGTGATGTTAATCTCTCAATTGTATCTCATTACCACCTGTATTGGGTCAAGGGTGTAATGGTCCAGCCACTCGAAGGGTACACGGAGTCTGATCAGAGTGCCCCTCTGATCTCCAGGCCTGGTCCTGTCCAGCCTGATCACGTCCTCCTCCTCCTGCTCAGCTCAGTCTGCATCTGCCTGCCTGCCTGACGTCACGCCCCAATCATGAAAGAGGATTAACCTTGATCAAGCAAGTCTCTGTCGCTTTTATGTTTATGCACATGCCACACACACATATATAAATCACAAAAACATTCCCCATTTGGCACACACAGCAAGCATGCACATTTCACACACTGACCTGTAGACTTTTCTCTGTGCCATGTATGTTAAAATTGCAGTCCGATTGCCTGATGGGCCTCGTCATATTTGCTCGATTTCAGATTCTGCCAACCTCTCAAACGAGGCATTGTTCATAATCATGTTGAGGCATTTTATTGTGTCAAATAAAGTGGGCATTCATTTAACCATATCCTTCATGGTCTTTTCACACACCTTGGTCTGCGCTCTCAACAGGTCTCAGCCTTCCTGATCTTGGAAAAATTTTGATGCATTATGACACTTTGAAAATTAGAATATCTGTTTTCAAATTATGAGTGTGAGATCCTCGACATCCCATCTCATGCACCTTTCAGTTCTGCCAGACCTGATCTCAGCAATGTGCAGCTTTGTGCTTTCAAGACATACCACCTCCCGCCTCCCAAAGCAACAACGCCAACCTCGGCCTCGTGCCCGATCTCACATTGCCTCGGCCTGGAGTATCAGATAGGTAATCTCAGCTTTTATATCACAATCCCGTCATTTATCAGTTGTGTTACACACTTGTGTATTCAGTTAGTTCTCACTCTGATATGCCCGATTACATGCCCCATGATCATGGTGTTTTCCCCCAATCCACACTTATAGTTGAGTGAACTGTTGACTGAGATAAAACTCATGGAGTGCACACCTGTTTATGTTGTTCAACCTGTTCACTATGGCTTGGCCAGCCGACACACTTCCGTCGGGGCGTTTCACTGTCATGGTCGGATCTTCCGTCACTCCTTCAGTTGCTCACACTCAGTAATCATGACAAAAATCTGCAGTACAATGCCTCTAAGACACATTCTGGGGCTGAATCATGGGTTCCTGCTCCACTGCATCCTCTCCTCTAATCATAATCTGCATGAGGCTGTTCTCAGAGTCGGGTCTCTGGAAGTCTTGACTACACTTTGAAACATTTATAATTTTGTCAACGGAAACTGTCTGGCCTCATCTACACAGAAAATTATAAATATCCAGAAATACAGATCAGCCCTTGATCTCATTGTCCTGTCTCACTCTGTCAAACTGTTTCAGCTGCCTCCCGATCTGCAACTCATCATCCCAGCGCAATAGCCTTTATTCTCTTACACTTTTCATCCTCGTTGTTTGAGGAATCTGCTTTTCCTTTCACAGCACGCAGTCAGTAAGAACACCAGTAGCGACGTCTCTATAAAGGCATGGTTCATTTCTGCCAGGTGGCAGATGGTTATGAGACGGTAAAAAACTTCAAAAATTAAAATCAAAACAAAGCCTCTTTCCTGTGAGTAGAATTCATTTATTGTTTGTAGCAATTTCAGGTATGATAAATGCGAGCGTAGCCCTGGCAGATTGTTAAGTTGGTTAAAGCAGCTGTTCAGAACTCCACCATTGACAATGTGCTCAAATAATACCACTTTTGAACATGCCAAGGTTTGAGCCAGCTGCTCTCACTGAAAAACAAATAAATACCTTTTTCTCAAACTTCACGTTGTCATCCTTGAATCATCACTAGGACCGGAGGGATCATTTTGAACACGCAATTTCGTTATCGTATCCAACTTCTTCCTTTCTGTACTTTCTTCAGTGAACTTTGTTCAGTAAGCGTTTTGGATTTCAACATGTCTGCAGAGTCCATCTCCACTGATACGCCCAGTCCAGAACATGATCAGTCTTGTTTCAGCCAAACTGAAAAAACCATCTGAACACTGACCAGTACATAACCCTGACCTTTGTTTGAAAGTGAGTCCAGCCTGTCATCATTCCATTCATCCATCTGATCCACATTCATCTGTCTATCCATCCATCCAGATTACCACTGAGAAGTACTTTTAAACCATATAATATTTCAGTGAATAACTATAAATGCAGTATAAAGGATCCTGAGCCATTCCAACCATAGGCTGAAAATGCCTCGGCCTGCAACACACTTCATTTGAGTGTCAGCAAACACAGCTGCATTCTCAGGTCAAAGTTTATTGGGATCGATGTTACATGCTGGAGTCTCAGCAATAATCAGACTATGGAAGCTTTTAAAACATGATCCAGTCCTTTCACCAGCCTTTCCAAATTGCTTCAGCAAGGTCAGACTTTGTTCAGTTTTATACTGCACACTGTTACAGCCATTTGCTCCCATTCATCTAAACTGATGTCACTCCATTGAACCTGCCATCTTTCAACGTGTCCACCTGCTGTCAACAAAGACTGATTACTTTCAGTCTGTCCTGGTCTCTCCTGCCTGTTTGGTCGTTGGCTCAGCGGCCGGCCTTCCAACTTGCAACCACATACTCTGCAGTTACTTCCTGAGCTCCCGCAGGCACTGCAGAAAACACCTTCACTGCTTCTTGTTGCTGTCCTCTGATGATGCTGCTCACTGCATTTCATGGCTTCAGCACGTCAGCCTCTTCCACGCACCACCTCACTCCCAGCCCTTGCACCACCAGCTTTCAGCACTGTCAGGTCTTTTAAATTATTTCACGCGGTGTAGCTCCACAAAAGTCTCACGTCAATTAAACTTTGGCTGAGGTTTGCAAAGGGCAACTGCCTGTCTTGAGTTCACTAAGCTCGTTTAATTTTGTGAAAGTTAACTGCATTAGAAACATCAAGAATCTGGAACTGTCATGACTGCCAGAGACCTGAGATTGGTTTTAGCATGTGGGTGATTTTACAACACCCAGCACCACTGAGTGACTGCATGA
Organism: Rattus rattus; assembly: GCF_011064425.1. Classification (NCBI taxonomy): domain Eukaryota; kingdom Metazoa; phylum Chordata; class Mammalia; order Rodentia; family Muridae; genus Rattus; species Rattus rattus. The sequence continues at coordinate 173,965,649 of NC_046156.1, read as the reverse complement.
ACATGCTCACTGAGTTTGGCCAGCAAACCGTTCAGGCTGCTTTACAGAGGACTTAGGCCACACACAACATCATGTATGCATGCAGAACTGCACAGTCTGTACTATGTCCATGTTAACTAAGATTCTAAACAGTCTTTCATCGTCTCAATCACAGCGTTTGTTTACTTTGAACTCAGTTTCAGGAGTTTGTTGTTGTGCCTAACTCAGGTCTTCCTTCTTGGGGTATTTACCATTTGTAGTTCTGTTGTCTCCTTGTTTCATCAGTGGGTCCGATGTTCACTCTTAGAGATGTGTTCAGAGTTGTCTTCTCTGTCATACTATCGTTGAAATAATTTCAGGGCAGAATACATCTCCACATGAAGTAGACCTTTACTGTCCTCTTCTCCTCTTTCTCCTTTTGAAACTCTCTCACACTGTAATTTCTCTCTGCACATAGCAACCCGTTATTCATTTGTCAGCCTGCCGCCTGGTCGCATGAGACATTTCTGTTCATGGCACATTTTAGGCCAGCAGTTATGCTGTTTCATAAACTTCGTTTTGTGCCTTCATTATTTTATGTGTACAGCCAGTACGCATGCATTGTTCAGGCAGTGTGTCATTGAACTATACCTGAACATTTGCAGAGTTGCGACTCTCTCTCTTTCAAAAACAACACAGCCTGTCCACACGCTCACGCAGCCTTGAAGGAATATTTAGCAAGGAACAGAAATAGAACTGAATGAAGAGTCACCAGTGATGTTACATTAGTGTAAATATATTAGTGCCATTAACCAACATTGTAAATATTTCTGTGTCAAATTACTTGTTTTTTATCATACCTGAATCTTTCTAGGGACAGATGCACAGTCAGCAAATGCTGCCTGCTTGGCTATAATAAATGTCAAAGACGCCACTTATGTACTCAGCAGAAATAACAATAAAACACAGTCCCAGCTAGATACCATTTCATTCATAGATCAATGTTCTGTTCTGTCTGTCACAGCTCATGCATGTTCCTGCCAACACATCCTGTGAAAAACAAATGTCCTGTCAAACCCAGAACAATTCAGGAAACATCATCCACTTGATAACGTCCGTTCATGGCTCAGGTTTTCTAATGCAGTGTCCAAGTGCTTATCCTCAATATCGCAATCTTCCTCAGCACTGATGGCTTTTTCGGTGGGCACACCACGGCTCTGCCTTCCAGCCCCCACTTTTCAAAAACAATGAAAGAAATTAAAGAGTTTGCCCTGTTAAGCAATGGGGAGGGGTTGAAATGATCAACACTGAACCCAGGCAGTCACCTGCCACAAAAAGTGCAGATCTTCCTTGCTGCTGAGGTCGGAGAGCTGCTGAAGGCAGGATCCTCCGCTGGGTCCTGGGAGTTCGGGCCAAAGGACCTAGTGTCCCAGCCCCAGGAGAACTCCGCCTCTGTGTGACCAGATCTACCAGGCAAGTGGTTTGTAGCAGAAAGAAGTTTGTCTTACCTGTGGTCCCCCAGGCTCCAAGTTTGCTGGCGGTGTGTTGCCTACCTCAGAGGCTCTCACAGCCTCCAACAGCCAGGAAGATCTGCACTTTTTTTTTTTTTATTATTAACTTGAGTATTTCTTATACATTTCAAGTTATTCCCTTTTGGTTTCGGGACAAACATCCCCCCCCCCTTCCTTATGGGTGTTCCTCCCAACCTCCCCCCCCCCCATTGCTGCCCTCTCCCAACAGTCTAGTTCACTAGGGGTTCAGTCTTAGCAGGACCCAGGGCTTCCCCCTTCCACTGGTGCTCTTACTAGGATATTCATTTACCCAGGGCCAGAGTCCAGGGTCAGTCCATGTATAGTCTTTGGGTAGTGGCTTAGTCCCTGAAGCTCTGGGTTGGTTGGCATTGCTGTACATATGGGGGGTCTCGAGCCCTTCCAAGCTCTTCCAGGTCTTTCTCTGATTCCTTCCAACAGGGTCCTGTTCTCAGTTCAGTGCTTTCCTGCTGGCATACGCCTCTGTATTTGCTGTATTCTGGCTGTGTCTCTCATGGAGCGATCTGCATTCACATTTTGATCATCCGTCTTGAGTTTCATTTGTTCTAGGCATCTAGGGTAATTCAAGCATTTGGGCTAATAGCCACTTATCAATGAGTACATACATGTATGTCTTTCTGTGATTGGTAGCTACTCAGGATGAGGTTTCCAGTTCCAACCATTTGCCTGAATTTTCACAAAGTCATTGTTTTTGATAGCTGAGTAATATTCCATTGTGTAGATGTACCACATTTTCTTGTATCCATTCCCTCTGTTGAAGGGCATCTGGGTTCTTTTCCAGCTTCTACATTATAAATAGGCTGCGATGAACATAGTGGAGCACGGTCTTTTTTATAAGTTGCTAGGGCATCTTTGGGTATATGCCCAGGAGAGGTATAGCTGGATCCTCAGGCAGTTCAACGTCCAATTTTCTGAGTAACCCCCAGACTGATTTCCAGAGTGGTTGTAGCAGTCTGCAACCCACCAACAATGGAGGAGTGTTCCCTTTCTCCACATCCTCGCCAGCATTTGCTGTCACCTGAGTTTTTGATCTTAGCCACAAGGTGAATTTTTAAATTGCTTCTCAAGACCTTTAACAGAAAACCAAAATGTCACTGGCTATGAGATGGCTTGTAACACTGAATATTAAGTTTGATGTGGGGACAGCACTCAAAGTACTGACTCCTCAGGACTTAAAATTGTCCAGTGAGCGCAAAAGAAATCCTAAATTTTGTACCCAAACACTGCATTAATTGGAAAGAATTGGGATTTGTTGAATACACATAAATTCTGAACTCTATTCTTAATCCACTATTGAAAGGTTTTGATAGGGGAGCCTCTGGAGAGGCCGGCAAAATCAGAGTAACTCTTAAGAATTCTTGTGATTCCGAATTGCAAATGTCAGAGAATGTGAGGGTGATCTGTCTGCCACCTCTTTCACACCACTAATCTCCACAGTTGATTCAGCTATTGGGCCGGCTGTGGGGAGGGGTGGCCCTCTCCTCCCTCACTCTTCCGTGTGTGTCCCTCTGAAGCTTGGTGGAAAAGAACAAGGAGGCTGACCTCCCCCAAATAGAGGAGGACTGGTCCTCACTTAAGAGTAGTTGCACTCCCCCGCCAGAGCCCCATCAAGCTCTCCATTGTCAAACAGGAAAGAACAGAGACTTGCTCAGACCTCAAAGAGTCGGCTTACTCATTGAGCATAGTCCAGAAAGGGAGGTAACTATGGAGATATGGAGATGGTCTAAGTCACTCTAGTCAGTCATAGTCATAGCCATAGTCATTGTCATGCCTGCCTCTCTCTCTCCCTCCCTCCCCTCCCCTCCCCCTCCCTCCCTCCCCCAGAGCTATTATCTATAGCTCATCAAGTGCCCTGCTGTTGAGCTACACACTCACCCCCAGCTTCACAATCCATGGCTTAATCCCCTAACTTCAAAAATTCAAATGTGGACAGTGCGGCTGAGTACTATTCCAGCAGGGGGCGCTCGTGAGACATCACATACAACCCAGTAGTGATCAGTGCAAAGCAGAAAGTCTCTACCGCTAATGGAGAGAGGACAGCTAGATAGGACGGGGGAGCCGGAGGCATTCTATGTACTGGCATGATTGTTTGGGAAAACCAGGTGTTCCTTTGTCCGTGCCGTGAGTGCAGTGTGGCTGCCTCCTCCCACGTGCCCTCGGAAGGGGTACATCGTCTTTCTGAGGAAGACACGTGTGAGGATAAGCACCCTCTGAAGTTCATACTGCACATTAGAAACCCTCACACTGAGCCACTATTGAACGAGACCGTTATCAAAAGGATTCAGGTAAATTGGATGAGTAACTGTGTTTCCTGGATCTTGGTAGGCTGAGGCAGAGCCAGAACCTTCTGGGTTGTTACATGTTGTCCTTTTCACACTTGGGCTGCTTATTCATTTCTTATCACTGACAATTAAAAGAAAACCGTTGACTATCAGTATTCTAGGTTTGGGAAAGTATTCTCACCCAACCTCTAACTATAGGGGACCCAACAACAGCAGCTCCTGAGTGAGTCCTAAATGGTTATGGGAGAGATCCTCATAGATAACTGTTTACACATACATTTAACTTTGTTTTTATTGAATTTTTTCATACACACATAATTTACAGGATAGCTAACATCTCTCCACTTCCCTCGCTCCTTTTCTCTCCACCCTATGTACATATTATCATGCTAAGAACAGCAACATGCCCTAAGAGAAAGGAATAGGGTGGCTGTTTACAACGGGACAAGTTACTGACTATGCATAAACCTTAAATATGCTCAGGGATAATAATACATCCTTTGTAGAACTGATGTGCAAATTCACTGAGATCACTCACTTAAGAACTTGACACCTCATAGGAAGGCAGCCTACAGTAACCATTGCTATTGTCATCATGCAAGGCTATTGGTCAAAAATGTAACATTTGTAACATTAGACAAACAAGAACATTCCAGTCTGTAAATTGGGGGAAATGGTACATGGCAGAACATCTTAGTAACTTTGCTCTAAACAATAGGTTTGGTGACCTTTGTTGTTGTCGTTGTTGTCTTGAAGACTGTCTTAGTCACTTTTGGCACTATAACAACAAATGATAAAGAATAGCTTACAGCAACAGAGATGTGTTTCTTGCATGTGTAGAGGCTGATGACAAGATGGAGATACCAGCACATCCCATGGCTGATGAAAGCACTCTGGGGCTCATAGGTGGCGTCTTCCCACTGTGTCCACAGAGGATGGAAGGAAGAAATAAGCTTCCTCGGCCCCATTTCTGATGCTTCTAATCCATCTCATAAAGATTCTGCTCTCGTGGCCTCACCATCTTCCCAGCATCCCCACCTCTTAGTACCTCCCTGTTCAGGATTAGGTCTCATTTCATGAATTTGGGGCAAACAAGCATTCATAACAAATAGTTGTTTGTGGTTTGTTTGTTTAAATATTATTATAGCCAAATACAGACAGCATTCTGTTTACTCTTTTGGCTGTGCATGGTTACACACATCTGCAATCCTAAGAAGGATTATAGAAAGAGGGAGCACACATTTGAGGGCAGCCTGACTGACATTCAGAGATTGTGTCTAAAAACAAAAAGGATTTTAGATATGAGGTAAGACTTTTTTTTAATTTATTTTTAAGTATTTACAAATGTTCAGTTCAATGGCACTAAGTATATTTACACTAATGTGTAACATCCCACTGAACATTTTTTTTTTCAACTCAAACGGAAGCCCTGTACCTGTTAAGCAATGATTCCAGTCTTCATTCTGGTTCCCAATTTCCTGTTTCTGGGAATTTGCCTACGTTAGGCATCGCTTATGAATGGGACAACGGGACATTTGTTCTTTTGCATGTGGCTTATTTCACTTAGCATAATGTGTCAAAGTTCATCTCTGCTGCAGCATATGTCACTATGTAACTATTTTTGCTTGTTTTTGTGACAGTCTCATGTAGCCAGTGCTTACCTTGAATTCCTGATCTGGCAGCACCTCCCCCACAACCCACCCCCTCATTGCCTTTACCTCCTAAGTGACTGTAGACCCGTGTCACAACACTCAGCCTCATGAGATATATATATATATATATATATATATATATATATATATATATATATATATATATAATGTATATGCACCTTCTATCTCCATTCCTTCATGATGGACACCTGGGTTGCCTTCACATTTGAATAATATTCCCCGGGAAATGACTGCATACTTATCTCATTAAGCCTCTGCTTTTATTCTGCTCTTAGGGATATAACTCATTTGGTAAAGTGCTTGCCTAGCATAAATGAGACCCTGAGTTCAATCCCCAGCACTTTATAAAACCAGGTGTAGTAGCATGCACCTGCCTAGTCAGGAGTAGGGACTAGAGGCAGGAAGATTAGAACCCAAGGTCATCTTCAGCTGCGTAATGAGTGTGGGACCTGTCTCCAAAACCTAAAGAAACAAACAATTCCTCTTGTATACATCCAGAAGTATTGTTGCTAGATCATGTCGACTGAGGAACACATAGTCTTTTCCATCACAGTTGTAGTTTACAGTCTTTGTAATAATGTAAACGTAAAATGAAAAAATCATTTTACAGTCTTGGCAACACCTGTTTCGATTTCTCACTATCTTACCAATACTTGATACTTTTTGCTCTTTTTAAATAACAGACATCCTCATGAGTATGAAGTATTATCTCAAGGTGGTATTAATTTGAATCTTCCTAATATTAGTGATATTGAACGTCTTTCATGTGCATTATTGGACAGAGCTGCATTCAACTCCTGTGTCTATTTCGAATCAGGTACTTTGTTGTGTTGTTTACTTACAGAAGTTCTTTATATAGTATGGATACTAATCCCTTGTCAGGTATTTGGTTTACAAATGTTATTTCCCATTCTGCAGTTCCCTTTTATATATTTTTTCTTTTGTTGACTGAGATATTGGTGACATATCTAAGAAGTTATTAGACCTAGAAGCCAGTGTTATCAGAACCCAGGGGTTTTTTCCTAAGTGTTTTATAACTAAATTAGTTCTGACATTTAGGTCTTTACTATATTCCCGTTTTATCAGGTACAGTATCAAGCTCCAGTCTATTCTTTTGCAGGTGATATCAAATCTTTCTAGTATCATTCATTGATTTGATAATTTTTCCCAAAACATATGATATCTTCCTAAAGTTAATAACCCAAGAATGGACTAAAGAAAAGAGAGTCAGAATGACATTGAATTGCTTGAAAATCAGGTTCTAATAATTTGGGATTCAAAGATGCATTATAGGTTCTCCTAGTATCATTAGGTAAAAATCACAGACTTCCAAAACAACCCATAAGAATGCATCAGTGCTGTATGCAGAGCAGTGGCTCAGTAACTAAGAACACTGTCTTCATACCCAGGGGAACTGGGTTGGATTCCTAGCACCCACATGGCAGCTCACAAATATTTGTAACTCCAGGTATAAGGTTCCAATGCCCTTTCTGCATTCTCTGGGCACTGACCACACCCACACATGGTACATGGACATGCATGCATGCAAAACAATCATACACATAAAATAATAGAAAATTTTAAAGCAGGATGCACTGGGGGTATAGAGGTAAGCATAGCTGCCTTCTAAAATGTACCACATAATTAAATATAGAAATATCTCCTTCTGACCTCCAGGAAGAGTGTCAGCAGGCTCTACCTGTGCATGGGTAAGTTAATAGCAGGTTGCTATTATGTATGCAGAGAGGCTTCCTGCCTGGTGGCTCCCACATTGAGTACAAATGGAGAAATGGGGTGAGTCTAAGGTACAGAGAGTGTATGTGGGACAAAATGAGGAGAATGTCTTAAGGGAAAAAGTAAAATCCAGAGATTTTACTATATTGAAACAAAATACTATTTCATTCTTTTACTGTATTGAAAGTAAACGATTCCTGTTTCTGAATCTTAATATAAGACTAAGAAAATAAATATACCCCCTCTTATAGTCTCTTGGTCTGTAAAATCACAAAGCAGTCCTGCAAATGATCCTTCCTGTTGGCAAAGAAACTTGGGGAAAGGAAGAAGGAAGGAGGAAAGGGGGAGAGGGAGGAGAGGAAAAGAGTTGAGGGAGGGGGAGAAGAGGAGGGAGGACAGAAGAGGACAATGCAAAGGTCTACTTTTCTTCATGTGGGATGTATTCTCCCTTCTGCCCACTGAAGCAGGAGTTACCACTTCCCAGTCAGCAAAGACAGAGCCCTCGCCTCCAAAGGTGTGCATATCAGTTCATTTCTTCAACTGGGTAAAGGACACAAAATTATGACAGAGAGATTGCTCCTGGATTGCATCTCTAAGAATAGACATGGACCCACGAAGTAAGAAACAAAGGAGGCAACAGAACCACAGAGATTCAAGTCCCCAAATACCCCCAAGGGAAGGAGAAGACCTGAGTTAGAAACACAACAGCAAAACCACAGAACATGGGATTCAAGGGTAAACTGTGGCCTTTGTCTTTTTGCTCGCCGTGTCAGTTGGGATGATGAAAGACTGTTTAGAATCTGGGTTGCTCTTCCACAGGTCTGCTATAGCATGGTTATAGTACAGACTGTAAACAGTCACCGGGTTCACCTTGGAGGGACAGCTGTTCCTTGCTCTTTAACTTTCTCTTCCAACTGAAGCATATTAAGAACTCTCCTCTGGCCAAAGGTTGAAGTTCATTTGTCATTGAAAGCCAATACAATTCTTTCTTCCAGATCCTTGATGTTCTAATAGATTTTTAGACTTATTTTTTTCTATTTTATGCACATAAGTGTTTTGTCTGCATGTAAGTCTGCATACCACATGCCTGCCAAGTGCTCGTGGAGATCAGAAGGGGTGCCAGATCCCCAGGAACTGGACATACTGATGGTTGTGAGTAGCCATGTGGAGGCTGGCCCTAAGTCCTCTGTAAAAGCAACAATTGCCCTTCACTGCTGAGCCATCTCTCCAGCCCCTGAACAGTTTTACTTTTATTGTTTTCAATTGTAAATATGTGAGAGCACATGTGGGCATGTTCACATGCATGTGTCTGTGGAGGTCAAATGCTCCGGACTCCCCTGGAGGCCTAGTTATAGGTGTTGTAAGTCACCCTACATGGGTGCTAGAAACCAATCTCGGGTCCTCTGAAAAAGCAACAGTCACTTTTACCTGCTCAGCATGACTCTAGTTCCCAGATTCTTGATGTTCTAAAATACAGTTGCTTTCCTAAAAATTAGAAAGAACGGGGGAAAACAACAACAACAAAACAGACTCAAAAAAGTAAAAAGAGAACAGGCCTAATTAAGGAAGTGCGCACTCTTCCATACCCAACTTCCTTAACCTCGGCTCTTCTGGCTTTCAGCCTTCCTGGTCGTTCCATATCTGGCCTTAGAATACCCGTGAACTCCTATGACTCTGCTTCGGAACTCTCAGTTGCCCTTTGCTGGCGCAGTCCAAATGCATGTGAATGAACAAAGACACAAGCTTATAAAATAAGGGTTTTAGTTGACATTGCTGGTGGGGTGGGGGTGGGGTGGGGAGTCGGGTCACTAACCAAGCCTGATTTTGATTCTCGGCATCGAGTCAGCACCAAAGAGCAACAGTGCACCCCTCTCGGTGTATGGTTCTGTTTTAGCAGAGCAATCTCCCACAATGGGCTTTGTGGGAGGGCATACACACGCAGTATTAATATACAAAGCCATGTGCTTTCTTCATCAGATTTAAAAAAAAAGAACCTGTGAGCCCAAACAGGTCTTTTTAAGAAACTAATTTATGATCTGGGGCTGGGGGTAGGGCAGAGTATGAAAATTAATTCTCATGGAAAGAGGCGAGCAGCCTAAGCCAACCCATGTTGCCATGTGACGTCACTGGCAAGCCATAAAAGAAATGCAGTGAAAAAGCATCATCTGGGGGACAGCAGCAAGAAGCCGGGGTGGGGGTGGGGGGAGAATGAGTGTCCGAAGAGGCTTCCAGGAAGAGGTGACAACCGCCATCCTATGCTCTCTCCTCAGATCTTCCATCCAGGCCTATCAGTGTTGGGCACCATGCTCCTTTGATGATACAAATGGTGAAATGTTGAGTGTTTTGAAAACATGATCACTAGTGTTACTTAAATTTTGTCACTGCTTCTCCTTCCTCTACTTGTAGATTGACTTTTTCCTTTATACATTCAGTTGGTTTCTTTTCCCAGCCCAATATGCCTATATGCCTCACCATTTCCATGTGGTAACTATGGCAACCACTGGAGCTGCAGTGCGCTCATTTCTCCTTTGCCTGAGCAAAAAAAAAAAAAAAAAAAATTATTTCCTGCAATGCAAATAGGAAAAGGGAGTTACTATCCCACGGTTTGAAGAATTATCTACACTTTGCATTCCCTGAGTGACTCCTCCCTGCCGGGAAAACCGGTGCTTTGAGAGCTCAAGCTTAAATGCAACTTTGTCTTTTGAAGATGATCCCATGACACGGATGTGCATCTCTAGTGCCTTTGTGCGTTTCTTGCTTCATCATTTCGCTCAGGGTCTGATGGATTTAACTAACTTCACAGGAAATATGGTCGCTGTGTTTCCCATTTTGCAAGCTACGATGCTTCACTTAGCTCCTAAAGTTCCAAAAAATAAAAATAGAAACATAGTGGATTTTTAGAGTTGGGAAATGCAACCCTTTGTCTTTCCTGTCTTAGCCAAAGTGTCTTAAAACTTCAGTAGCAACCCCCATTTCCGAGCGCCCAGGGACTAAACCAGCAACCAAAGAGTACACATGGAAGGACCCATGGCTCCAGCCCCATATGTAGCAGAGGATGGCCTTGTCTGGCATCGGTGGGAGGAGAGGCCCTTGGTCCTGTGAAGGCTTGATACCGCAGTATAGGGGAATGCCAGGGCAGGGAGGCAGGAGGGAGGGGGGAGCACCCTCATGGTGGCAGGGGATGGGTGGTGGGATAGCAGGATTCTGGAGGGGAAACCAGGAAAGGGGATAAGATTTAAAATGTAAATAAAAAACATCCAATTTTAAAAAATGCTTTTTGTTTGACTTAATCAGAGAAAAAAGTCTATAGTGGGCATTTCGGGGCGGGGGGGGGGACCTTCAGTAGCAACGGAAATGGACCTCAGCCTGCATTTAGAGATAAGCACAGGTTCAAATGGAAGTCACATAACTGAAATGACAGTGCTTGTCTCACTGGCTAAATGTTTAACAAGTGATTGCTACATTTCATTCAGTTTGGAGTATAGAGGGAATGGTGAACTAAGAGTAAGCCACCTTGTAGCAAGTGGTGAAAATTCCTCCAAGAGCTTTGAACTCACTGGGAGATTTAAAGAAGTCCTGATACCCAGGTTCCACCCAAGAGAGCCTGGTTTAGAGGCTGAGGTGAAGTTTGCATAGTTGCATGTTTTAAAAGCTTCCCATATGAGTCTGGTGTGTAGCCTAACTGCGGACTACTGTTTTCAACGCTAACCAGTACCTGCACTGTGATAATGTCCATTCCATCCGATTTTCTGATAGTTCCATCCCAATGCCTTTGTGTCCAAATGTGTCACATCTAAAAGCCTGTGTTCCAGAACTCTGCTTGGCCCTGAGGGTCCTCCTACATTCATGAGCTGTTTATTGAGTATCAGAGACCTTGAAGTTTCCAGTTGCTGGTGACCCTCCTAGATTAGGACCACACCTTAAGCTCCACCCCTTTTTATAAAGTCTAAAGATGGTAGAGCAATCACCAGACTCCATTGTACCCCTTGACCTGACTTCCCAGCTGCGCCTTGCTCTCTTGCTTCAACAATGATGCTATCTCTATTTCTAATCACTGGTTCTTAGAAATATTTTCACTTTTAAGAAATAACAGGGAACGTATTTTCTCTTTTAGGCTTTATTTTGTATGGACATAGTAGTGACTAAAGTTAACTCAGGGTCCAGGGCAGAAACTTGGTGACCCTGTGCTAAATAAATGCCCCAGGACCTAACCACAAAGCTAGAGCCCTGTAGCCAAGTGCTCGGAGTGCAGCTGGCTATCTGTGCTGTGGAACCGAAAATGACCTTTGCCCTTAAACTCATTTTGATAACAAACTTTACACTCAAAATGAATGGGCTAAATACATATTAGCCCATATAAGCATATTAGGATATATTTAGAGTGGCTGATTGGGGTGGATGAGCTCTGAGATAAAATCCTGTGAATTATAGCTAGTTCAGAATATATTTGCACCGGGAGCCATGGAAGCGTTCGACACTAGCAAGCAATACTAACAATTAGCAAGCACATTCACTGCGTTTTCTGAATAAAATGAATGGCATTCTGTGATAAGCTTAATGAATATTTCTGCCACTTCAATTCCAGGGCATGGGTTCTAATATATTAAAGTTGTTGATTAAATGCTCAGGATCCTTTTACTCTTTGTAATTTTATAGTTATTTTTCACTCAAGTGATATGTCTTTGGGTTTGAAATCTTAGAAACCAAGAGTGCAGAACAAAACAAGAATTACTTGTTGTTCCTCCAGTGAAGTCAATCCCTACTAATATTTTAATGTGGGTCCTTCATAGATGGGTGGATGGATGGATGGATGGATGGATGGATGGATGGATGGATGGATGGATGGATAGATGGGTAATAATAGATTAATAGATATGGATAGATGGATAGAAGGATGATTGATAGATATATGATGATAGATGATTGATAAGTAGATGATAGATAGATGTAGTCAGATAATAAATATTTGGACTCACATATATACAAAAAAATAGAGGCTTTTAAATAAAGTCAAGGTTAGTAACACTGAAAGTTCAGTATTCAGATAGTTTTTCAATTTGGTATTAATCTTTTAGCCCTCAAAGCTTCATCTATCCCTTCTCAACTATAACAAAGAGAAACAAGGCCAGTCATACAATGTTCCTGGACTGAGATAAAATGCAAATAGGGCCCTTCCATATCAATGTGTGAAGGCTGGTTAGACCACACTGCTCAGAAAAGGAAGTAGGCTCTTCACAACTAACTTGCACATTCACTGCCGGACTCACAGCATCTGCGGGGTCACAGAGTGCAAGGCGTATCGGTTCTTTCCAATAAACATGGTAAGTCACGGGTTTTATGACTCTCTCTCGTCTCCGGGCAAGCACACTTACCTTCTCTACTGGGGCAGAGGGGGCTCATGCCCAAGTTCTCACTGCCTTTGGAACTGGCACATGCCTACTGTTGTCCTTGTGTTGAGGAAGCTGCTGTGTCTGCTATGCCCTTTGAGATCGAGGCTTTGGAAGTTCCCTTTTCGGATTCTAGCTGTCAGAAGAGAGGAAAGTATCTGCCTCACAGAAAGGAAAGTTGGATTCCTTGTCTTTGACACTGAACAGGGTTGCATGACAAAGTAGTGGCATAGTCCCTCACGGTCCCTGGGTGAGTACTTTAGTTCTCAAAGATTCCAGTGCTGAGGGTTTGACAACGTGGGGGTTTTGGAAAAGGAGTTATTTTGTTTATTTTAATTGAGCAAAGAAAACAAAACTCGAGTAAACCCAAACCTTAGGGACAGGCTGTGTTCCCAAAGTTAATTGAAAGTCATTATTTGGAGCACATTAAAATAGTGAGTGGGTTCCCAGGTGTACCACAAAAAACTAGCTTAACCTGTAATGTCACCGAGCTACACTAACATTCTGCTCCACGGTTTGCCCATCCTTTACCTATGAAGAATTAACTTCCCTGAACTGTGTGGGATTCTGCTCCCTGATTCAGGAAGAGAACTGTTTTTGGTTTTTGGTTTTTGGGTTTTTTTTTTTAATCTCATAACCATCTCTGCATACCACCCACCAACGACTGGGAATGAGCCATGCCTTCTCTTGATACAGAGAGACAGTCACTTCCTTTGGTGGTGCCCACTGAGAAGACAGCCTCTGAGGGACTGCGATGCCCACCGTTGCTGCAATGGGGGAAAGCAGAGGGTTCCTCCAGAACTGTTTGAGGCAGGATTAAGAAAGTGTAGAGGTCAGAGAGTATAACCTTGCACTGGAGGGAAGAGCAGGAAGAGAGATGAGTGAGAGTTGCAGAGTCATAGGGGAGGGGAGCTCACAGCAGCTGAAGAAATGGCCCCACAGCCCTCCCCGCAGCTATGTACGTCCGAGGTGTCACCACTCCGCAGCCTCTTCACACTGAGCCTCAGGGGTCCGGGTTCTTAGAAAACAGTTTGACTTAGGTGCTGATAGTTTCCTCAAAACTAAAGTAGGACACTAAGGTTTACAGTGCCTTACAGGGCATGGATTTCTAAAGGGGAACAACGTGACAATTAGGGAAACTTAACCGACTGTCTCTTTCATCAGAACTGTCATTTTCTTACTGTAGAAGTAACACATCTTAGCTCAAGAGCTTCTTGGAAGTATAGATCTATAAAAATGAGACAATAAAGAAGTCCAAAGGGACAGTCTGTAAATTTATATCTATTTTTCTAGATTTTCATCTGTTTAAATACATATTTTATAAGTATAATTTTCTGTGCTATTATAATAGATAAAGCCATTCCCCATTGTATTTTAATTTAAAATAACTTGCCTAACACCTGTGTTATAATGTCATCCTTAGTGATGGAGCATTTTAAACAATTATGTGGTTGGTATCAATAATTTATCTTAATCATTTTCATATGATTAGAGATTTCTGGTGTTTTTTCGTCTTATTTCTATTTCCCCCTCTCTCCCTCTAGACTAGGACAATTGAACATTTCAGTTGGTTTATTTCATTTCCCCCCTTTTCCTCACTGTGATATAAGAAAGACCATCATAGCATCAGTGATTTTCCATTGACAAAATTACCATAAAATGACAAAGTGGCAAAAGAACACAACACATTTAATTAAGACTTCCAATACCAATTCTCTTCTTGAGGATACATCTAAAGTTTGCCTCTTGAGGGCAGCATAAGTAACACCCCCTGCAGTGTGGTATATGTGTGTGTCTATGTTTGTATATACACATACCTGTCTGCAGATTATGATTAGTCTTTATCTCTCCCCAGAATTACCTTTGACAGACTATAACAGGAAGACTCTTTCTTCTTGAAAGACACATATACATATGTACATACATACGTACATACATACATATATACATACATACATACATAATCTGCATTTACCGCTTTTCATATGTTAACTTTACTTTCCAGTCTTAACGCTTTTCTATAAGTCGCTTAAGCTCCAGGCTTCTTTCTCCTTCTAGTGATGCCAGCATTGGAAGCAATTTTCCTACTGGGCTGATGAGCCCAGGAAAGTGTCATTATAAAGCAGCTACCAAGGCACCGACACATGGCAGACACTGGGGAGGGTTGGATTCCTTCCTTCCAACCCCCAATACATAGATTCTGAAGAAGAGAGAGACACTCTCGAATCCCAAGGAGGAGGGATGTTGGCAGTTAACACTGGTGAACCAGAGACACGAGTTATTTAAATTGTATAATAGCTCTTAGGGCATTGGCTGCCTGCATTCGTTTTTGTCCTTGTTGCAGTGCTAAGGAACAACTGAAGGGGAGTGGCCTTATTTTGGAAGATCGTTTAAGGAGATGTGGCCCATTATGTTAGAGAAGGTTTGGTGGTAGGAACAGCTCTTGCCCCCCGGCAACAGAGGTGTGAAACTGTTGCTCATATCTCGGTAGAGCAGGAAGCAGAGCACTTTGGCTGGAGTTGAGGCTGGTGTATAACCCATAAGACCTACCCCCCCACACACACACACACCAGTAACCCACTTCCTCCGGCTAGGCCTCACCTCCTGCAGGTTACCCACTGTCTTTCTGAGTCTTAGTTCACTCAGCTATAAAATGCACATTGGCAGTATAATGGGTTAGACGGAAAAGGCCTCCCATTCTCGAACCTTCCAGGCTTGGAATCATGGAGTAGTTCTGGGAAATTGTGGTACCTTCAGGGGTGGGGCCTAGCTGGAGGAAGTAGGTTACTGGTATGTAACACAGCTATTAAATATTGGAATTGAGATGTGAACACAAGTCTGTCTGTTCTCAAAGCTTGGGTTTTTCTAGATTTTGTAATATCCTAAAAGGCAGTTCCACGGGAAATAAAAGCCCAGGACTGTCTCTTGGAGTTGCAGGGGAATTCTTCACAAAGATAATCTTTATCCAAACAAGGAATCCATATCCATACCTGCTTCTATCCTGAGTGCCATGAAAACATTCTGTTTTCAGAGTACTAACTCCAGGAAAGTATGTCAGGTGTCCTTGGGATCGGACACTGAAAGGGCGGGTTGCTGGCGTTGTGTTCCTTTGCCCCCAGAATTCAGAGGCAGAGTTGAACTGATTAAGTGTCTCTTAGCCTCATCCCTCCCCGCCCCCAAGCTCTTCTACTCAGTTACCACATACGGTATCCCAAGTGGTTACTGGGAAATCTGCCTTCTACTGTCCTCTCCCGACAACCTCCAGGCAAGGAAACTGCAGAGATGTGCGAAGGAAGCACAAAAGCACTTTGTGCTATGAAGGCAAATATATGAGATTTCTAGATAGGTGGGCCCTACAGGCTCATGACCACCGAGCAAGGGGTGCTGAGATCCAGGCTCAGTTTCCTTATTCCTTCATAAGGGATCTTGACCAGAACCCTCTGGAGCAGCTCTGTAAGCTACAGATCTAGCCTAAACTGTCTCTGATGTTGTCCCTCATAATATTATGGAACTTAAGACTGAAAGGATTGCACGGAGCAGGCAATTTTACCATTCTAAAGAGAAATAATAGGATGATATCTTTCCACATGAGAAGTACTTCCGGGGATGACCAATTTATAAAACCTCCTGGAGAACAGAGAAGCAGATATTCTGATAATGTGCATTTTTTTTCAAGTGCTCATAAGTGTGCTGAAATATATTTTATACATACGTTTTGAAGAGTGAGAAATAAAGTGGCATGTTTTACTCTTTGCATTTAGCCTCTGTCAACATAGAAACTTTAACTAATGAAACATGTTTGAGGTGTGTTAGCGCTCATCCATCCATCAAAGATTAGCTAAGCCATTTCTCCACATCTGGGCTCTGCTAGCCCAGCAGACAACATGTGAACAGCACAGATAGGGTCTTCTCCCCCCAAAAGCCTTCATTCACTGATTGTTTCCCAGACTGGTGTACCTCAAGATCCACAGGAAGGCTAAGAGTGGGGCCTGAGAATTTGCATTATCTCCCTGTCGCAACTGAGGAAGCCACTAGACCATGCTTAGAGAACCATTGCTCTTAGGAAGTGAACAATCACCAAGAAAACAGGCAGCACCCTAATCCCTAAAGGAGATAATCAAGGAGCCGATTTAGAAAACAGAGGGAGATGGTCTCTGTAAACAGGATCTGAAGACACTGAGCAGAGGTTTAAGACAGAGCTCGTTCTCCGCTCTGCCTGCACCCTGAACCCTTGAGGCAGCTTCTGAAGCTCCATAACCCTCCCCAAAACCAGTGACATGGGAACTGAGGTGGGGCCTAGTGAAAAGAACTTGGCATGGGAGATCGGGCTCAAAAATTCCAGTTGAAGAAACCATAGATGTGAAAAAAATTACAAAGCAGGATTCAGTAGCTTGGGTCTCAAACACCATGAGAGAGGGAGAGAGAGAGAGAGAGAGAGAGAGAGAGAGAGAGAGAGAGAGAGAGAGAGGTGACCGAGAGTGACAAGCTATGGTTAGGGAATAGGCCAAAGTCACGTGATTACTGGATCTTGAAGGCTGCCCACTTTATTTTGACTACTTTAATAAAATGCCTTAACTGCATGGTTATAGACAACATAAATGTGCATGCACCTCATAGTTTGGGAGGTTGTAAAGTCCAAAATCAGGTATAAGTATGACAGGGTTCTAGTGAGCGCCCCCATCCAGGCTGTCAGACTGCCAAGTTTCCCTACTGTGTGCTCCTGTGGTAGAAGAGGCAAACAAGCTCACTCAGCCTGAGTATGAAGATGGAGCCATCGTGCATAAACACCTCCTTGATGTCCTACCTAATACCATGCTTGAGGACAGTGGTTCCCAATCTTTCTAACACTGTGGCCCTTTAATACAGTTCCTCATGCTGTGATGATTCCCCAAGCACAAAATGATCTCATTGCTACTTCATAAATGCAATTTTGCTACTGTTATTAATCATAACATACATAGCGGACATGCAGGGTATCTGAGATGCAACTCCCAAAGAGGTCTCCCCACGGGCTAAGAACTGCTGCTTTCGGGGCTAAGCTATCTGCAAGCAAATTTTTAAGGACACAATCCTTCAGGTCATAGAAATTGATTTTACTGTTGTACACAAGAGTCACTGTAGCCTTCCAAGTCAAAGGTCTGGTGCTGTGTGCTGATTCACGTTTTGAGTGGGGCCTCTTCTAAACTGATGCGCATCCTTTGGATATCCTTGATCTTGGCTTAATGCCTAAATATCATCAGTCCCCCCATCCCATTCCTCAAAGTGTTCCCGCACACCCCCAGTCTTGGATATCACCAAATTAAAGAAGAAGTGTACAGGTTCTGAGGTTTAGGAATGGCTCTGAAAACAATCCAGTGAGTAAGGTGAGGGACTATAATGGAGACCCGGTTGGAAGATGGTGTTCCAAGAACATCGGAGCTAGAAAAGGTTCCTGTGAGGACTGTACTCCAAGTTCCCTGCATTTCATAGTAATCCAAGGATGTGAAAACATAAAGGTTCTTGTGCAACACCAGGCACGTTTTAAGCCAAGGATGAACATTTCCATCTCTGAGTGACATCTTATTTTGCCAGTGCGTGTGGCATGAAGTAAGGGTTGCCTCTGGGATCACAGGCTGGGACAGGCTGGGAGCACAGGCTGAGACACACTGAATTTGTTCTGAAGTGAATGGGTGTGGTCCTCCAGTTCTTGGTTTGGTAACTGCACTATCACTTCCCCAGTGCTTGGATGGGCATCCTGTTTGACCTTTGTTTCTTCTGTTTCCTATTAAATATAACACCGTAAAAGATAGGAGTCCGTGTCTGTAACCCCAGTAATGGAGATGTAGAACCAAGACATGAGTTCGAGGCCTCCTGGAGCCCCATAGTGAGACTCTATCTCAAAATTAGATAAATATAAATTAAATATGTGCTTCATTTAATAATATAACAAATATCCCTTTTCTCACCTGCTATACTTAGTACATATTAGCACTTCAACAGCCCTTTAATAAGTGGAATTTTGCTTTTTGCCCCCTTTTGGTTCTGCGTCTCTCCTTCCCTCTACAGAGGAATGCCTGATTTGAAAGTAGCATTTGGCCTTCAGGGTCATGTTTTTATACTTTTGTCTCATCTATGGGTACTTACAAAATAGCATATGATATCTATTTAGAATCTTTAATGTAACACTGTTTAGGTTTTCAGTAGTTTCTAAGGTTTTCTCTCTTTTCCGTGCATTGTTACGGTGTTAACACGTGGTCATCAGGTTGAGGCAGCGGGCCCGCCCACTGAACAGATGTAGAGTTCAATTACAATCACTTCATCGATTACCCGGCGCTTCGTTTCTTGCCACAATTTTCAACTTCCAAATTTTCAAAACTGGTGTAAGGGTGTACACTCTTTTACTCTGCTCTTATGCACTATCTTCTTCGGCTGGTTCGCTGAGTTTTCTTATCTACTTCAGGTTCTAGTCTTGGGTAAGCTGTGCAAAGTTTATTCTCTCAGTAACTACTTCCGGCTCACTTTCATTTCATTATCTCTTTTCATACTGATATTTTAAAATATTTTAAATGATGCTTACTTACTTATTTGTGCTTGGACGGGAGGGGTATGCACAGACCAGAGCAGGCATGTGCAGTTCAAAGGGCAAACTTATGGAAATGGCTCTCTCCTTTCACCTTGTGGACCGCAGAAGTGTAACTCAGGTAGTCAGGCTTGTCAACAAGCACAATTGCTCTTTAAGCCGTCACACTGGCCAGGCATTTAAATTTTTAATGCTGTCGAATTTTACAGACATTTGTTATCATTTCTGGTTTTGATGTGATTTTAAAGAAGTTATTCCTTACCACTAAATATTAAAGACATTTCTTAGTTTTTCCTTGAATGTGTTTTCTTAAAGATTTAATATGGACACTTAAATCTTTAAGCATCAGGATTTTGTTTACATTTGTGACCTAAGGTGGGCATCTGATATGTTTTCATATGGATAACTAAGTGATTTTACATTTTATATATATGTGTGTGTATTATATATATTATACATATATATGCATATAGAACATATATAAGTATATATCTATGTATGTATGTGTATCTATGCATAAATATTAAATGTGTATTATACACATATGTGTATGTATATATACATAAATATACACATACATATACACATGCACATGCACATACACATATATATACATCATATACACATACACATACAATGCACATACATATAGGCTAGCCTCATCCTTACAAAACCCCACTTGCCTCTGTCTCATGAGTGTGAGATTTGTATATGATAACACACCTGCTACATTATTGATTTCACTCCTGTCCTCTTTCTCCTGTGTCATGCAAAAGCCCATTCCCCACACAGGTGAGACTCCTGACTCGATGTAGTCATAAAACCAAATGTTTATCAGTCTTCTATATCATATGCTTCTATTCTAGGCTCCTGTATCTTGTATCTTCTTACACACACACACACACACACACACACACACACACACACACACACACACACGAAATTTTTGAATACTGTCTAACAATTTGTCACTGTTCTATTGCTGTGAAGAGACACCATCGCTACAGAAACTGTTATAAAAGAAAGCATTTAATTGGGGTTTGCTTCAGTCACAGAGGGTTAGTCTATTATCATCATGGTGGGGAGCATGGCATCAGGCAGGCAGACGTGCAAGGCTGTGGAGCTGAAAACCTGATCCACAGGCAGCAGGAGGAGAGAGGGTGGACATTGATCAAAGACCATACCTCCTCCAAGGCCATACTCCAACAAGATCAATGACCAAGACCATCCTCCAACAAGATCAACCATACCTCCCCTCCAACAAGACCACACCTCCTCCAACAAGACCATACTTCCTCCAACAAGACCACAACAAGGCCTCATTCAACCAAGACCATACATCCTCCACCATCCTCCAACAAGACCACACCTCCTCCAACAAGACCACACCTCCTCCAACAAGACCACACCTCCTCCAACAAGACCACACCTCCTCCACCAAGACCACACCTCCTCCAACAAGACCATACCTCCTCCAACAAGACCATACCTCCTCCAACAAGACCACACCTCCTCCAACAAGACCATACCTCCTCCAACAAGACCACACCTCCTCCAACAAGACCACACCTCCTCCAACAAGACCACACCTCCTCCAACAAGACCACACCTCCTCCAACAAGACCACACCTCCTCCAACAAGGCCACACCTCATTCAACCAAGACCATACATCCTCCAACAAGACTACACCTCCTCCAACAAGACCATACCTCCTCCAAGGCCACACCTCCTCCAACAAGACCACACCTCCTCCAACAAGACCACACCTCCTCCAACAAGACCATACCTCCTCCAACAAGACCATACCTCCTCCAACAAGACCACACCTCCTCCAACAAGACCACACCTCCTCCAACAAGACCACACCTCCTCCAACAAGACCACACCTCCTCCACAAGACCATCCTCCTCCAACAAGACCATCCTCCTCCAACAAGACCATACCCTCCTCCAACCTCCTCCAACAAGACCATACCTCCTCCAACAAGACCATACCTCCTCCAACAAGACCACACCTCCTCCACAAGACCACACCCTCCAACAAGACCATCTTCCTCCAACAAGACCATACTTCCTCCAACAAGACCACACTTCCTCCAACAAGATCACACCTCCTCCAACAAGATCATACCTCCTCCAACAAGATCATACCTCCTTCAACAAGGCCACACCTCCTCCAACAAGGCAACACCTCCTAATCCTTCAAACAGCTCATTTACTGGAGATCAAGAGAGCAAATATATGAGCTTATGGGGGCCACTCCTTTTCAAACTATCACAATTTCTAAAATTAGTCAGTATTTCCATTATTACCCTTCTAAACACAGTAAGGATCTTAACACAATAGGATTATTACCCTCTTTACCACAATCTTCCAACCCAATTGCAAGTTATTAAAATTCCTAATTAGAGAAGATTAACATCACTTCACTTATAGACAACCCTAATAGAGTAAGTGACATGGTATGTTTCTGTTAGACAGGGCAAAAATAGAGGAACATGTGCTCCCATCCCATGCATGCTGGGTTCCGACAGAGAAGTAACAATTTGGAAAGAGTATGATGTTAAATACTAAAATGTATACATGGCCTTCGTTTGACTGAATCAGCTATATTTTAATCTCCTAAACAAAAATTTACCTGAATTCAAATATTCTAAAATGAAGAGTCACTTTGCCTCAGCACTTTGCAGACTTACTCGAATGGCTTCTGATTTCAGGGGCTACAGAACGGGACACAGAGGTCAATGCTAGGTGTCTTCCTCTATTCTTTATTTATTTATTTAATTTTTTGGAGGCAAGGTCTCTCACTGAACCTAGAACCATTTGACTATAATGCTGGCCAGTGAGCCCCAGGATCCTCCTCTCCACCACCCAGTACTAAAATTAGAGCATCCTCTTACCCGGATTTTTACAAGGTTGCTGGGGCTCTGAACTCTGGTCCTCATGGATGTGCAACAAGTACTTAACCCTTTGAGCCACCTCTCTGATGGCTTTGATAGCTTCTGACTTCCATTGTCACCAACATAATGTGCTTTTGAGACTGCCGTGCCCTGTAGTGAATTCTACCTTTCTCTCTGAGGAGCTTGTCATCAGGTTTAGCATCTTTAGTGTGGTGTAGAGAGATGCAAACTTGTTTTTTATCTATACCTATATATTGGCTAGCCTGATCCAAAGCAACCGCTTTCTTTGATTCTAAAAAATTCCAGTATTTCCTCCTTCCCAAGTTTTATTTCAATCTTCTTATCCAGAGATCCTTCTATAGAAACCCTGTCTCAACTTTTCCTAAATGATTCCAATGGCTCCTTCAAATTCTGTATTCCTTTACATCTCTGGATGGATCCTATATTAACTTACCAGCTTCGTCTTCTAGTTCACTCATTCTTGCCCCAACTGTCTTCCAGGGTGACCAGCATTTCCAATTTTCCAGAGCTTTCTCAATGTCTTAGTTAGGGTTACTGCTGCTGTGATGAAACGCCATGACCAAAGCATTCGGCTTACACTTCTGTGTCACTGTTCATCATAGGAAGTCAGGACACAAACTCAAAGAGGGCAGGAACCTGGAGGCAGGAGCTGATGCAGAGGCCATGGAGGGGTGCTGCTTACTGTCTTGCTTCCCCTGGCTTGCTTAGCTTGCTTTCTTAGAGAACCCAGGACCTCCAGCCTAGGGATAGCACCACACACCATGGGCTGGGCAATCACTAGGAAAATGCCTTACAGCTGGGTCTTATGGGGACATTTTCTCAATCATAGTTCCCTCCTTTCAGATAAGTCTACCTTTGTGAAAGGCTGACATAAATCTTGCCAGGACACTCAGTTTGAGCACTAACATCACAGGCCTTTGGAGCATCAGCTCAATTCAAATGAAACAGTCGTTTACCTTACCTATGTCCAGTAAAAGTTTTATCCTCTATTGAGTCTTTGTAGCAAGAATGAATGTTCCATTTCCATTTAAAAATGGTCATTTTTCTTAACTGTACATTCTTGCTAATATCTGCTTACTTTTATTCAAACATTCTTTGAGTATTATTATATTTCTCAACAGAACTCATAAAGTCATTTCTAAGCTGCTACTTTAAATTTAATCTAGGGTAAG
The DNA here is from genome assembly GCF_011064425.1 of Rattus rattus. Lineage (NCBI taxonomy): Eukaryota > Metazoa > Chordata > Mammalia > Rodentia > Muridae > Rattus > Rattus rattus. The sequence goes on along the minus strand of NC_046156.1, from coordinate 173,942,413 downwards.
CACATTTTGTTTATTCATTTACTTAGACATCTGATATATTTATTTGAGACAGAGTCTCACTACATAGCTCTGTCTGACCTGGAATTTGCTATGAAAAATGGATAGGCCTAGAACTCACAGAGGTCTATCTTACTCTGCCTTCAGAGTACGGGGATTGTAGACATGCGCCACCACACCCAGATTAAACCTATGTTTTAGTTGTTGATTTTCTTGGGTTCTGTTTCCTGAAAATGGCTTGATTCCTGCCTCTGAAAATGTTGTACTGTAGACAAATTTTTGAGGACGTTCTATTGATACGTGTTGGTAGTTATTGTCTGTATTCTTCTGTATGCTTAGTGTGACATCACCCTCATTGGCCCTGTGCTTAGCTTACTTCTTTAGGACTCCAAAATAGAGCCAGATCCATAGTGACAGGAAGACAAAACTGCTCAGAATGACTTTAGACATTTAGCCCCTTACACTGCTAAATTTATGGTTCTCCGTTCTTGAGTAAAAGAAGGTCTGGATTAATGGTCCTCAGCCTGGCTGCACATTTGAACTATCTGATAAATTTTAAAACAACAGCTGCTCCAGACGCAGACCCAGACCCAGGCCCAGAAATTCTCATGTTTTCCTAGTAGTACAGATACTTTTGTTTTAATTCCCCAAATCAGAGAAACACCCAAAGTTTGCTTTAGTTGGTCATTTACTGCTTCGTTTCATTTTACAGGAGAGATCCCCACTCACACTAGTGTCCAAAATTCTAAGCAAAAGCTCTTAACAATTTGTGAAAAATGGTTTTTAAATGATACATCCTAGGACTGGCTTTATGTGTATAAATCTCAATTCTCTGTTCACTGTTAGTTCTGTGACTTTGGACAATGCAAGATTTCTATGATTCAGTTTCCCCATATGTAAAATGAATAAATCATCATAAATTATTATACTACTGAATAGGGATATTATAAAGAATATATAATTTATAAGTGAATCCTTTTAAAAGGTGCCTGACATGAGCAAATGCATTGCAAAACTATATAAAAGTATTTTAAACTTGCAGGTTAAAAAATGCAAAGAACCCACAAAATAGGACAAAGTCAAAGTGTTAGGGGCAGAGGGATTTTAAAGAGGTCAAAGAACCTTGTCTCTTCATATAGAGAGGAAAAAGTGGGGGAGGGAGAGTTTTGCCTATTAAAATGTTCTTTTAAAACACTAAAAAATAAACTTTTGCTCACAAAAAATTCTCAGGATCTTGTCATGTGTCTTAATCTCAGGTATGTAATTCTAAAAGCCTGAGTTGAGACTTTCTATTCATCTTGGTGTTCAGCTACAAATACTGATAAGCCAGCAATAAATTCAATCCTTATGTAAATCCTGGCAGAGAGTAAAAGCAGCAGAGCTGAAATAAACATGGGCTCAACTTGATTTATGACAGACGTTGAGATGAAAGAATTCCAGTGAAATCTACTAAGAACAGCCTAGGCCTTTGGAGGGTTACGGTGCATGAATACATTTTGACTTGCCAGGGTGTGAAAGTAGCCCATTGAACTTGTCGCAATGCTATTCACTACAAAAAAAAAAAAAAAAAAAAAAAAAGGGGGGAGGGATCGCTGAGCTTATCACAAGAGGACATTCATCCGAGAGAAACTAATTTTATCACATGTACCCATAACCACATGAGGCAGCATTTCGCAGTAAAGTTTTTTCTGTGGCGGGACACAGCTACCCCAACAAAGCAGGCCCAAAGGAGGCAGATTGTCAGATTAGTCACCTAGGAGGTGGGGAGGGTGACTCAGGGAGTTTCCAAAGCGTGTTTAATCCCAGAAGTGACCATGAGGGAGGAACTGCTGTAATTGCTAACTTCTAAGCAGAGTTCACCTGAAGCTACTGAGCGAGCGCGCCCATTGCAGGTGGCTCCATTCTCAGAAGGAAGAGTCACCTAACCTGGACAAGCGCTGTTAAATTGATAAGCAGAACAAGGCAGGAGGGAGGGACCTACATCACTGTTTGTCCGGCTGCTCTTCCTTTCCACTTGGTAAGTCCCTCGATTTCATTTGCTGTTCACTCTCCCTGCAAATAGGCAGTAGGCTCATTGGGATCGGAGGCCGGACCCACCCTTTGGCCAGTGAGGAACAGGTTTCTCTTTTTCTTGGGTTTATCACATGCAAGTTGTCACACTAGACCTGGGAGGGTGACACCTTCTTGGGCAAAGACACTTGCAAAAACTAGAAACTAATACTTCTTCGCGTTTGTGATTACTTACCATTTTCATTGTTAAGATCTATATTTAACTACATGGCAATGAATAGCGTATTCATAGGTGTCTGTAATGAACATTTCTGCTTGGCAATATACACTGTTTGCTATTCTAAAAATACACTTAAAAGCACTCAACCCACAATGAAGAAACAGGAGAGATGCTGGATAAAGGCTGCGGCTCCTGAGAACTAGAAGTCAATGGAAAAGCCTTGCCTCCGTCACCAATCCTTAGCTCTCCCATGCTGAGAACTCTGTTCCTCCTTTAGTGCATCGCTGGCAACCGGACTGAGTCAGTCTCCATCATCAAACCTGAGTACGGATTGGATGGTACACGGTCCATTCTTCAAGTCCCATATTAGTTCCTGAAAACAATGGTTCTGATACCTCCCATGCAGCTTCTGCTTCTGAATTTAATATTCTTTAGTGAACACAGTGCACAGCTCTGGAAATACAGAAAGAATCAGGGTAAGGTTTGGTGAACTTTGTGCCTTGAATAGGCTGCTGGTTTGGAATACATTTGCTGTGGAAGTAGGAGTTGGAAATTAAATATATACCAGCCTCCTGCAAGGCTCTGGGCTAGTCTTGAGTGTATGTGTGGAAGGAATTCGGGGATGGTTTAAAGTCGGTGTCAAGTATGATATTGATGTGCACAACTGACTTTGGGGTGTGTCCACCTCCTCTAAGAAGAGCTGAGTGAGGAACCAGGTCGGTTGGCTGAAACAGGAGCAAACCTAGAGAGCTGTGCAGTCTCGGTGGCAAATGTCCAGGCATTCAGCTTCCCTCTGAATAAAAATGCACGCATATGCTTGCAATGTTTTATAGTAAGATGTGGGGGAAAGCTGAAATGTCACATAGACTTGGCAAAAGGCGCTGTGCGTTTTACTTTATGTTCTACACCCTTAACCAATGCATATGTACCTTTATCCACTAATGGGAAAAAAAACAGTAATAAACCTTCTCCCCTCAAATATGAAAATACAAACGTTTCGTCATTTTCCCCTCTTGTGAAAGTGGAGCATGCAAGGATGACATGTTATTTTTCAGAAAAGGAAAGTCCAAGTATCTATTAATATTTTAGTAAATGTTTTTCTTTATTTTGAGTTACAAGAAATATATTATCTGTAGTTAGAGGGTACTATAGCATAGGTAGTATATAACCACAACAATTTTAAACTACTTTAGAAATTAAATTATGACACTCTTTAATATCACCATATTTATATTAATATTCATTCAAAGGAGGTGCAGTGAATGATTATGTATTTCATTTTCTATAAAGATCATATTCTATTTTAACCTAGTATATTTTTTCTTCCATATTTATTCTCAAGTACTTTTTTTAATTTTACAGGGGAAAGAGGATAACATTTGAAATGTAAATACATAAGATATCCAAGAAAAATAAAATATCCAAGTAAATGCTTTCCCAAATGTCTCACTAGACAGCGTCCATGACAGTTCTGTGAGTGCCACCCTGGCACTGCCTCCTTCCTCCCTCTCCCTTTCTGCCAGAGCAGGTGTGACACTTCCCCTAACACTTGGCAGCAGCAACTTGACTCCTTCATGAGAACGTTCACTGCCAGTTTGCCCACGTAATAGCTCTTGACTGCCTACACCCTGTCTCCCTTCTCCAGCAGTGAAATTCTCACTAAGTGCTGCTAATATTTGTTTGGTTATGCAGCCTTACTTACACTGGGATGACAGTATATGTATTCGTTGGCCGACTCCTAATTTTGCAAAAGCCTAATCTAAGGCAAAGCTGTGCTTCTAGGTTAATAAGCAATGGCACCATTTAAAACAAAATCCTCCCATTCCAGGTGGGAAGAGGGCATCCATGTCAATCAGTTTACATGAAATGACGGGAAAGGCTGAGACCAAACTGACAGCACTACACTTCTTGTGGGATAAAATAAAAGCCAACCCCATCCATAACCACGTGCTGATGCGGTTTTGCTTAGGCTTGGAAGTATATGTCCCAGGTGCTTCTGATAAGCCAGAGGCTTGGCTTCTGATGAGCAGGGAAGGTTCTGAGTTCCCCAGATGGGCACTGGCAGTGAACTGTGGACATCCTTATCTCACAGGATAAGTGAGTTTTCATTCATTAAAAGGTGAAAAGAAACTCAAAAGTTCATCGTGGAAAAGGGTCTGTGTCCGTCCACCTCAGGACACTTGTATCAGTTCACTTTCTCGCATTAGAATGTTCTGATTGTATAGAAATATCTTATTTATTCTCCCTACACACTCCTTTATGAGAACATCAGAGACCAGATTGACAAATAGGATGGTCTGGGGAATACAAAGTGTACATTCCTTTAGGAATTTTTTTTAACTGTTTCTTTTTCCTGTAAATACAGCATCGTCCTAAGATACAAAAGGTTCAAAACACTTTCATGCTTTCTAAAATTAGGAACACAGTAACAAACAAATCCTAACAAGTTATCAAACGCTTTCTTGATGCCAGGCACCATTACATTGTGAAAGTTTCAATGCCTTGAATTCTCTCAGGTCATTGATCTGGAAAAGAGAGAGAACGGGTGTTTATGTGGGTTGTGTGTTGAGTAATTAGGAACTAGAAATATCCAAATCAGACTGCCCCTGAAAAGTATGGCTAAAGTATTTTGCCCTGTTAGTTCTCTGAGGTAAGAAGAAACACCACTAACACAATGTACAGAACACAGAGAACCTGCTCGTTTATGTTTATTCTTCCAGATGTCTCTCCGTGGGTGAGAGTAGGTTGATTAATGCAATATTATTAATGATTTGTGATAAGCTGATACTATAGAACCGTCTCTTAAGACATATGGTTTGGGAGAAATTTATGACATATGGTTTGGGAGAAATTTATGATAACTGGTTCTACTTCCTTGACTGTTCTGCATTTTTGTATATAATACTTAAAATATATCAAAAGTAATTTGAAAATACTGCTGTGGAAATACTACCTTACAGCATTAAACCAGTCGATCTTCATCCATACAGAAACATTACTATATTTTGTTCATTCGTTTGTTTTGTTTTTGAGACAGGGTTTCTCTCTGTAGCCCTGGCTGTCCTGGAACTTACTCTATAGACCAGGCTGGCCTTGAACTCAAGAGATCATACTGCCTCTGCCTCTCAAGTGCTGGGATTAATCAGATCAGATTAATCAGATTTTATAAATGATGCTATCTTTCACTGCTTCTCATGTTGACTCACAACCATTCACGATTTGTTTCTTTGGTTTTTTGTTTGTTTATTTGTTTCCAGGTTTTTGATACAGGGTTTCTCTGTGTAGTCTTAGTGATCTCAGAACTCACTTTGTAGACCAGACTAGCCTTGAACTCCGATATCTGCTTGCCACCTCATCTCTGTTCACAGTCCTTGTACTCACTGTAACAGTCTATGGTGATACCAATAGTTTTCTTAGATAGTTGTGGCTGCCAAATTCTTCCAATTAGAAAAACTGAAATCATTGTGTCCATACATGATCATTATTTTTCATTACTTTAATTGTTTCCTTTCAAGTAAAATCCAAGAGATAATGAAAAAGATTAAATTTTGTTATTTTATGCATCTACAGACTGACAAGAAGAAATCTAGAATTTTTTCTATATTTATATGTCTCTCTATATTTATATCTTAGTGAATAAAACAACAATAAAAATTGCTTTAAATCGATTTCCTTTAATTACTGTTGAATTGAACTCTACTGAACAATGCCCATGACTCCTTCCACTGCATTTACAGTTAGGGGAAACCTAAGTGATATTCTCATATCCAAAGTCTTCATTTTAGTTTAGTTCTGATATTTTAGTTTACTAGGACACAGATTGAAAATCTAACACTTACAGAGGGTTATAATAATTTATTTTAGTTGGTATTCATGCTACAATTACTTTTAAAATCAATATATTTGTGGATAAACATTGTGGTCTGTGGTCTGTTGACTTTTTTCTAAACACTACATTCTATTTGGTATTATTCTAAATTTTGGAAGGAATTATGTGTGAGGCTAAAATAGTACCCATTCACATTTTCTTACTTTAATTTTGTTAGTGTAAGATTATTACATATTATGGATTTTTGAGTCACTTAATTTCATGTCTGTATAATTGCTATACCTTTTTATTATTATAATATATAATGATGTACTATAACAATATATCCATTTTATGTAATATAATATATACTATCTACTATTGTAGTTCCTCTTTTTGTGCTTTTACATGTTTTTAATATCTTCTACATGTTTTTCTAAGTAAATTTGTTGACAGCATTTTTAAGTTCCGGCAAAGTTCTATGTGTGACTCTACCTCCATTATCTCAGAGTCTAACACGGCAGATTAGCATAGACAGTAAATGCTTCTATTTTGACTGTTCTCAGGACAGAACCTGCCATTTTTTACACTTTGTCCTTTAGAGATCGTTCCATCCACATAAAAGCAGCTCTGGGTTCTCAAGGTGATTTTTCAGACCAGGGCATAGTCTAGCCAGAAAGCCCAGAGGAACTCCACCTGAGAACAAAGCCACGCCATAACTAAACTGTGTATCAGTTGCAGATGCATTCCAGTTGCTCCTGGAGTCCCAGTAGGTCCCACGATGCAGGAGCTGTTATCGCTGTGATTCTACTTTGTCTGTCCTGTAAAGGGGTCAATCCCGGTGAGACTGACCTGTATACACATCATAAGCTCCATGTTTATGCTCCAATGTAAGCAACTCCTTCAGGGGCAAATTTTTACTCTCCTGAGAAGCACTTCCTATAAAATGTGAGCCTAGTTTTGTCCACGTTGTTTCAAGATTTTAAAAAAGTTATAAGCAGATTGGCCTACATTTAGTGAGGTACATTCATCCAGTCTTCCTTCTTCTTGAGCTTCATTGGGTCTGTGAATTGTTTTTTGGGGGTATTCAGAACATTTGGGCTAATATCCACTTACCAGTGAGTGCATACCATGTGTGTTCTCTAGTGACTGGGTTACCTCACTCAGGATGATACTTTCTAATTCCATCCATTTCCCTAAAATTTTTTATGAAGTCATTGTTTTTAACAGCTAACTAGTACTCCGTTGTGTAAATGTACCACATTTTTGTATCCGTTCCTCTGTTGAAGGACATCTGGGTTCTTTCCAGCTTCTGGCTATTATAAATAAGGCTGCTATGCACATAGTAGAACATGTGTCCTTGTTATATGTTGGGGCATCTTTTGGGTATATGCCCAGGAATAGTATAGCTGGGTCCTCAGGTAGTACTATGTCAAATTTTCAGAGGAACCTCCAGACTGATTTCCAGAGTGGTTGTACCAGCTTGCAATCCCACCAACAGTGGAGGAGTGTTCCTCTTCCTCCACATCCTTGCCAGCATCTGCTGTCACCTGAGTTTTTGATCTTAGCTATTCTGACTGGTGTGAGGTGGAATCTCAGGGTTGTTTTGAATTGCATTTCCCTGATGACTAAGGATGTTGAACATTTCTTTAGGTGCTTCTCAGCCATTCGATATTCCTCAGTTGAGAATTCTTTGTTTAACTCCATACCCCATTTTTAATAGGTTTATTTGGTTCTCTGGAGTCTAACTTCTTGAGTTCTTTATATATATTGGATATTAGCCCTCTATCGAATGGAGGATTGGTAAAGATCTTTTCCCAATCTGTTGATTACCGTTTTGTCCTATTGACACTGTCCTTTGCCTTACAGAAGCTTTGCAATTTTATGAGGTCCCAATTGTTAATTCTTAATCTTAGAGCATAAATCACTGGTGTTCTGTTTAAGAATTTACCCCAGTGCCCATGTGTTTGAGACTCTTCCCCACTTTCTTTTCTATTAGTTTTAGTGTATCTCCTTTTATGTAGAGGTCCTTGATCCATTTGGACTTGAGCTTTGTATAAGGAGATAAGTATGAATCAATGTGGATTCTTCTACATGCTGACCTCCAGTTGAACCAGCACCATTTGTTGAAAATGCTGTCTTTTTTCCACTGGGTGGTTTTAGCTCCTTCGTCAAAGATCAAGTGACCATAGGTGTGTGGGTTCATTTATGGGTGTTCAATTCTATTCCACTGATCTACCTGCCTGTCTCTGTACCAATAACATACAGATTTTATGACTATTGCTCTGTAATACAGCTTGAGGTCAGGGATGGTGATTCCTCCAGAAGTTCTTTTATTGTTGGGGATAGTTTTGGCTATCCTAGGGTTTTTGTTATTCCAAATGAATTTGCAAATTGCTCTTTCTAAATCTATGAAGAATTGAGTTGGAATTTTGATGGGGATTGCATTGAATCTATAGATTGCTTTCAGCAAGATGGACATTTTTACTATATTAACTCCACTAATACCTGAGCATGGGAGATTTTTCCATCTTCTGAAATCTTCAATTTATTTCTTCAAGGACTTGAAGTTCTTGTCATACAGTTCTTTTACTTGTTTGGTTAGAGTCACACCAAGATATTTTACATTATTTGTGACTATTGTAAGGGTGTCATTTTTCCCTAATTTTGTTCTCAACCTGTTTATCCTTTGAGTAGAGGAAGGCTACTGATTTGTTTGAGTTAATTTTATACCCAGCCACTCTGTTTATCAGGCTTAGTAGTTCTCTGGTGGAACTTTTAGGGTCAGTTAAGTATAGTATCATCATCTGCAAAAAGTGATATTTTGACCTCTTCCTTTCCAATTTTTATCCCTTTGACCTCCTATTTATTGTCCAATTGCTCTGGTTAGGACTTCGAGTACTATACTGACTAGGTAGGGAGAGATTAGGTGGGCACTTGTGTCTAGTCCCTGATTTTAATGTGATCACTTCAAGTTTCTCTCCATTTAGTTTGATGTTGGCTACTGGTTTACTGTATGTTCTTTTACTATGTTTAGGTATGGGCCTTGAATTCCTGACCTTTCCAAGACTTTTACTATGAAGGGGTGTTGAATTTTGTCAAATGTTTTCTCAGCCTCTAATGAGATGATCATATGGTTTATATCTTTGAGTTTGTTTGTATAGTGAATTATGTTGATGGATTTCCTTACATTAAACCATCCCTGCATCCCTGGGATGAAGCCTACTTGATCATGATGGATGATCATTTTGATGTATTCTTGGATTCTGTTTGCTGGATTTTATTTAGTATTTTGGCATTGATGTGCATAAGGAAAATTGGTCTGAAGTTCTTTTTCCTTGGTAGGACATTGTGTGGTTTAGATATAAGCATAATTGTGTCTTCATAGAACAAAGTAGGTAGCATACCTTCTGCTTCTATTTTGTGGAATAGTTTGAAGAGTATTGGTATTGGGTCTTCTTTGAAGGTCTGATAGAATTCTGCACAAAAAGCACCAGGTCCTGGGAAATTTTTGGTTGGGAGTCTTTGTTGTTGGTGGTGGTGGTGTGGTGGTTGGTTGGGAGTCTTTTAATGACTTCTTCTATTTCTTTAGAGGTTATGGGACTGTTAAGATTGTTTATCTGATTCTGATTAAACTTTGGTACCTGGTATCTGTCTAGAAAATTGTCTGTATCATTCAGATTTTCCAGTTTTGCTGAATATAGGCTTTGTAGTAGGATCTGATGGGTTTTTTTTTTTATTTCCTCAGTTTCTGTTGTTATATGTCCCTTTTCATTTCTGATTTTGTTAATTTGGATACATTCTCTGTACCCTCTAGTTAGTCTGGCTAAGGGTTTATCTATCTAGTTGATTTTATCAGAGAACCAGCTCCTGGTTTTCAGGATTCTTTGTATAGTTTTTTGTTTCTACTTGGTTGATTTCAGCCCTGAGTTTGATTATTTCTTGCCTTCCACTGCTATTGCATGATTTGCTTCTTTTTGTTCTAGAGCTTTCAGATGTGCTGTCAAGCTGTTAGTGTGTGCTCTCTCCAATTTCTTTTTGAGGCACTCAGAGCTATGAGTTTTCCTCTTAGACTGCTTTCATTGTTTCCCATAACTTTGGGTATGTTGTGCCTTCATTTTCATTAAATTCTAAAAAGTCTTTAATTCCTTTATTTATTTCTTCCTTGATGAAGTTGTCATTGAGTAGAGTATTGTTCAGCTTCCATATGTATGTGGACTTTCTGTTGTTTTTGTTATTAAAGACAAGTCTTGGTCCATGGTGATATGACAGGATGCATGGGATTATTTTAATCTTCTTGTATCTGTTGAGGCCTGTTTTGTGAAAAATTATAGAGTCAATTTTGGAGAAGGTGCCATGAAGTGCTGAGAAGAAGGTATATTCCTTTGTTTTAGGGTGAAATTTCTACAGATATCTGTTAAATCCATTTGGTCCATAACTTCTGTTAGTTTCACTATGTTTCTGTTTAGTTTCTGTTTCCATATATCTATCCATTGCTAAGATTGAGGTGTTGAAGTCTCTTACTATAATCGTATGATGTGCAATGTATGCTTTGAGCTTTAGTAAAGTTTCTTTTAGAATGTGGGTGCCCTTGTATTTGAAGCATAGATGTTCAGAAATGAGAGCTCATCTTTGTAGATTATTCCTCCCTTATCTTTTTTTTGATAACTTTTGGTCGAAAGTCCATTTTATTCAATATTAGAATGGCTATTCCAGCTTGTTTCTTGGGACCATTTGCTTGGAAGACTTTTTTTCAGCCTTTTTACTCTGAGGTAGTGTCTGTCTTTGTTATTGAGGTATGTTTCTTCTATGCAGCAAAATGCTGAGTCCGTTTGAATATCCAATCTGTGAGCGTATGTCTTTTTATAGGTGAGTTGAGTCCATTAATATTGAGAGATGTTAAAGAATAGTGATTGTTGCTTCCTGTTATTTGTGTTTTGTGTTTTGTGAATTGTGATAGTGTGGCTATCTTCCTTTGGGTTTGTTGAAAGAAGATTACTTTCTTTTTCTAGGGTATAGTTTCCCTCCTTGTGTTGGAGTTTTCCATCTATTATCCTTTGTAGGACTCGATTTGTGGAAAGATATTGTGTAAATTTGGTTTAGCCATGGAAATTTTTGATTTTTCCATCTATATTAATTGAAAGTTTTGCTGGGTATAGTAGCCTGGGCTGGCATTTGTGTTCTCTTAGGGTCTGTATGACATCTGCCCAGGATTTTCTGGCTTTTATAGTTGCTTGTGAGAAGTCTGGTGTGATTCTTATAAGTCTGCCTTTATATGTCACTTGACCTTTTGCCCTTACTGCTTTTTAATATTCTTTCTTTTGTTTTGTGCATTTGGTGTTTTTTTTGTTTGTTTGTTTGTTTTTGTTTTTGTTTTTTGGGTTTTTTTTTTTTTTTTTTTTTTTTTTTTTTTGAGTATTATGTGATTGGAGAAATTTCTTTTTTGGTCCAGTCTCTGAGTTCTCTAGGCCTCTTGTATGTTCATGGGCATCTCTTTCTTTTGTTTAGGGAAATTTTCTTCTATAATTTTGTTGAAGATATTTACTGAACCTTTAAGTTATGAGTCTTCATTCTCTTCTATACCTATTATCCTTAGGTTTGGTCTTCTCATTGAATCCTGTATTTCCTGGATGTGTTGGGTTAGGAGCTTTTTGCATTTTGCATTTTCTTTGACTGTTGTGTCAATGTTTCTATGGTATCTCCTGTTCCCAAGATTCTCTCTTCTATCTCTTGTATTCTGTTGGTGATGCTTGCATCTATGACTCCTGATCCCTTTCCTAGGTTTTCTATCTCCACGATTGTCTCCATTTATGATTTTTTTATTGTTTCCATTTCCATTTTTAGATTCTGTATGGTTTTGTTCAATTCCTTCACCTGTTTGGTTATTTTTTCCTATAATTCTTTATGGGATTTTTTTGTGTTTCCTCTTTAAGGGCTTCTACTTGTTTACCTGTGTTCTCCTGTATTTCTTTAAAGGAGTTATTTATCTCCCTCTTAATGTCATCTATCATCATCATGAAATGTGATTTTAAATCCAAATCTTGATTTCTTGTGTGTTAGGATATCCAGGACTTTCTGTGGTGAGAGAACTGGATTCCAATGATGCCAACTAGCCTTGGTTTCTGTTGCTTAGGTTTTCGTGCTTGTCTCTTGCCATCTGGTTGTCTCTGGTGTTAGTTGGTCTTGCTGTCTCTAACTGGAGCTTGTCCTTCTTGTAGACCTGTGAGACTGTGATCATAGGCATGTCAGCATTCCTGGGAGACCAGCTCTCTTTGGGCACAATTTGGGTATGAAAGGCTGTGGGGCAGCATTAGTTCAGGGGCACAGATGGAGACCAGAAGGCTCCTGTCCCAGGCTGCTCTGCAGTTCCTGTGGCCTGTGTGCTCCTGGCGGGTCCCTCTTTAGACAGTTATTGTAGTGAAGGTGGTGGTCTTCCCTGTGGGACTAGGAGTGTCAGCACTTCTGGGAGACCAGCTCTCTTCAGGCGGGATTTGAGTATGGAGGGCTGTGGAACAGCCTTAGTTTGTGGGTGCAGATGAAGACCAGAAGGATCCTGTCCCTAGCTGCTCCAGGGTTCCTTACTTTCAAATTGTCAAGGCATCTGCTTTTGAGTGTTTGAGCCTCACTTCCACAGTTTGCAGCATTATTGCTGGTATTGTTTGTACTGGCTGGTTGGCATTATTTCCTGCTGCTACTACTCAATTCTCCTCTCCCAGTTCTCCTCCCTCTGCAGGCTTGCCTCTAAAAATGCTATTAGTAACTCTATTAGTTTTCAATATGACCCAGCCAATTCCCCCAATAATCAAGATGGAGACCAATAATCAAGATTTATTTAATGAGCTTTATCATGATTACTGGGAGATTACCCCTAATCTTTTTTTCTTACATTAGACTGGCTGTTTCACAGCTGTGCTTCCCAATTACTTACAGTTTGAGTCTCACCCAGGCTGTTTATTCTCCATCTGTCTGTTTTCTGGGCACACTTCTCTTGGCCACCTGCCCCTGGTCCATCCCTTGTAATAGAGACCTCCATTCTGTTTTCTTTCTCTTCTTTTCTTCATGGTCACTACCTGTGACTCCCAGTCAAGTAATTGAGACTCTGGCTCCCTCTATTTCCCCAAAGAATTGTCTGTAGCCACTTTTACTTAACCAGTCAGAGAAGAGGACATAGAATCAGACAAGCAGATCTTAGGGCCAAGAGTTAGCATTTGAATACACCGCAGCACCAGACCAACCCCCAACACTGGTGGTTACTCCTTTGGTTTTACTTTGTTTTGCAAAATTAATTTTGAGTGATGTTCAAAAACATTTTCTAATTATCTTCTCTGTCTTCTCAGAATCATTTGCAAATCTTTTCTTGGTTCCTCCCGCTCCATTGTTCAGTATTTTCCTCTGCAGACCTCTGACATCCCTGTCTCAGCCAAGCACTACATTACAAGATAACATCTTTGCCTTCCTCACCTGCTCCCACCTACCTGGCTTTTGTCTCTGGCCGCTGCTAACAACTCTTCAAATGTCACCTGACTCTGATGAAATCATCTTTCCCAAATCTGTTCCCCTTTGTACATTGTATAATGTGCTGAGTGCAGTTCCTATGTTCCTTTACTGTATATACTCTCCAGTGCCACCAGCACCCTAACTCTGATCACATTTCATAAACTACCTTCAGAACCTACTCCATCCTTATTGACCAGACTGTTACTACCTAAATCTATCCTCGCTCTGCTACTAGAATGTACTTTCTAGGCACACAATTCTATAATTTTTTGGCTGTAGCACACATATGGTTTCCATTGGGCTAATGCAGGGCTCAACAAAATATAACTTGTAAATCAAATCCAGCCTGTTGTCAGGTTCTCTCTCTCTCTCTCTCTCTCTCTCTCTCTCTCTCTCTCTCTCTCTCTCTCCCTCCCTCCGTCCCTTCCCCCACCCAATTAGTTGTTTACTATCCTCTTGAAAAAAATCTCCTAGGCAATGTGAATTTGTTCACACATTTAAAGTTCACTTTAATAATAGCATCTTTAAGATGTAGAGTAGAAAATGCTACATTCCACTAAAACAATAATGAGGAATTCATGACTGTTCTACCAATATGCTCACCCTCTAGAAAATCTGTGTACTCTTTCTTGTTTGAAAACATGCTAGCTATTACATGAACCCTGAGTCACTTTGCATTTAGTAAAAGGTAACTTATACTTTTGTTTACACTGAGAATAGACAGGAAACTCTAGGAATTTCCATATGGCCCTTAAAACAACCAGCCTACAGAGACTGAATCCCTTAGGAGAAAGAGCCAAGAAATTCATATAGCAATTCTGAGAAGCTTCAAGGACCTAACCTAGTAAGGTGGATTTCAAAGTTGGCTGGGAATCTATAACTACACATGTTCATAACAGTAAATCAAAGTAAATATTCTGCAGGCTTCCTTTTTATGAAGTTTGACACACATATTGGCATTTGTGGAGCTCTTTGTCCATGTGGAGTAAGATTTCTGGAAGATGATTCAGTACAAGATTCACCCACGGGGTTTAAGTTATTGACATTAGAATTCAGACAGTTGTCCTATATGCCGAGGACCTTGTAATTCCCTTATACTGTATTCATGCACTAACACCACATCTTCGTAGGATCAGAGAATATCAAGAAACAATAAAACAGTGATGGACTTTGTGTATCCACCTGATCGTCTCACTGAGGCCTGGTGTGACTGGGGCAGCCTCCATGTCTGCTGTGTGAGTCTATAATCTGCCTTTTGCCACTTGAGCAAGCTACTTTTAGTTCCCATGCTGTAAAACCAGGGTGATGACCTCCGCCTTTGAGGGTATTTACACATATCCACTGATCCAATATGGCAGGAGAGTGTTCAGTGATGTTCCCCTGTCCTGGAATATTTACTACTTTATTTGTGTTTCTTAAGTTGTTTCAAACGTTAGTGCATATGCTCTTAAAGACCTCAAAGTAAAATCACTTTGGATGGATTTTAGTGCCTCTGAAATGGTTTTAATGGGCTGAACTTCCTACTTAGAAAGATTGTAGCCAACTTCTGTCATTGCTTGGAAGCACCTGGGATTCTGCGGGTGAAATAACATCAGTGAGTGGGGTCTGAGTCTGGGGTTACTGATAACACCACAGAAGGCTCCCGTCTGACTTCCACCCCCAGAGAGTGGCCAGGGAATAGAGAGCCCCTTGAAGAGGGTCCCCCTTTTGTCTTGATACAACTGAGTAGACAAAGGCTTACAATGACTTCATCAAAGCCATGGAACCCAATTCCCAAGACTAGTAAACAGGAAACTCAGTCTCACTGGATAAATTCAAAGGTAAGCCCAAAGCTGAGAAATCTAATCTTTTTGCCAATGGGGCAAATTTTCAAGTGTTTATAAGAACAGTGCAAAATCCTGGAAGTACAACATGGGGCTGGCAGTCTTAGATGCTCAGGAATTGTTTTCTAACAGTAAGCCCTTATGCATTTATTCCACTTTAGAATATGTCGATGAAATATCACAGTTGAAATATGAAGAAAAGTGCCCATAAATATATATTTTTAGGATAAGAAATGTTCAAGCTTGACATGATGACACCTGTCTAGAATCCCAGCACTTACGAGGCTGAGGCAGGAGGACCACCATGAGTTTGAGTTCAAGCCATCAAGGAATACATGGCAAGACCCTGTTCAAAACACTAAGGGGAAAAGAATAAAGAATATTTCAACATAAATGAAATATTACATCCTATATTACATCTTTACTGCTCTGCTTGTTGTAGAGGTGATGTCTTAGTTAGGAGTTTATTATGTGAAGAGACATGACTGCGGAAACTCTTACAAATGAAAATATTTCACTGAGGCTGGCTTACAGTTTTCAGAGGCTCAGTCCGTTATCATCATTGTAGGAAGCGCGGCAGAGTGCAGGCAAACGGGGCTAGAGGAGCCAAGAGTTCTGCAGGCAGCAGGAGTGGACGATTGTTCTTAGGTAGCCAAGAGGAGACTGTATGTCACACTAACCAGACTTGGGCTATATATGTACCGCCTCCACAGGACACACTTCCTCTAACAAGGCCAGACCTCCTAATAGTGCCATTTCCCATGGGACAAGCATATTCAAACTGCCACAGGGCTTTTCCTTTTGAAGCAAAACCTTTCCATTTGAAGTACTAACTAGGAGGCATTGCATCAAACTACGATTTGTTTTAAATCTTTCACATGTGTGAAAGGTAATCTTATTGGATTCTATAAATAAAGGATGTAGCAAAGTGCGTGGTGATAAATGTTCTATAGATAACCTGTATTTTTGAGATTGAAAATGCTGGTGGTTAGATTAAATGCACACAAAGAGATTAAAATGGGAGGTCTTTGAATTATTTCCAAAGCTTGTTACTGAAAACTATAATCTATTAGGGGAGAAACATCAACTTTTGGGTATATCGAGACCCCCTGCGCCTATGTGTCCTTCCTTGGTGTCTGGTATACTCTGCTGTAATCTCGTGAGACAGGTGCCCTTGCTAACACAATCCATCTTCAGACAGAACCGAAACCTGAGAAGTTCCTTGTCCTTGACGTCATAGTAAAGGACAGAGCTTCTGTTGTCACCTGGTCATTCTGCTCAGCTCCTATGTTCACTCCAGTCACTCCCCTGCCTCAGTCTGTCTAGTTGGCTCCTATGCCCACTCCCGTGCCTCAGTCTGTGTAGACCCAAGATGATTCTGCAGCCTCTTCAGCATGTCTTTTGCCTCGTGTCTGGAACAGGCACATCTTTTACTTTTGCTTCCCATGGGCACCATCCTTCTCATACCCAAATACTATCCCCAGGTCTGGCTGTGCTACACATAGGCTAACCTACTCCTATCTATGGACACAATGTTCTCACTTTGCCACAACGAAAGTCTCTTTTGACTCTTAAAATCCTTGTCTGTATAAATGGGGGTGGGACATGTGCGTCAACTGTGTGTGGTCTATGTTAGATCGCTTGTGAAAGGAAATGGCGTTTTTGCTGTAATAGGAACTCCGATGGGTTAGAATACTGATAGGGGGAATTAGGTAATCAGGACAAGTGATCACTGTGATAAGAATGAAATGGTGGGTGTATTCCTATGCTAAGATACAGATTCAGAGTGATGTTTATTACACAGTGTCTGCCCTCCATGTTTTCTGCGTACCATGCGAGGGATAGGATAGTTCTTATGCATGTGCTTTAAAAAGTGGCACTCTTTGTGCTGGAGAGTTAAAGGCACTAACTGCTCTTCCAGAGGACCTGGGTTTGATTCCCAGCACCCATGTAAAGCTCACAACTGTCTGGAACTCCAGTCCTAGGTAATGTGATGCCCTCTTCTGGCCTCCATGGGCACCAACACAGACATACATGCGGGCTGAACACATACGCATACAATGAAATATTTATTTAAAAATAAAAGTGGCATTCTCCAATTTTGTGGGCGTCTGGGTCTCTCCTTGGCACTGGACTCCCACTACTTGCCCTGGGTTCTCTCCTGTTTCGAGATTGTCTCACTTTCTTCCCCAGTGACCCAGTTACTTTTTCCTTCGCACGGGACTTCACACTTTTTGTCCTTAGGCACAGGACAAATGAAACAAAAGACAAAACGCCAGTTTGGCAGAGCAGAGTTGCTGCCAAGTTTGTAAAGAAAATCAGAGCAGGAACAAATGCCCTAGATGATCCGGTTACAGGAGTCTCGTTAACAACACTGTCTTCTGTTCAGAAACCTGCTCTTCAAGTCCTCTGGACCTCTCAGCGCCTCCCTCTGGGTCTCCCTTAGCAGCCGCCCTCCCCTTCAGTCTCACTCTCGGAACTGTAGAGGCCACAGTGGGATAACAGTGAATCCTCAGCTGGAGCCTGTTCCACGCTCACAGGAGTAAAGCATCAAACAGCTACTGCCCCATCTCCCAGAACACTTAAAACAACTATGTTCCCCCTCTCTCTCACCTCGTCTTCCCAAACATGTGTCCCCATCCACAGGAAAACTGATAGATGTTTGTTGACCACCCATTTAGCCCAATTGATTAACAGTGTGTGTGTGTGTGTGTGTGTGTGTGTGTGTGTGTGTGTGTTACAGATCAGGGACAGGTCATCATCTCCTACCTCTTGTTCTCGCTAGAACACACTTTTTAAAAATAACCGTGACAAAATGCCTATCTTTTTCTATCCTAGCATTTCACAAAAATTAAAAAAAAATTGAAATAGATTGAAATGTCTGAGAATACCTAAGAATTGAGATGATTTTAACTTGAGAAGATAGTAACAGGAAGTGATGTCTGTGACTGGGTGAGAGACAGCCCCACATGAGGCTGGGGGGTTAGTGAGAAGGAAGAGATACAAAATCCTTAGCCTGATAAAACTCCCTCTGGGGCTTTGAGGTGAGTTTTCAAGAAACTTGAACCTCAAATAACAAAGTCTCGGACCAAATGGTTGGAAGCTGATGTCTTCTAGCTAAAAGACAAAGGTCAACTACAAAAGGAAGACCCCAGAAGAACGAGACTCTAAGTCTCTTTTGCCACTGCACCTATTCTTCAAGTGGGGTGCACTTCTCATGTGAGCGGTCTACACCCTACACCACTGACAACAGCCCCTTGAGGTTGTGCAAGACACAGTCACCTTGGCCACACCATATGTGTGTGTGTGTGTGTATGTGTGTGTGCATATATATGCATGTATGTGTATATGTGTATATATATGTATACATACATACATACAGAAACACCCTTATAATGAAATATACAGGAAATAGGGCAGAGCTCTATTCCACTCTCATCATGACCTTACCTCCAGTCTTTCTACTCACCCTTTTGTCCAGGTTTTTAAGTCACAAGAGAAAGTGAGTGGAAGAGAAGGGGGTGAGAACAGAAGGAACTGGTGAACTCTTTAGCTTGAGGTGTCCACTTGGCACTATCTGGAGTCACCTGGGAGCAGCGTCTCCGTGAGGAATTATTCTTATCAGTTTGGCCTGTGGGATATGACTGGGGCAGTTGTATTGACTGTTGATTGGCTGCCAAGTAATTGATGTTATTTATATACTCTCGCATTTTACAACTTAAAAATTACCGAAATAAAGCAAAAACTTTAAGGCTGCCAAAGGGAGCTGGGTGGTTAACTGTCTAAGAGTGAAGAAAGCCAAGAGGATTCTTATCTCCCTGCCTGCTCTGGCCAGTGGATGCTATGTTGCAAGTTCTCACTTGAGGTCCCTGAAGTAAAAGACTGCGACCTAGAATTGTAAACCATATAAGCCCTTCCCTCTACATTGTTTTTGGTCAGGGTTTTTAGTCACAGTAATTTACGCTCCAGAGCCATGGATTAATGATGGAGTTTATGACTCCCTCTTTGTCTTCCACACTGAGGAGTTACCCTCTATGGAGACCCTAAGAGGCAATGCCTCTTTGAGAGCGACTCAGTGGTACACCAGTCCCCATGAGCAACTGAGCAGCCTACAAAAGCCACTGGCAGGTGCAGGAGTGCTCAGTATGCTCTACCCACAAGAGCTGGCCACACATTCGGAAGGCTCGAGGTTCAAAATTTAGCTGTCAACTCAGAGAAGGAAGTGGGCACGCCCCTAACCAAGAAGGTGTCTGTTAGTGTATGATACCCACCAAGAAAGGAAAAATTAGTTCTTTCCAATGGTGTCTTACCAAGTATGTTAAGCACACATCCGAGGAGGCCCTGTGCCTAGCAGGAATTAGTCAACACAAAACAAACTCAAAATTGTGTAGAATTTTTGTGTCACTTTGCTTTATTTGGGCTTTTTTTTTTTTTTAAAATTGGCTTCTTGAACATTTGGTTTCTCTGTGTGTGTGTGTGTGTGTGTGTGTGTGTGTGTGTGTGTGTATCTTGGTTTAGCTTTATTTTTAAAGACAGACAAAAGGCAACATAAAATTGGATGAGTAGGGAGGATCCAAGAGAAACTGGGGGAGGGGAAAACATATTAAGGATATATATTGCATGAAAAAAAATTTTTTTCAATTAAAAAAAGCTGTCAACACAAAGGTAATCTTTCCTGTAGACGAGTGAAGCTTTCCAAACTGTGTAAGTCATTGGAACACTCTGTCTCTGGACACACACGCTGCTGATGTGTGTCTGTGCAGAGAGTAGCTGCCCATAGGCTGGGAGTAACATCTCCATTTGTGTTCTCTTCCTACACCCCAGTACCAGTTCCCTATTTGGCTACAAGAGAGCTCATTGTCCTCACACGGTATTTCTTCACACAATAGCCGCTCCCCCTGTCCCTCTAAGGCAGGCAAATGAGTTATCACACTAGGTACTGCAAGCACACAGATCCACCTTAAGTAAATAGCTAGATGTTTGTTCTAGTCCAGCTGGATGCTGACTTCCCCTCCAGAGGAGACTGCCTTTAGAAATCCCCTCTGGAGGGAAAAACCATCATCCAGCCAGAATGGCAGTCTCAAAGGAAGAAAATATATATTCATTTCATAGGACTTGGACGTAGCTCAGGGGCACAGTCCTTGCCTGATATGCATGAAGTCCTGGATTTCATTTCCTGCATTGCAAAAAAATTCACCTGCCGATCTAATGCATTTTCCATTATTGCCCACCCCACAGTAATTGTATAGCTATACATATTCATATATACATATATATTTTCACATGATACATACAATTAGACATATACACACATTTATGACTTTACAATAAATATGGCTTAATTTTTAAATGATTTGTGTGCATGTGTGTGTGTGTGTATGTGTTGATATGTAACACATAGGTACAGATTCCCACAGAACTGGAGTTATGCACAGTTATATGATACACATATGTGTGCTGGGAACTGAACCTAGGTCTTCTGCAAGAGCTGTATATGTTCTTGATCATTGAGCCATCTCTCTAACTCCTTATCTTTTCATTATAAGACATATGCCCCACCTACCTTTAATATGCTAAATTCCCCACCTACCTTTTTTAAGTATGTAAGTATTCATGATCACATGCAAAGTTCATTTTTGTCTTTTGAGGTTAGGGCAACAAATCATCCTGAGTGGAGATGACACCAGTCAGGGTGGCAGTTGGCCCTCCCCTATCTGTAGTTTTTCAAAGTCAGAATGCTTCTACATCTTTCTTTAAGATGAGGATGATGATAATTCATCCAACAGACTTAAAGTCAAGATACGGAAATAGGTTAATACCCACCCATTAGTCCACATCCTCTGAGTGGTACTTGATCCAAACACAATTGGTTCTATTCCCCTGAGGTACAGATGGCCTTTGTCTGCCCTGCCATGAGGTTTTCCTTACTATTTATCTCATGAATATTTCCTATTCCTAGCAAGTGAAAGTTTCAGAACCAAACCCATTGACATGTCTTGTTCTTGTTTGGTTGGTTTCTTGGCTTTGGTTTTGCTTCCAAGACAGGATCTCATGAAGCTTGCCTCATACTTGCCACATAGTCCAGGCTAGCGTACAGTGTAGGCTGCCACGTAGACAGGCTGGTCTTGATTCTCCTCCTCCTCCTCCTCCTCCTCCTCCTCCTCCTCCTCCTCCTCCTCCTCCTCCTCCCCTCCCCTCCTTCTTCCCAACTGTTGAGCTATACCAGTATGTACCAGTCACAGCCTACATCTGTCTCATCTACAAGAACAAGTGTAGTATTCATTTAAATTATTTTCACTTTCATTGTGTTCAGGGTGGTACTAAGTTCCTTAACTTAGCAGCTGCTAGAACGCCTGTTGCCACACCACACAGGAAATAATGGTTTGACTGATGAGTTGACCAAAAACAAGTTACTTGTATCTGGGACTATTTTCTTGTTGGGAAGAGAGTAGTTCCCTCAGGTCCAAGGCCTTTGTGCATCAAGATCTCTACTCACCTTAATCTACTTAATGATGTTGAGTGCGAGCTTTCTTCAATTGCAGAAATGAGCATTGTTTTAGTCATGGTCATTAGCTCACGCTTGACTCATCGTCATAACCCCTTCCTGCTTCCCCGGCCTCTCCTGGGAGTTTACCTTCTATGCTTCCAATGGCAAAGCTACTCTCCTTCTGTTGGGCATTAGCCTTCAGTTGTTTCCCTTTGTCTATCTATGATAGATAACCCAAATCCTTTGTCAGAATTTCAAGGAAAGAGAGTATATAAACCTATCTTTACCTGCCACATTATTGTCCATTCCTTCACCTAGCAGCCTCCTCTCAAATTACGCTCACTTATTACCTCTCATGAGCAACTCCATATTTCTAATAGTTGTTCTGCTCTCTGTGGGAAGTCTGAAAGCCAACAATCAGGGCCCCTTGAGCATTCAAGTGGACTTGAGTTCCTGCTACGTTACGTTCACCACTGATTTAAGTGTTAACTGACATTAATCCTATAGAACACATGAAAAGGTAGAAACCCAAGTCAAGTAACTCAGCCAAAGACAAAAACAGACCGAGTGTTGGAAAGCTTACAGTGTGAATCTCAGCCTGACTTCAAACACCACATTCTCTCTACTGCCCTTATCAGATGTGAGCTCAGCTTTCTCGTGATTTATAATGTCTCCTTCAAATCTTCTAACTTGTCAATTAAAAGTTTGCTATAAAGGGTAATCCTTTGAGTGTTCTTTGTAGGTCTCCAATTCTTCAACAGCTAAGCTCTAGCTACATTTTTCTCTTTGTCTGCACAACTACTCAGGGAACTTTGGACTATAAACTGTATCCCTTCCAGTTTTTAGGTTTTGCTTTATCTCTGTGAACATAAGATATTGATTTCTGAATTTTCCCCCAAGGCACTGCAGCATCTGGCCCACGTGAGATATACCACAGTGTTCTCACGAGATTTGATTGACGTGTCTTATCTTGATTGTCTCTGACTCTTTTATCAGAGATATATAGTAGCCTAATTTTTCAGTGTACAGAGTATTATAATCTCAAAACTCTTTAGTGCTTTCTTTAGTTATTAAGACCTTAGACTCTAGTTTCCCTTCATAGTATAGAAATCTTCCACTAGAAGAATGTGGTGGGTCTTCTAGTGGTTGTCTTCAGATATATTCTTAGCTTTGGAAATTGTATATAAATCTCATAAACCCAAATTTGAACTTTAATAACAAGATGAGAATTGGACTTCCTATAGAAGGAAATTTCAAAATCTAGTGGCACACCTCGATGTCATATATCTGAAAGGTTTAGATAACAATGGTAACATTTGGTCCCAGGCTTTAGAACTGCACACATTATCCAACACTAGCTGCATGTGCCTATGGGGATTGTAAGCAATTGACAGTGAAGAACTGAGTGGAGTAGCACATCCCTGTAGTACCTTAATTAGGAGGCAAATGAGAGGACTCCAAGACAACATAACAAGATACTGTCTCAAAAATGTTGCTAATTAACTTCAGATTCAGTTCCTCAGCTACATTAGACACCTATCAGGTGCTCCCTACCACCCCAACCACACAGCTGTAGAACATTTCTATTTTTGCAAAAATCTTCTGCCCAAGATATTGAACATTGCTCTAGAAGCTTATCAATGGTTTTACTGAGAACTACGTCGTTTGTGGCAGATCTTGTGTCGGCTTAAGACTTCTCCTGTGTGAGGATTTTATTCATCCTCACCCACCTGACACAACACACTTGGTGCCTAATATGTGTCCAAAAGCTGGTTACCAAGTGTTCGTGGGATAAAATGGGCAGCTCCTATCTAGCTGCCCAGGTATGCGGTGGTGTGACATGAATGTAAAGTCATCATGAAAAGGAGCAGAAAGAAAAGCAAACGATCCTGAAACAAGTCATCTACATTTCACGAATTCTGCCAAATGTTAAATGTAAATCTGGGACAAACTGTTGACACTGCTCTGCCCCTGCTTGCACAGCTGTGGTGACAGCTGCATCAAATCAGCTAAGAGAGATTTATTTTTGAAATGTGTGCTGACCCCTGTTTAGGCCCAGAGGAGGGAAAATGTCATCTTTGTTCATTTCTCAAGAAAAACGATTAGCATTCTATGCTGGCTACAAAGGAGAAAGGTTGTTCCTTAGGGTTTTCTCTGTATTTCCCAATTCAAAGGCACCATCTTGCCTTTATTCCCAGTTACAAATTGGATAAGGAATTTATCACCCTGGGTTCTTTGTTTTTACAAGGAGTTTAAATTGAATATTGAGTTTATATTTATCAAACGTGCAATTCTATAATTGCCTTTTGGGATATCAAGAACTGTAGAGTGTAGAGGGATGGCTCAGTGGTTAAGGGCACATTCTGCTCTTGCAGAGGACCGGGGTTCAGTCCCAGTGCTCATACTGTGCAATTCACAACTGCCTCCGGCTCCAGAAGAGCTGAAGCTTTTAGCCTCCGTGGACACCAGCACTCATATGCACATGATGACGTGCACGCACACACACACACACACACACACACACACACACACACACATATGAGATTAAAACAAACTTTAAAAAGAATTGTGAACCACTCCTCAGAATACTGTTAGAGTCGGACTTTAAGTCCCATGACCCAGGAGGACATGACTTGAATGGAAATGATTGATAAATTCCTATTTACACATATTAATCAACTATGATTTATGAATGTGTCTCCCTGACAAAACTTAAGTCTTTTAAATATTCTAATTATATTTGGATTTTTAAAACTACATTTCTTTGCTTGTTTGTTTTGGGTGTGTGTCCGAGTGCCACGGCTCATGTACAGAGAGGTCAGAGAGCCTGTAGGAGTTGGTTCTCCCCTTCTATCTTGTGGGTCCTGAGATGAATCTCAGGGCACCAAGTTCAGCACCCAGTGCCTTTACCCTCTGATCCATCTAACTAGTTCATTGACAATTTTTTCAAATTGTTTGTTTTTTTACGCTTCTTTTCTTTTTTAAGATTTATTTATTTATTTAATGTATATGAGTACACTGTAGCTGTCTTCAGACACACTAGAAGAGGGCATCAGATCTCACTACAGATGGTTGTGAGCCACCATGTGGTAGCTGGGATTTGAACTCAAGACCTCTGGAAGAGCAGTCAGTGCTCTTAAACCCTGAGCCATCTCTTCAGCCTGACAATGTTTTAATAAAGAAATACGTATACCTAAAAAAACAGTGAGTATGAGGAGTGACTTTTTCTCAGACTCCTTATGGCTTTACACGAAATCACCGTAGCTGTTATGGCACTGGTGTGAGGCATGTTGAGTTTGGAAGCAAAGGCTAGATGCTGGTCACAGATGGAAATAAGCCTGAAGATAAGACGGTTCACATGAAGATCAACCACAGGCAACGGGAAACCTCATGCATCCTGGAAAGCTATAAATTCACGTCAACGAGAGACTGGCCAGAGTAGCGCAGCTCCAAGTAAAGTTCGAAGACTATTGGAAATGGCCCGCTCCCTCTCCAACAATCCAGAAGGCTTAGATAATAATGTGAAGGGGTCGCTCATCTTCTGGGTTCTCATTCTTGTGAATGTTCGGTGGGATTTTCCAGAGTCTATATAACCATCTGAAAAAGCGAATGTGATATCCTTCCATGTCTTCAAATATATCATCCAAAACAGTGTCACAACAGATTAAATGCTGTGCAAATATAAAGACCCAGCTGTTTTCTGTCACAGCAGATATTAAATGCACTTGAAGCTCCTAATAGAGTGTACATTGGGGAAATATCGTTTTCATAAAAGTGATAGTCTTGTTGCTATTTAACGATTTATTATTTTAAGTGGATTAATAGAAATGTTCTCAGAGATTACCATAGAGTTAAAAGTTCTCCACCATCCTCCAGTAAATTGTAAGCATCCAAGGAGACCAAAGAGCTCACGATCAAGGTTCTAGAACATGGAATGTACAAACATAAGGTAAACAGCCTCCTAGACAATACTCGACTGAAGAAGGGAAGAAGCAGCGGGAGCTTTTTCTCAGATGGTCAAGCGCTGTTGGAGATGTTCCCATGTTTTTACATCCAATCAACTAATTGCTTACAGCTTTTTTTTGATGGCTACACCTAAGACTTACTTTTATCCCCTCATAAACCAAACGATTCATTTGCTCAAATAAATATTTGCTAGCACTTTTCATTTACATAAACACTGTTTTGTTTCAGAAAATAGTTACTTAAGGATCCTGTGTTCATGATAATTTTAAATGAGGATTTAAGTTTTATTTGAGAAGATGGCTGGAACTATTGGCAGCCTGGGCTGAGGCTGAAGTAAAAGCACATGAATATCATTTTATATATATATATATATGAATGCAAATATATTCATGGGATATATATATATATATATATATATATATATATATTTGTGGGTCATTTCAGAATCATGAGTAGCCTAGTACCTAAGTCAGTTCTGTCCCACATTCCTAGAAACCTATTTTTTTTCTTTTACATTACATATTTAGGGGTTAATGATACCAATAAAACTTAAATCAAATCAATGTTTTAAATATACCGAAGTGAATGCTTTTGGTTTTAGTTTGTTTGTTTTTGAGGTCTAGGGGTGAGACATGAGACCCTGTCTATGCTGGTGAAAAAAACTACCCATTGAGTTACAGCTTTAGCCACTACAGTGTTCATTTTGATCAAGGAAGGCGACTACATAGAATGGAGGGTGCATGCATGCACACACACATTTTTAAACAGATATAGCCTGCCTTGTTCTTCCAGTAACCCTTATCTATTCGGAGAGGCAGGAAGGGAGAGAGGGAGGGAGGGAAAGATCACTGTTGTTCACTGCTCTATATTAATCCTTTTCTCAAGAGCACAGAGCCACACACTTGAACAATATAGCCTTCATCCGTGTCCCTCCAGATTCTCCCGTCTGAGGCAGGTTTGCCATCGCTGCCCAAGTCCCAACACAATTGCCAAACTGTGCTGCTACTTCAGCGACCCAACCCTATCTAGACTCCCCTCAAAGGCCCCACACACAGGTTAATGTCACAGGGGTCTAGTGACCAAAACCCAACTAAAGAAAGAGCAGCTGAGATGAGCTGAGTCCATGGGAATTTAGACTTCTCTGTTTCGGTTCCCCAGACCTCCGTGAAAAAAAAAAAAAAAAAGAAAAGAATACTCCCTGTATCTGTTTACCTCATGGCACAGAAGAATTTTGAAAATATTCAGGCTCTGGACACTTCCTTTTTCACACTTTCTCCATGCCACTGAACACTATTCATCTCTCAAGTAGCGTTTTGGGCTCTGTCATCTTCTAATGATTTCTCATGACCACTCCTTGAGGCTTAAAATATCTTGTGCCATAATAGACAGCACAGTATGAACTTGTCTTTCCGCAAATAACCTTGGACTTGAATCATTTCCCCTGCAATTCTTCTTTGGCATATAAAACAATATGTCCTGGGGTCCAAAGGTGAATGTGTTGTGAGTCATGTCTTACATGTTTCTTCTAATGCTGTCCTCTTTGTTTTTGAGGACTAGGGGTGGAAGGCACTTACGTTAAGGCTAGATTATGACCTAATATATGGGCATGTACACACACACACACACACTCTTGCACACATACAAAAAAAAAAGTCATAAAATGTTTTTGAGAGACAATTAACCATAATTAATTCTGCTTAGATTCTCTGCAAACTGATGCACCGCCCAGGAGAGTTACTGACGTCTGACGTCTGTTCTCCTTTCCTTTGAATATAGACAATGGGTAGTTTCTCCTCAAGTTTCTTTTCATTTTGTGTGCACCTGTCAAACTTGGCTTAGTGTCATGACAGGTAGCCATTTGTCTACCTTTGTTCCACCCAGGAAATGCTGTGCCCTCAGCCCCATCCTGTCCAGCCTTATAGTCTTTCTTCCCTTTCAAATCTGACCTTAGCAACACCAAAACACTCAGTCTACTATTCCAGAATCTTGGGGGTCCTTAGACTCTTCAGAGAACCCCATGCCTTGTGTCCACCATCACACAGAAGAAAGACAATGTCACATGGTACTATCTGTTACCATGGTAACAAAGGCTGTGCAGATCATTTTGCTTTCGTGCAGTTTTAGAGAAAGCTACATTATTAAGCTAAATGTACAAAGGAACCATCAATTGCGCTACTAAACTGGGGGATTTACATGTTATTAGGTCCCACAAAGCAGGAAGATTATAAGTGAGAGCAATTTTTCTTAGCTTCCACAATAAGGGAGATAAATTGCATCTTATAGGGGGAAAGATCACATTGTGTTGCTGTTGTCCTGTGTTTTATTTGCTCATCTCTTTGTTGCTGGGGACTAAGGGGGAAATATATCCAAAACACCTGAGTCTGGTGATTTACAATTAAAATGTGTGGTTCTTTGTATTCAAGAGAGCCTCTGCCTTGGAGCTCAACTTCCTCTTCCTTTATTTCCAGGGAGGGGAATGGGGGTGTGGGGGAGTCTAACAGAGCATTGCTACAGATGAAGGTGACTCCAGCTGGCCTGGGACAAGGCTACATGGAAATCTTCGTTCCGTGAAAGGCTGAAACAATGCCTGGTTTCTTGGTCTGTGTGAAGCATTTTGAAAATAACTAAGCCATAAATGTAACAACAGTGTGTCCATCACCAAGAATTGGTGAGGATTTGTCACATTTCTCAGTTATCTATTTATTTAATGTGTGGATATTTTATCTGCATGTATGCCCATGGACCTCTGGCATACATTGTCTGTAGAGGAACAAAGAGGGAGTCAGATCCCCTGGAACTCGAGTTACAGACAGCTGTGAGTCACCATGTGGATGCTGGGAATCGAACCTGGGTCCTCTGGAAGAACAGCAAGAGCTCTTAACCACTGAGCCATGTCAACAGCCCCTTGGTCTTTCTAATATAAAAGAATATGCACTTAAAGGAAGTCAGACTTCAGTCATCACTCTTCCTGGGGTCTACTTGCTGCCATCACTTACCACAGGCTATCATGACTTTCCTGGGCTTCCTCTGGGCTCACTACTTTACCTACAAAAATCAGTCTTGCTCATCATGAAGGTGTGTCCAGAAACCAAGTCCTGGAGGATAGAGATGTTATTTCTCCTGGAAAAAGTCATCCCTTGATGCTTCTCCTCTTCGTCTGGCCACTGAATTGGGGGAGATGCATTTACATGTGTGTGATCTTGCACACATGATCTTACAGCTCAGGTAAACTTTGTTTTCTGGTTGGCACATTGACTTCTCAAGGTCAAAATCCAGGTTAGTCTGTAGACTTCAAGAGAAACCATGCCATGAAGAATGAGTCCGAAGGAGAGTCTTGAAGGTTCATCACCTCATTAACTGCAGAGCAAATGCCAGCTGAGGTCAGGCAGGTGACTTTAATCACATGACCAAGTAGAGCAAGCCATGCCAGCTCTCTAGACCACTATGGGGTTAGGCTCTCACAGACAGCCAGATGTGTTTCTGAATGTGAAAATACTCCAGTCTACATTTCCCTTTTCATTGTTATTGTTGTTCTGCTTCTTTCTTTTTTAGTTCAAACCTACAGAAGAGCTTAAACAGTAATTCCTGAAGCCCCTCACCCTCATCATTTAAATTCATTCAGACTTTTGACATTTTAACACATCATATGTGCTTACATAAATTACTCCGTAAACCACTTGAGTATATAAATTATATAAAATGGAATAACTAGTTCTCAATTTTTTCAGTATGCATCCCTTACAAACTGATTATCAAAGCTGTAAAACCTAACAGTTTTACATTATTGATGACTCACCTTGAAATGTCTTCATCTAAGTCCACATTATTTTGTAATCCTTGTTTTTTTTCCAAATCAAGATCTAATAAAGATTAAAGCCTTGCTTTGATTATCCTCTGATTTGAATAGCATAAATGTTCCCTAATGCTTTAAATACACATCTGAAATTTTTAGACGTGTATACAATGTATCCTGATCATATCCACCCCTCACAGCACCCTCAGTTTCCCCTAGGGCTCCCCAGCACAACTCCATCTCAATTTCATGTGCTGATTTTATAATTATTAATTAATTAATTATTCCCACAGAGAGCAATTAGTACTGCCAGTATGCACATAGTGTTGGCTCACCCTCTGGAGCATGGGGAATCTGCCAGTGAGTGGTTATACGCCTCAACAAAGATGATTCTCCCTCTCTCAGCAGCCATCAACTACCAATAGCTTGTCATCTGGGACATGACCATGTTTGATGAACCCGAGACATAACGATATTACCACCCGATGTGGCAGGTACTCTGAAGGGCAAAAAGGAGGCTCTAGTGTGAGGGTGAAATGTGACCTGAGCTTAAATACAGATGTGCAGGAGTCCAGGTGAAGACACACGAAAGGCAGGCATGGATGTGAGGGAAGTGGATGCCCTATGTGACTATAGATGTCTTCCAAATTCATAAAAGAAAGTGTCACTTGCCTTTGAAGGCTTGGAATATGGAATATAGTTCAGTGTAACAGCGTTACCTAGAATGAGTAAGGCCATAGGTGTAATGCCCAGAACTCAAGAAACTTAAAAAAAAAAAAAAAAAAGATTATTTTTATCCCAAGGGTTGGAAAGCCAATGAAATGTTTTAAGCAAATGTGATTTGTTTATCACAGAAAGATCGCCATGACAGGCCTACAGGGAAAGGATCCTTTTTGAAGAAGAGCAGTACTGTAAGAAACCGTATCAGTGCCACAGACAGGAAGTAAGGGGCTGTGCTCAGTGGGGGAGGGGAGGGTGAAATTCCGAAGATACTTGGGAGGCTGAGAGGTCGGGACAAGCTGACAGAAGGTGAGAATGTGAGTCGGAAAAAGGAGTCTAAAGCAGATCACAAACTCAAATCTATCTCACGTGAGTGGTGGCTGTCTGTCGGGACACTGAGGTGGACATTTACCTGTTTGTGCTCACTGGATCAGAGGAGCAGAACTAAGAGTCTTGACACCTGAGGACTTGTAGAGGACAAGAGGTTGACAAACACGGTGAGGCGGTGGAGGATAGGGAGCAAACCAGACAGGGTCTCTCCATGCACTCTCCCTACGGGGCTTGCTACCCACATCAAAAGGGTGGAACCAGAAGGAAGAGGAGGGAGAATTGTGGTTTTGTTGAAAGTCACCCCTGTGTCCTCAACTAACCTTGAAGAGTTCCTTTTCCCACTTTAAAAAAGAAATCTGGTTAAGACATTCATCAAGAATGAAGAAACTGTAACAGTTCTCCAATCTTCTATTTTAAACGTTTAATCTTTTTTATTTTCCTTATACTTTCTTTTTTTTCCCCCCATCTTTATTACCGAGTATTTCTTATTTACATTTCGATTGTTATTCCCTTTCCCGGTTTCCGGGCCAACATCCCCCTAACCCCTCCCCCTCCCCTTCTCTATGGGTGTTCCCCTCCCCATCCTCCCCCCCTTACCGCCTTCCCCCCAAGAATCACTTTCCCCCCAAGAATCACGTTCACTCGGGATTCAGTCTTGGCAGGACCATTCCCTATACTTTCTATCAAATACTGTAATCATCAAATTGTATACATTTTGTGAAAAAGAAAAACTCTAGATAAAACAAGTTAAACAGTTCTTGTGGAGGGAACATAATTAAATATCAAATCCTTCTGTTTCCCCCTCCCATTCTTATTCAAATTCATAGCCTCCTTTATTTTCATTGTTGCTACTTAGATATATTTCTAAATTCATAAGCACAACCCGCTCAATCTGTATAATGTTACTTATATGTGTATTCTTTAGGGCTGACATTTGTTATCTGTACAATGTTACTTACATGTATATTCTTTTGGGCTGACATTTGTTATCGCCTAACCAATTTGTATGCTTTTCCCTGGGAAAGAGTATCTCTCCTTAATTCAGCATTCTTTAGTTGCCTTTACGTTTTAATGTAGAGTTGAGACCTCATGGGCTTTTCTCTGTCCATGTTGATTTTTTTTGTTTTGCTAATATGTACTTCAACTGTGTGCAGTAGCCATGGAGAACAGAAGAGGGCATCAAGATCCACGGGAATTAGAGGTACAGCAGATTGTGAACCGCTGTATGGGTACTGAGACCTGAACCCAGGTGCTCAGGAAAAACAACCAGTGTCCTTAAGCATGGAGCAATCATCTCTCCATCCCTAGACCTGTAGGTTTTAAGTCATATTCTCCAATGTAAATGTATCTCTAGGATCTTTAGAAGCTCAGAGGTGGAAACTCTAAACTGGCCAGAGAGTTAAAAAAAGAAGGAAAGGAAAGAAGAGGAGAGGAGGAGAGGAGGAGGAGGGGAAGAAAGAGGAGAGGAGAGGAGAGGGGAGGGGACGGGAGGGGAGGGGAGGGGGGGGGGGGGGGGGGGGGAGGAGAGGAGAGGAGAGGAGAGGAGAGAGAGAGAAGAGAAGAGAAGGGGAGAAGAGGGAAGAGAAGAGAAGAGAAGAGAAGAGAAGAGAAGAGGAAAAAGAGAAGAGAAGAGTAATGTGGAGGTTAGAAGAAAAGACAAAATACAGCAGAGAAAAGCCACTGGCTTTTGTTGTTGTTGTTTTGGGTTGGTTGTTTTTTTCTTCTTCACACATTACATAGGAGCCAATCCTGCCTGGTGTGGCTTGTGATGCTGCTCTCTGTGCAGAAGTCTTGAGGTAAGGAAGAGGAAGTGGCCACAAAAGCCAAAGAAAACCAGCAGACTCCATGCCTGCTCTCCACTCCTACATAACCCACTCCCATCTTTGTCACCAGTGGGTCTGGGCACCACGAAGCCTAACTACAGAAAGGAAGCTCTGTGGAAGGATGCCTCCCTCTGATGGACTGTGATCTGGACACCCTTGGTTCGCAAAGCTCTTGACCATCATGCAGGCATCATGAGCTTTCGCTGAGACTCCATTCATTTGAACTTCATCTGCTACATGTCAGATTTGGTGGTGGAAGGGTGTGGTCCTGCTGCCAAATACACTTCTTTGCTGAACAAATAGAAGGGAGCCCAGGGCTATCAAACTGCACTTAGATCCCTGGCACAAAGGAAGCCATTAGGACTGTGTTGTGAAGACACATCTTGGCCAAATGATTTTCATTCCCAAACATATCCATTGTGACTTTAAAGGCCAGCGGAACTAATATGGCCACCAGCACCATACTTGAAATAGGACTGCATTGGCCATCGGTTTCAGGTTAGTTACTATTTTTAAAAGACCCAGAATATTAAATATTATTTTTAATTGAGTGGAAGTGTTGTCATTGCTAAAATGAAATGACAACAATAAGTTGTCCATCTAATGTGGAAACAGAAGCAAGCGTGTTGACAACAATGGATGTAAGCCATTACCATTTTCCTGGTCCAATAGAATGGGGTCCAACTTCTCAACCCAAGCGAGAGTGGACTGAGTTAAACACAGAGGAATTTACCTAGGTAATGAAGAAGGGATTCTGATATCCCGCACATGCATTTGATCCTCCCAGCTCACTGCCACTTCTACACTGACTTGTCTTTCTTTGTATTGTACTTTAGAGCAGCATAGGATGGGGGGAGGGGGATAATGGATTAAGCTTGGCATCTATACACACAAAGATAGAGACAGTCATACTTTTCTTAAAATCACTCCCAAGGGAGTGGGAGCCTTGGACATTTAATAAGATACCGAGAAGTGCTGAAGTTTTATCTCTAATTGTGTAGCAGCTGGAAGGTCTAACCCTTGACTTGAAAAGGGAAGAAAGAAAGAAAGAAAGAAAGAGAGAGAGAGAAAGAGAAAGAGAGAACATTATATATCAGTTTCTTCTTAAAATTATTTTGTTTACTGTGTGTGAGAGAGGGGAGAGAGAGAGAGAGAGAGAGAGAGAGAGAGAGAGAGAGAGAGAGAGAGAGAGTGTGATGTGTGTGTGAGAGCGCACAGGTGAGCACATTTATTGGCACTTTTTATCTTGTTTGCAACATGGTCTCTTCCTGTCCAGCACTGTATACACCACTGTACAGCAGAACTAGGAGCTTCCTATCTTGCAACATGGTTATAGATACGTGCTGTCACAGGGCTTTATCTGAGTTCCCAAGATTCAAACTTCACTCCTCATGCTTGCATGACAAGCGTGAGGCCACTGAGGCCTTTCTCCAGCCTATCAGTTTCTTTTAAGACGTAATGCAAGCAATTCTTTCCAACTCTTCAGTTAACACTATCTCAAGAAGGATTCTAGCTGACAAAAAATATGCTTTCATGATGTGCCTTCTGGCCTCTAGATCAGTGGTTCCCACCCTGTAGTTGCATCAGACACCTTCCTGTCAGATAATTATATTATGATTAATAACAGTAACAAAATTACAGCTATGAAATTGCAAAGATAGTAATTTTATGATCGGGAGTCACCATAGTATG
This sequence comes from Rattus rattus, assembly GCF_011064425.1. NCBI lineage: Eukaryota > Metazoa > Chordata > Mammalia > Rodentia > Muridae > Rattus > Rattus rattus. The sequence goes on along the minus strand of NC_046156.1, from coordinate 173,908,247 downwards.
AGGACCTGTACTAAAGGGTTGCAGCATTAGGAATGCCAAAAATCCACTGCTCCAGATGGAGGAAGAAATGTTATCCTGCAAGGCTTACAGGGAAGACATTCTCCCTTTGCCATATCTACTACACAAGCAAAAAACATTTCCAGACTGCTACATCCCAGAAGATGTCAGAACATCCACCAAAAGGAGGCATTGTGAGCCTAAAGATCCTCAAAGGAGCCCTGTGGAAGGATGGACTTCAGTCCCAGGGGTGTACTTTCAGCTTCATTAGAAAGAAAAAGAGGGATTCTGCTTGACAGCTGCTGGGGAACACAGAGGGAAGAGTTAAGGTTCATACCAACTTATTTTGTTAGTCCATTTTACTCCCCTTATCAAAATACAAGCATTTCTTGTTTTGAGAGTTGTCTGAAATAGATCACTGACAAGAGAGGGCAAGTGGGCTATAATTCACTCATCTATGAAGGGCAGATCTTCCTGGGAGGACAGTGGGCATCGCTAGTATGACTTCTACTACAAGGTCATACTTCTACAAGGTCAACCTGCCTGTTCACTTTGCTGGGATTGGGATAGACTTTGACTTTAGAAAGGTGGTCTCTAATGTTATGAATGAAAGAAGAAATGAAGTAAAATTTGCTAAAATCCTATTTGTAGTTTCTTAACCCGAATTGTCATTTAGTACCTTGTTTTCCCCAGAGTTTGACAAAAGTCTCACAAGAACATTAGAAGTGAGTCCATGGGGCTCTCCAGCAGATACACCACCCACATGCACCTCACTTCATCTCTAGACCACAAGCAGACTTAGGCCCCAAGTATTGCACACATTGGGTGAGGGGACTTTCCCAATCAAGAGTATAGAAATTTGGCCTCCACTGTGAGGTGACAGCTCCCAGTATACAGATAGATCTTGGAACCAAAGTCCTCACAAGTTATTGCCCTTGTACGTAATGTTGGCTGGTAGAATTCTGGCTTTGCTCTTTTGCATATCACATGTTTGTGGTAATGAGAGCAGAAGTATACACGCTGAATAGTCACTTTTTAGTTCCCATCTTTTCTCCCTTCTTGCTCAATATCCTGAGGCCACAATTGAACTGTTTTTTGTGTATGTCAGCCTGGAACAGGGAGGAAGGGGCAGCTCATTCAACCATTCCCCTACACATAGCCCTGGCGAGCACCAGAATATGCCACTATTCTTGGGGTTTGAATGCAGGACAGATACAGCAGCTAAAGTAAAGGGATCCAAGGCCTGGGCCCTGGGAAGATGCACTAAATGAGCCTCTCCATCTGTCTGTCTCCTTCTGCAGCGACCAGGTAACGACTATGCCCAGATCTCTTCTCTCACATCAATGTACAGATTTGTACAGCAGGGAATAATGCTACCTCCAAATCCTGGCAGGACAGACTGTGCTGCTGAGTAAGTGAACGAAAGGTGCATGCTCTGTTGGAAAGCAGCAGGGGTGATGGACAGCAGATGCTGAAGGTCAGCCTCATCTTAGTCATTGGAGCCAGGGACCTGTCTATCACTTGCGTTTGCAGGCCTCTTGTGCCTTGCAACCTCTGGTGTGACCTCGCTGCCAGCAGAGCTGGATGCCAATGACTTGCCTCATTCTGGCTTTTAATAAATGTGGGTTTGTCCTGATGATGGAGGTGTGGGGAGCTGCATTCAGTCTCCTTCAGACGTTAAGATACGGCAAGGCATAGGGTTTCTGTGAGATTCCCACACTGGCAAAGGAAAGAGGCCCCAGCCAATGGCCCTCCTTCTCCAAGGAGGCCCTGGCAAACTGGAGAGATGATGACAAACTGCTACAAGTCAGCCACGGGAGACTTCTGAGAGTGACCAGTAACTGAAGATTTGAGTTGCAAGCTTTGGTCCTCTGTGTACTCTGCTGTGGGCTGCTTTTGAAGAGTGTAAGACCTTTGCTGTATTTATATTGAAGTCATTAAAGGAGAATGGACCTTGGACTCTACCTCCTATCTATTCTGTAACTGTGAAAGAACCATATAATGTCTCTAAGCTTCCTTCTTTATAAATGGGTATAATAGTAGTACTGGCCTCAAACATTTGCTGTGGGGATAAAGTTGTATATTAAGTACTAATATGTAACACTAAATTATTCATACTTGCTATATGAAATATATTGGTACTGAGTACAGACTATTTCATATAGAGAAACAAGAGTGTGCAGTCCCATAAGCAAAGTCATGGGTAGATGTAGCCTTTCTCTTCCTGCTAAGAGGAGAACTCTCCGAGCAGATATACATAGAGCAGCATACGTACATACATGTGTAAGATCAGACGCAGACTTCAGCGAGTCTAATGCCCCAAGAAACTAGCAACAAACAACAAGAGGTGAAGGGGAGAGAGATGTTGTTCTTTCCAACACAATCCCAACATTAGACCCTTCTACTCAGGGCAATCACTGATAGCCAAGGACTTGTAGCAAGTTATGGGAACACTGAAAAAAGCTGGTCTCATATCTCAAGACAGGGAAAAAAGGCTGGCAAAGACTTCATTTCCACAGACTTACTTCTACCTCTCTGTCATCTCCATCTCTTTAACACCCATTGGGGTCTCATTCTCTCCCACTTCTTCCCTTCCTGCTCCACTTCCTTTCAGAGTAGTATCTGCGGCAAATGTTCATCCTGAAAGTAAGCGCTGCCTCACCGAGTGGTTACACTGACATCTAGCGTCCCAAAGACTAAGTTCACATGGTGGCTGGGACGTTCTCAGCACAGTTCTCAGCACAGTTTGCAGCCCCTCACTTGGTATCACAAGTTATCAACGAAGGGCACTTCCGGGACGTGCCAGAGCTATAAATTTGCCTGAGGTCATGCTGGGACCTGCCTTTGAGGAAATGTTACTAAAAACTTAGTGGAAGTAAACTGTCTCATTAGAAGGTTCGGGCTCTCTGGGCTCCTGAGGTTTGGGGGAGGATTGTAGCTTCAACATGAAGATGTAAGTTTGGTTTGCGTTCAGCCGTGTGCCCACTGCGAGTAGTAGGTAAATGAATGAAATGTCTGTGCCTTGGTTTCTTTATCTGTAAAATGGGCATGAGCTAAGCGTTTATTAAGTGACACCCCGGAATTTCCAGGGCCGGCATCATTAAGGAGTGCATTGTACGAGGAAGATAAAGACCCTGAGTGGCGTCTGATGGGTCATCTGGACAGACATTTTACCCTGCTTCTTTTCGGTCAAAATGTGGGGCATTGAAAAGCCCAGTGTTTACGGTTCTATCTCTTTCTCAGACACTGTGACTCTATGCTAGGGTCACCAATTAAACTGGTTTAGCCATAAAGCCCAATTTGACATATTTTCCTAAAGCTTAGGGCTAAGCCTATTTTTAACTACTGTACAGTTGCTGCGTGTGAGAGGAAGGGTTGGAATCGCCCCTGCCTTCACCACTAAAACAAATCAAGTATGTGTCCAGACAGAGGTGAGAAGCCAACAGGAAGCTGTGGAAGCCAAAAAAAAGTATTTTCCATCAGAAGGTAGTCTGGAGATTCTCTGATAACGTGGAAAGCCCCAGACTCACCTTGTGTAATTCGTGTGGCACTGCTAACCAACCTAGTTCCTCACACAGAAAACCAGGAAAGTTACAGGGCTCTGTATAAGTTCAGTATATTATCCTTTGTGTGATGATTTGTCTTAACTGCCAACTGGATGGGATTCAGAATCACCATGGAAACAAGTCTATGAGATGTTGTCTGATTAGGTCAATGAGCCTCAACTGAGATGGGGTCATTCTATGGGCTGGGTTTTTAGACCACAAAGGGAGGGGGAACTGAGCTGAACACAGCATTTATCATTCCTTACTTCCTGATTGTAGATGTAATATGACCAGATGCCTCGTGCCCCTGACACACCATAGCTTCTTAGCACCAATGAACTATGTCTTCAACAACTGTAAGCCAAAATAAAACATTCCTTCTTCCCGTAAGTTGCTTTTTTTCTTGACATATTTTGTTGCAGCAACAATACACTGAACTGACTCACTCAGATAATCACCTGCTGGGGCCTGCATCCCAGGGACAGGTCAGAACAACATATGACCTTGCTTGGACAGGGTAAACATTACCACTTCTTTTCTGTTCTAATCACCCAATGCAGCTGGATGCTACCCAGGGTCGGGAGTGGGGAGAGCAACAAATGGTTAACCTGTGATGTAATCATATGAAGAACGCTTTCTACTTTTCTCTCTAAACCTTGTCCAGGTAAGCACTTGGACCCTCATAGAAATCTAGCACAAGGTACTTCAGATGAGGGGACACGTTTTAGTTTCCAGTGATTTTTGTTACAAAGTACCATAAACTGTGGCTTGTAACAACAGAAGGAAGTCTTAAATCAGGGCATAGGACCTAGACAATCCTCAATGGCGCCCTCTCTCAAGAGGCTTTCATTCTATCCCATCAGACCACCGAGGTCCTCTTGCTCAAGCGCCTTCTAAAAAACAGTGCCTTGTACAGCCTCCGTACGTCTTTTTTAAAGAATTATTTATTTTATATCTATGAGCACACTGTAGCTGTCTTCAGACACACCAGAAGAGGACATCAGATCCCATTGCAGATGGTTGTGAGCCACCATGGGGTTGCTGGGATTTGAACTCAGGAACCCTGGAAGAACAGTAGGTGCCTGGAGCTATCGAGTGACACTGAACACAGCATGGGTATCCTTCAAGGTTCAGAGGGAGGAGGGAAGGGATGACACGGGATTCAGAGGAAGGAATGAGATAGGATCTGGAAGGAAGGTAGGACATGGGTCAGAGGTGCCTGCACTGTCACACTCTGGAGAGTAATAGTTCAGAAGACTATCTGCTTCTGTTCTGGAAACTTCCATAACCTTCACTCAATGTCTGTTTTTTACTTTTCTTAGAACTCCAAACTCCTCCTTGAGTAGCAACTGCCACCTGTCTCAGTTTGTCACCATCTGGGCAGATCTCTTGTCTCAGATCTTTTCACACACTGGGAAGGAAGTCTCTAGAAAACCCCACAGATGCCCCCATTCCTCTAGCTCCCCATATTCTTTTAATTTTTAGGGTTTTTTTTTTTGAGGTGATAAAAAGGACTCCATGCCTAGGAACAGGTGTCGATGTGCTCGTGGGTGTTGGGAGTAATGTAGAAGCTGAGGGTGGGGGAAGGCAAAGGAAGCATCTTTTCTCCATATCAAGGAGTTTCTCCGGTGGTAGGATTTTTATAGGTATTTAGCATGATGAATTTTCTGCTGTCGTTTTGAGAGAGCAACCACAAGAAAGAGCAACTGAAAGCTAAGACAATTGGAGGAACCAGAAAAAGTGGAGGAACTTGTCCTGCATTATACAACAAACAGTGATCTCCCAAGAACCAAGTCAGCAACAAACAACACGTGTGAAAACTTTACAGTTCTCTATAAGCTAAAAAGTTAGAAATGCAATTTCTTCAAAGGTAACCTTTAATTTCAAACACTTTGGTAATGTAAGCTAAAGGGACTTTAAAGGTCCTAAGCAGATGTAGACTAAATTTGCTGTAATACTATTGTTCACACACACACACACACACACACACACACACAATTTGAAGCAAAAGAAGCCATTTTAAGACTGTTCATTGTTCTATAGAATCTACCAGCATCCTCTGTGTGCCCCACTTTCCATTTCTGGTCAAGCCAAGATGTCAAAACTAACAGTTTGAAAGATATCAGAAGCACATGGAAAGTTGTATTTAATTCCTCCATTTTTTTATGCACAATCCTTTTGAGAGTCATGACAAACTAAAGACAGTGTGCACAAGTATTTGAGAGACCAGGGATATCCTGCCAGTTCTAACTTAGGGAATTATAGAGATTTCCAAGCTCCTAGTCTTTGAGGAAGGGCAAAAATCCTACTGATGGATACACCTTGAGAAGGCAAGGCATTCAGGAGCTGTGTAGCTCGCATCTGAACTTTTAAAGGTTACCAGATGCTCTTGCTTCCTCTCCCTCCGTTTACATGGCAGAAACAAGGAAAGGGTTCGGGGTAACAGAGTGCATTGGGTAGCATTAGAGCCAATGCTACAACGCAATACCCACAGGAATTCTTCTGCCTAGAATGCAAGCCGACCTGCCACAGGAAAGTAGGCAAGCACACACAGCCTTGGGAGAGCCCACAGCTGACAGGGGTATCCGTCAGGGGACATTTTACCTCAGAGTTTAAGCCACAGGGGATAGGGATAGGACATTGCTGGTTGGTGGGATATCGCAAAAGCATCTCCACCTTCTTATGTCCAAAAGGGTTGTCATTATTGACACTGTCACTGAGGCTTCTGCCAATAAATCCTCCCACCCATGCCCTGCCCTCTGGGGCAGTAGGCTCCTGCCCTCAGGAACGTAAGTTTGTGGTGAGAGACAAGTTCCCACATCCTGTTGAGAAAGGGGCCTCATACTCACTCCAGTCTCAGAGGCTCCCCTGACTGGAAACCCGCTACAGCCCTTTTGCAATGGAATAGAGAGCTCAGAATGGATTCATGGCTGAGGTCAACCAAAGAGGTGAAGAAACCATTTCCCAACTGTGATCAGTCACAGAGAAATTTAAGTAAATTCCGTTCCTCAGCTGGTGGTTTCATGTACATTGTGGGAGAAAGTTCCAGGCCTGAAGTTGGAATGTTTGCATGGGAGGAGGCCTGTCCTAAAGAGGGAAAGGAAAATGCATCTCACCAAGTAGACAGTGTACACACTACATATGCAGATTATAATTAGCTCAGTGTGTGTGCAGTGCCTTTGTAGGGAAAATAAAGCTCATCGTAAGTCTGTTGTTCTTTAGTGAGACTTGAAGCCTTTGTATTTGATTAGGATTTTGTCACAAGTATTACCTTTTAATCTTCCAATAACCCTAACTTTATAACTTTATTATGCAATTTCTAATAATAACATTTGAGAATATTTATTCTCAGAATAAAAAAAGTGTATCAGGTAAAAACAGGTGAAATACCTTCAAGAAGAGATAGCATTCCACTTTTTTGCATGTGTGTGTGAGCATACGTGTGTGAGAGCATGCATGCACATATGTTTATGTGTGTGCACACATGTTGGGTATGGGTGCCTGTGCATTCGGGTTAAGAAGAGAGAAGGGCTTGGTTGTGCAAAGTGTATCTGGTCATGGTCTTTCCTCTACGAAGCAAACCACTATGGCTGAAAGCTATTTCTCCATCTTAGTTTGATCTTGAATTTATTACATTTTCATTGAGTTGCTATCTACTTCACGATAAAAGACTTTTCCAGGTTGAAGAAGGCTTCCGTTTTCTCTGTGTTCTGCCATGTCTTTGGGCCAGTCTTCGGCACAGTGATTCATATGTTTGAGAGATCTCATTACCACCAGCATAGAAGCTGGGCTTCTATCCTTGTTCCATCCGACTACTTCCTGTTTCTTATGTGTAATCAGTTAAGGATGGCTGGCTTCCTACAATAGTTTTTTTTTCTTTAAACATGATATCCTGTGATGTCACCGTACCTGTCTGTGGTCCTAATATGGGCAATCTTGACAGGAGTAGAAATGAATGGTGCTCAGGGAGAAGAATCAGCGATTCACAACAAGTGTGTCAGATCAATAAAACCAAGAAGACTCACTGACAAGCTAAAAGTTTATCAACAAACTTCTTTTAAAAATTGCATAAATGATGGTTATTGACTTAAAACTCCTGGGGAGCAAACGCATCACAGACCATAGCATGTGCGTTTTTCCCAGGAAAGAATAGTAACACCCACCAAAATGACTCATTCTCCCTTGCTTTCATTGCAAGAAAGATGAACACACCTTACCAAGGTCAAAACTGAGCTTCCAGGTTACTTTAGATTTTCATTAGCTACCCATCATTCATGAGTCTTTTATTTCTTTTGTATTTTAAAATATATACAAGCGTTCAGAATGGGGCTTTGTAGTAGAGGACTTAATTCACCCTCACAATTCCTCTGATTCAATACCTAAGCCTGAAAATAAGTGAATGATTTTAAATCACAGGACATTTCAAAATCCGTCTCTGGTAATAGCTTTTTATCCCCCTCTGTTCAGATATTTATCAATGATATGATACAGAAGAGGGTAAGAACTCAGCTCAGAAGACACACACCTAGCAACATGTAAATACTAGAGAACACATTTTATTAAAAAGTACAGTACGCTATTATAGAAAGAGCTGTATCCTCAAAACCACAAGCCAAAATAAGTTCTTTGCCCTCAAGTCACTCCCTGTCAAGTATTTGGTCACAGTAAAATGGAGGCATGTATTAATGAAAAATCTCCCTTCGCATGACTTACAAAGTGAAATTCAGGTTACTTGGTATTAAGTGTTGATTTACCTAAAACATTGGACTCCCGAGGTCTTCCGGACTAGGGAATGCATCTTAGAAATAAATAGGCTGGGAGCATCACTCAGTGGGCGAGCCCTCGACCCAAAGCTCTAGATCTGATCCCCACTGGGGGCAGGATAGAGCTCAGCTAACCTCAAATGCCAAGAGAAGTGGTACATTCTTGTAATCCAGCACTCTTGACAGGGTTAGGATGAGCTCTGTGAGTTCAAAGCCAGGCTGGTACACATTGTGAATTTCAGGCAGCCAGGGAGATATCATGAGATTTGGGGCTTAGTGGGGATAAGGAAGGTCCTGAAAATAATAAACATCTCTCTAGGCAAAAGGAAAAATCAGAGCTAACATGGGTAGTATTTAAAAACTTTTACAGGAATCAAACAATCCACATGGTTATCAGGAGAAAGCAAAGTTCAGGAGCATGGGCTTCAGGTTCATTTGGGTTTTGGTTTGGTTTGGTTTGGGGCTTTTGTGGGGGTTGGGGGTGTTTTAAGTGGAAACAGAAGGTAGAAAGGTAGATCTGCATGTAAGATATTTGTGTGTGTGTGTGTGTGTACACACATATGTGTGTATGTACACACGCATGTGTGTGTGTTTGTGTGTGTGTGTGTGTGTGTGTGTGTGTGTTTTCCTCACAAAGAAACTTGTTGTTTCTTCTTTCCCTGTCTTTCAGCATCCAATGAAAACTCTCAAGAGTATGGGTGAATCAGGTCATTATCTATGTGTAGTTTGCAGGTATTTTTTTTCAAAGAGACATTGATGTAAATAATTTCAATTTTTTGATCTGCCTGGAAGAGACGATGATATATTATGAATGAATTAGAAATAATCCCGATGGCAGAAAAATCACTGCACTGCGTATGTGTGACATTCAATTCTTGATCCGTTTGTTCATATTGTTTGTTTGAAGCTGAGGGCCAAAGCCAAGGCCTTGTGCCTGCTAAGCAAGTGCTTTAGCTAAATACCTAAGTACTCGTATTGACCCGTTTAATCTTTATCAAAACAAAGCAAAAGACCCGGAGAGAAACGGAATTCCAGTTCCGATTTCAGAGGTGAAGGAAGCAGACTGGGAAAAGCCGAAAATTTGCCGGATGCCATGCTACATGGCCAAGTCCAGGCCTGAGCCTCAGCCACTGACTCCAAGGCCTGCATCTTTACCTCAGACACTTGCAGGCTCTCCCAGATCTGGGTTATCAGTCAAGGCTAAAGTTTCCATCCTTAATCCACAACTTGTATGTTTTTGGAACTAAAATTAGGCATAGTGCTTGACCGTGGCCAGGGACATTTCAAGGGATTTCCCCTGAGATGCGCTACACTTGAAGCTGTTGTAGCAGGGCACAGCTCTTTTCTCCAGCAGTGTGAGGAGGAGGAAGAACAATCACTCAGGTTTCTTCCTCATACAAAAACAGGAAGCCCTCGGATGTGTCAGTGTTCTCTAAGGCTTTAGACACGTGCCTGCCTGGGAGCAGCACCTAGACATTTGCAGTGAGAAGAAAACTCATCAATAACCCCTGCTCCTGGCTCCCAGGCCTATGCGCTTAACCACTTTGCTATTCCACCTTGTTTTATGTAAACCTAAAAGAAGTTATAGAAAGACTATATAATATACCACTGTAGGAGAAGGGACGATGGAAAACTCTCAGAAACAAACTTCCTTCTATCCAGAGAAAAAAACTTTGGGGTGCGTGTGTGTGTGTGTGTGTGTGTGTGTGTGTGTGTGTGTGTGTGTGTGTGTGTGTATACCTGGGACCTTGCCCATACTGAACTCCTGCTCCATCACTGAGCTACATCTTCTGTCTAGCATTTCATGTTCCTTATCTTTCTCATCAAGCCTTAGCCCTGTACTGATGTGCCTGGGGGGTTTTCCTGCTTTTTATCCTCCCCCCCCCTTTTTGGAGGCAGGTTCTCATGTCGCCCAGGCTAGCCTCACACTTGCTGTGTAGCCAAGGATGACCTTAACCTTTATAAACTTCTGACCTTCCTTTCTCTACCTCCTAAATGCTGGCATTACAGAGTACGGCACCCACTTGATTTACTGCACGCTAAGCATGTGAGACAGGGCTTAGTACATGCTAGATACTAGACTGGCGCTCTCTCTCTCTCTCTCTCTCTCTCTCTCTCTCTCTCTCTCTCTGCTGAGCCTCATCCTCAGATCAAACTCCTTATTTTTGAAAGAAAGGGCAAATGCACCATTTCTTTCCCAAATCACACTAGACTTTATTAACAAACAAACAAAAGGTGAATATCTTCTATTGTGGCTAAGTAATTTCCTAATTCTTACGAGGAAGGCAGGTGAGACAGGACCTCTCAGAGGACTGATAAAGGTCATTATGGAAGAGACGAGACTGGGAGAAAGATCTGGAAATGGGACTTCCCAGGCAGTCCCTGCTGCTGGCCTGTTGCTCTGCCCGTGCTGACCTGAGCATCTACCTCACTGCTGTTCTGCCTACAGCCACACAGCAGCACTCTGTATTTATAAATGATAAGGAAACCTCGTTTCGTTATATTCAGAAGGGCCTGGGATGTTGTGTAACACCTCCCTGGCAGCAAACACACTGTGACAGGGACAGGCAAGCTCTTGCCAGCCACACTGATGCTAAGCTCTGCTTTGCTGGGTAAAAAAAAAAAAATCGTATAGCCTGAGTTTACAGAGCCTACTTTCGTTTTCAAGTCCAGTTTCTACATGAGTCTCTCTCAGTTGAAAAAAGTGGGAGAATCCATTTGTTAGCCACCCCCATATGTTTTCTGGTGAAGCAAAAATGTAGAGAAATAGAGAGTCATAGTAAATCCAACCAGATAGCGAGGCAGACAGGGGAAGAGCAGAGAGATGATTGAGTCCCTGTATGACAGACAACAGAAGTTTAAGCACAACCATAGTCCTTCCTTTTCAAGAAACTCTCACGACTTATTTTGCCATAGAGGAACTTAAATGTTATACAATAGTCGGTCAACCAATCAGCAGCACCCAGCACCCCAGCACTCTTGCCTCAGATCAGGAAGCCCTTGAAGCTATAGTATTTTAAATTGCAAGTGAGATTTCGGACTCTCAGCTGGTTTTTGTTCCCTGTGCTTGTAGGATGGAAAAACGGATGTAAAGTCCCTCATGGCGAAGTTCAACACCGGGAGTAACCCGACAGAGGAGGTCTCCACCAGCAGCAGGCCCTTCAAAGTTGCAGGACAAAACTCCCCTTCTGGAATACAATCAAAAAAGAATTTATTTGACAACCAAGGAAATGCCAGCCCACCCGCAGGACCCAGCAACATGCCTAAATTTGGGACCACAAAACCACCCTTGGCAGCGAAACCTACCTATGAGGAGAAGTCTGAGAAAGAGCCTAAACCTCCATTTTTAAAACCGACTGGAGTGAGCCCAAGGTTTGGAACACAGCCAAACTCGGTTTCTAGAGATCCTGAGGTCAAAGTGGGGTTTCTGAAACCTGTAAGCCCCAAACCCACCAGCTTGACCAAAGAAGATTCCAAACCTGTGATTTTACGGCCTCCTGGGAATAAGCTTCACAATTTGAACCAAGAGTCTGACTTAAAGACGCCAGGACCGAAGCCAGGGTCTACTCCCCCAGTCCCAGAAAACGATCTAAAGCCAGGGTTCTCAAAGGTGGCTGGAGCTAAGAGCAAGTTCATGCCAGCGCCACAAGATGCTGACTCCAAACCCCGCTTTCCCAGACACACCTTCGGTCAAAAGCCATCCCTAAGTACAGAGGACGCCCAGGAAGAGGAAAGCATCCCTAAGAATATGCCTGTCCAGAAGGGATCCCCAGTGCAGCTCGGAGCCAAGTCTAGGGGCGGCCCTTTCAAACCAGCTAAGGAAGACCCAGAAGATAAAGACCAGGGAACACCAAGTTCGCCCTTTGCTGGAGTGGTTCTGAAACCTGCTGCGAGCAGAGGGAGCCCGGGGCTCTCCAAAAACTCTGAAGAGAAAAAAGAAGAGAGAAAAACAGATATTACAAAGAACATCTTTCTGAACAAACTGAATCAGGAAGAGCTGGCCAGATTCCCTAAGGCCCCTTCCAAGCTGACAGCGGGGACACCATGGGGCCAAAGTCAGGAGAAGGAAGGAGACAAGGATTCAGCAACCCCGAAGCAGAAGCCCCTGCCTCCCCTGTCCGTCTTGGGCCCGCCTCCATCCAAGCCCAGCAGACCACCCAACGTTGACCTGACCAGATTCCGAAAAGCTGACTCTGCAAACAGTGAGTTGTTTCTCTTGCTGGTAACTGTGGTTTGCTCACAGCACTGAGTGTTTCAGCTTCTGGGGGAAACTTTAGAGCAAGGAATGATTCAAGGAGTGATTGCATAACCGATACTCATGTGAGCATAGGGTCAATTTTCATTTGGCATTTTTTTCCTTTGGGTAGGAGGTCTGAGAACTGAGAAAATCCCAGTTCTAGTTGAGCATTCTGTGAGAAAGTACCTTGTGGGGTGGGGGGAGCACTGACTTTTTAGGGGGACAGCAGGAAAGAAATATACCTATTTAACTGATAGTTGGCTTTGCTTAAAGATACCCACCGCATTTACCCTTGGTTGTATTTCATTTCTGTTTCGTGAGGAATTTATTTATGCTGCCCATCGACAGTCAGAGAGAAGTGAGCAGACTAAGTCAGCCTTCTAGAAAGAGCAAATGTGATAGCCGACGAATGTGTGCGTTTTCACAATGGACGAAGCTGATGATATTTTATAAATAGAGCCACTTCCTACAGTACAATAAGCAGCGCCCACCCCCCCCATCCTTCACAGAATTATCCAGGCCAAAATGCCAATGCTGTAAAGTTGAAATCCCGCTTCTAAATCATTTCAAATATCTACACTGTTTATCCTGTTCCCTAAGGCCAAGATTCAAATAGGAGAGTAGCAGGAATGTTAGGAGACCGTACTTTGTTTAGCTGTTTGTTTTTTTTTTTTTAATTTCCCAAAACAAAAATATATGTGCTATTCCAGTTTATAAAGGAATACACAGCTAGAAAGTGAAGGCAGACAAAGGGTGCCTTGCCGCCCTTCCAGAAAACTAGGCCGGTTTTCTTCCCAAGAGGTCATTGCAATCTTATGGCATGTGGTAGAATTTGATACTGAACATCTCCGTAAAGACTTGACACCCTGTGTCAGGTTAAGAAACGCATCACTGCGGTGATAACTATCCCAGCTAGTGCTGTCCACCTGTAAGATGGGGAAAGAATGATACTTACCAGAGACCACACCACTGTAAGTCAGACGCGTCTCCAAATAAAATTATCGTCTAAAGCAGCGGTTCTCAACCTTCCTAATGCTGCAGCCTTTGAGATCAGTTCCTCGTGGTTTAGCGACCATCCCCAACCATAAAACTATTTTCACTGCTACTTCATAACTGCGATTTTACAACCATTAGGAATTGTAGTGTGAATATCGGTGTTCTCTGAGGGTCTTTGGTGAGCCCTGTGAAAGGCTGAGAGCCGCTCATCTAAATCTATGTATGATGATACAGGCCTGTGATTCAGGACGAGAGAGGTAGAGGCAGGAGGATCAGAAGCTCCAAGTCTTGGGACTACCTTAGGGAGTTCGAAGCCAACCTGGATTACATGAGACTCTGCCTTAAAAAATAAACAGAAGCTAGTCAGATTTAAGCAGTCTTAGGCATAATTACTGTCTCTGAAAGGTCTTCCCACAGGGTCCCTCTGCCTCATAGAAAGGTGAGCAAGCAAAGAAGGTACAGTCCAGGCAGCACAGGACATCATCACCCGTAGGCTGTTCTGCCTGCTCCTGACTGAGGCCAAGAGAAGCCATCCGGTTCTACTAGAAGTGGAGGAGGATCACAGAGCTAGGCTCCCATGGCTGTTATTCCCAAGACTGGTGTCATCGAGGGCAGTTTGTCTACAGAAAGTCCTTCTCTTGAGTTACTAAAATACACCCAGTTTGATGTGTTTCTCACACTCACAATGGCAGCTTGCGGGGAAATTCTATGTGTCCTCTATGGCCACCAAGGTTTCCTAGTTCACTGCTTTTTCTCCGGCTCTGATGAATGCCCTTACTAAACATGTTTGGCTAGATGTGAAGTGTCACACTGGAGGACACGAGATGAATTACCTGTTACCTGGTACGATTCAGAGCGTTGCCCATTCACAGGCAACAAGGTGGGAAAGGAAAGAGATTGTGTGCTTTGGGAAAAATCAGGTTTACCAGATGTTTATTGATGATGATTTTTTTTTCAGTCTTCTAAGATGCAAGGATATTGATTAGAGTCACATGTTTTGCAGGGAAGCTAGAGACTTACTTTAAGCAGAATATTTTTATTGTTGTTAAAAAGTAATCACAACAGTGTCCAAATTAACAAAATTCTATGTAATTGTTCTGCTGGCTTTCAAAACTTTAATACCCTTCCCTCCTTCATGACCCTTTCTCCATTTTCATATTCAGATAAATATTTATCATTTAGAGAGGACTTTTGATATAAGACTTTACAATCATACTCTCTTTATTCTTTCTAAGCAATGAAACAGAATTTCATCTTAGTACAATCAGGAAGTTTGCAAAAGTGTAGCCTAACTAAGCAGGGTCAGGTCTCTATGATTGCAGAGCCTGTGTCCCCTGTGTCCCTGTGTCCCCTGTGTCCCCTGTGTCCCCTGTCCTAGCCCCCGTGCTGGCTGCCTCTCAGGAAACATAAGATCCCCTGAAATGATGAAACAAGTGCAAACGATACCCCAAGACTCCACCTTCCTGTGTCTTCCTCTGTCTTTCGGTTAAAACCTGTCTTGTAAAAAGTCGCTCTCCGTGCCCCTGTGAGCTCCGTGGAAGAAGAGAGCAGTTGGTTTCCCATTCGCCCTTCTTCTCTATTTGTGGAATGGGAAAAAGGAATGTGAACTTTCATCACGGTCCTAGGTTTGTCATCCCGCAGAGCTGTGTTAATAAGTAGATAGTTGCCCCTAGCCCTTTCAGTATCAAGCTGTAATACGCCCACCCCACCCCCCACAGTGTACTAATTACTTTCACAGATTAGATGCACATTCAATGAAACAGACCTTTGACACAAAAATCAATTTTTGCACAAAGTACCCAAGCCTAAAAAGATCTTCTCAGTGTCTCGTCTGGAAACTGTGAGCATGAATATATCACATGGCTTTCTGAATGTGGAGCTAATAATATTTTGGGGCTCCCCAATCCCAAGCCCCCAACACCACAAAAAAGCTTAAACTTTTTTATTATTATTTTTGAGACATCAACATGTTCTCTGAACTCACTTTTGACTTCTTCCCAGGTGTTCGCGTCACCACACTAACTGGGCTCTTGAACACCCGCCAGACCCAGCTGGTTTTGTGTGCAGGAGGTAGTGAAAGCCTAAAACATTCGATTCGGCCCTCTTTCTTGTCTTGTTCTATACGCTAACTATGGAACTAATACGTAAGATGCTTTAACAGTTACAGAAAGGAATCCAGGGCCAGCATTCACCAGAGGCCATTAGGCTTTCATGTCCTTCCTTGTTTGTGCGTTTGCTTCTTCAACTAATACAGCTGACAGGAACCTTGACATCAAGGAGAGCTGTGGCAGGGAATGGACAGAGAGTCCAAGGGTTAAGGATGCTTACCATTCCTGCAGAGGGGCTGGGTTTGGTCCCAATACTCACTTGGCAGTTCAAAACAATCTGTCACTCTAGTTCCAAGGAATCCGTCTTCTGCTTTCCATGGGCACCAGGCATGCATGTGGTGCATAGACATATCTACAGCCCAAGTGCTCAACATACAAGATAAAAAAAAATAAGCCTTTAAAGTGATAGGAGCAGAGGTCTGGAGAGATCATGACTTGGTATCCAAAGGAAGAAAAGCAAAGGATCTTGGGCTATGGTAATAGCAGGTAACTTGTTTCTAGGAGGTGGTGAGACGTCACAGATCCCAGGGCTATCCCCACCTCCTTCAGGTCCACCATCGTCTGTTTATGTATGCTTTTGTGATATGACATCATTGGGTTTTATTTACTGAAAACTGCTTTATCTCAGTGTACAGCAGAGCCTCCCACGTCATTGCTGCTGGCCATTATAGAAACAGGGATTCAAGGCTTAGAGGCATCTTAAAGATTTGTGGGTACTGCAGAGTTTCTTCATGGTTAGCAATACCACTGTACACTTGGAATTTAAGAATGCAGTTTATCTAGAGTTGATCCAAGGATGCCTCATTCGAATACATTGGGACACGGAATCTGCAAGCAAGGCTCTCGAGTATACAGATGAATCAGGGCAATGAGGCCGTCTTGAAATCGTGCTAGGCTCTCACTCATTGAATGTCTGTGCACTTTGAGACTACAGCCCAGTCTTAACTTCAATTCTCTAATGCTTCTTGAGATTGAGAAATCTGTTTTTCAAAAATTTATGGTCCTTCCTTCTATCAAAGGTTGCAATCCCCAAGGGAACTCTCACTGTTAACCAATCAGCCAGCTTACCTGATTAACCCCTTAGTAAAAATGCCTCAGAATGGCTCTCTGCACAAGTTCTTGATCTGATCTGAGCTACCCTATTCTTGGTCTCTCCTCACCAAGTCCAGACATCTCTCTTCCACCCAGGATAAGCTTGGCATAAACATTTCTCTTGAGCAAACTCTTCCATAAAGGTTTATATTCCAATAGCACCCTTTGGATTTTGTAAAATCCAACCTCTTATCACATCGACAAGCATCTACACAGTCTCCATTGTAAATTCCTGACAGTAAATTTCACTGTGGAAAAGTCAGAGGCTATCCTGAGTTTACTCCTTTGAAAATTATTTGTTTTCTGTCAGAATTCTTAGAGAAATCTTTGTCCCAGAAGCATAGAAACTTAGCCAGGCTATGTGTGTCCATTATTTGGTCACCAGCTATTTCCTGAGAGATGCTGCACCTCTGTTGGTCTCGGGCTCACCCTGGGAATCTTATCTATGTACATAGGGATCACCCCATCACTTCCACCTTAACAGATGCATGACATGAGCATGGAGAAGCTCCAATCCAAGGTGATGAGACTGACGTCCCCTCTAACGATGATTTCAGATGTAATTGCTTTAGATGCCTTTTCCCACACTGTTTGAAAACTGTGTAGGATATGAGGTCAGCCCTTGCTGGGGATCCAGATTCTGCTGTTCTCTGAGGTCCTGTTCAGTGTCCCTTAGCCACTGATCCTTTGTTGGTATCTGGGGCCTCTCTGTGGAGGATTTCTCTTGACCTTGCCCAGGTTATTCACTTCCCCCTCTGCCTACTTCTGAGGTAGAATGTCCCAGGGAGAACTCACAGGGTTTTTTCCTAGAATCACTGTCTTCCCCTCACAAAATGCTTCTAGAGAACAGGTCAGGAGTTTGCTTGCCTCCTCTGGCATGAGAACTCTCTATCTCTTTCCTTACTCAACAACTTTTTAGAGTTTTTATACAGCATTAACTTTCCTTCCTTCCAAGGTGGCTAACCAGTTATTTCGGATGTCTTTCTTACTTCGTTTTTACTATTTTTATTTGAGAATCAGAGGAGATATAGCCGTAACTCACTGTCCTAACCAATTAGTACCAGCTAGAACAATTTACTCTAGGACTCGGTGACCTCAAAAGGACCTTCAGAAGTTAAGCAGGCAGAAAGGAAACTAACCGGTACTTACCTATGACCATACCCCACTGACTACTCAGACAGTGCCCGCAGTGCTGTCTGAGTAGCACTGGGCTACTCAGTAGTTCACATTCTGCAAATGCCTTGAGAAATGTCCTTTTACCAACTTTATCCTTAGAGAAAAATGAATACTGTAGTGGTTGGCAGAGTGTGCAAGAAGAGGGTCTCTTGTAGGAAAAGCAGCCACTCCCTCTGACACATAGGCCATTCTGTCATTGGGATATATGAGAGCCCAGTTCTTTGTTTGGACCCGCATTTGACCTTCACCATTCTTACTCCCATCTGTTATTCTTCTAACGGGATCTTAGCTCAAGAATCCGAACATGCCTGTTGGTTGGCAGATAAAGGTTTTCTTTCAGTGAGCTCCACCCTGTACGATGTGAAAAAGGCTATCACTTTCATAAAACAGAAGTTTTCATAAAATCATATGGCAAAGGGCCATGATTTTTACTTTGTAAAACCTCTTCGTGTGGTCAAAAGGCTGAAATTGGTGTTTTCCTAAGCTTTAATGATATGTGGAAATAGTACCAAAAAAGCAAGCATTTTATCAACCTTAATCACATTTGTGAAATGTCAAAAGCGCTGACATTTGTAACATAAACGGATGGTGTCTGATGGCTCACTTACCCTTCGAGTGTGAAGTATACTATAAGACAATTCTTAGTCTATTCCAAGTCTGATCAAATTCATATCCTCCCTACAGTCCCAAAAGCACTAGAGTGAAATTTCAGTGTTTTCATGAAAGGAGGGAACTTAAAAGAACGTTTACGAGTCACATACAAACTCAGCCAGGCACGGGAACGAGAGCATAGAGAGCTCAGAGGGCTGGGCTAACACAGTCAGGCTCTATGTTTAATCATCAAAGCTGATTATAAAACAGAGTATAAATCTGATGATGAAATACAAAAAGCTCTTCTCAACTTAGTTTTGATTGCACGTCCCCAAGTACACTAACAAAGCCAGCTAGGAAGATCAGACAGACACGTGTGTTACATAATCCCGGGACAGGAGATGGCTTCTATCACACAATCTGCTAAAATAGTCTGCAGGCCAAGCCAAACAAACCTTTTAAAAACAGAGTTTGACTCCTGGATTCGGTGTAAATGGCCTTAAAGGCCTCTTTGTCTCTGTGCCTTGATTAAAACTATGTCAGATGTTGATGATGAATTTGTATGCCAAACCATATCTCTGTGCATATGTTTTTTATTTTAAGAACAAAATAAAATTGGCTCTAAAACAGCAAGATTAACTCCAGCTGCTGGAAGAACAAAATTATGCCCCGGGAACACAAACCCAGCTACCTGATTTCTCAAAATTCTTTGGAAATTTTTCTATCCTTTCATAGAAAGCACAAACACAATAATTATGACATGTCTCCAAGGCCCAGGGAACCTTCTAGAACGCTAGACTATGTATTTCCCCAATATAGAAGAAGTAAGGGAGAGAGAAAAAAAAGCTTGGAGAAATTTAACTGCTATCTAAACTTCTAATAAAGAGAAAAGGAACGTTTCTTTCTGTTTTAAGGTCTCCAACAGGAGGAGAAAGATGAAGCTTAATTCTGCCTGACATGTCAAAGGTGGAAAACCCCATCTAGAGCCTCCAGTAGCAATAGATAGTATCAGCAAAATGTAACCGAACAGGCAACATCTGCTTACAGAAAAAACCCAAGCCCAAAACCATAGGAGGTTTTTCTTTCCCCCAGAGAAAGGAGCTGCACTGTTGTGCTATGCTGCGGGCGGCAGCCATGTTTCTACAGCTGCACTGATCCATACACCAGCTCTTCAGCTCTCCTGGAAACTGTGCATGTGTTTCTCTGTGGGTAGCAGAGGACAGGCACACCACTCTCCACTCTTTTGTTTGTTTTGAGACAGGGTCTCTCAATGTAGTCCTGGAATTCTTTAAGTAGACCAGGCTGGCCTCAGATTCAGAGATTCTCCTGCCTCTACCTCCTGAGTGCTAGGATTAAAGGCGAGAGCCACCATGCCCAACCTAACCTCTCTCAATTCTTGACCTGACTCTCAGTTGAATTCTCAGGGGAATAAGCAGGCTCCGAGGATTTTCAAAATCAACCTATGTGACACCATGTCTAGGATGACCTGGCATGAACAAATTCCTATCCAAATGAGCCAATAAGGCCACGGAGATACACGTTGCACACCTCCAAAGCAGATCTAACACCTGCTGACTTTATACCCACTAGACGGTTCTCACTGTGCTAGAAAGGGAAACCTGGGTTAAGCAGCAGGAGGGCTTTCTCCTTACTGGCTTGTCTAATGGTCTTACAGTAGCTCCTAGCTCTCCCAGACTGCCGCCTTGAAGAAGGTGAGTTACCATCTGTGATCTCAGGACCTAGATTGAAACTTCTCCAGGAATTCTGCTTCTGCTTGTTATCTACATGTTAGCTTCTCCACACAATGTACATACATACACACACACACACACACACACATTTACAACCACATAAACACACACACACAAAATCCATACACATACACACAAGAAGACACATAAGCATTTGTATGTCTGCATGTATTCATCTCCACGCATATGAACTATTGCTCTGACTTATTCCTTAATCATTTTTCTTTTTAAGTATTTTCATTTTATTTTATGCCTGTATGTGCATGAGTTCATGCACAAATGCATGACTCTGTGTATGTGCACCTATGTTTGCACAACTATGTGTGTTTGTGGAGGCCGGAACAGGGCATCGGATCCCTTGGAGCTGAACAACAGGTATTTGTGGGCTGCCCAACATAGGTGCTCAAAGCTGAACTCTGGTTGTCATGGCTGAGTTTCATGGTGACGTACAAGGTAAACAGGCTACTGAGTCACTCACTGTGGAAACAGAAAATTTTTGTTAGTGTGATCTGTACATATAAAAAAGCTAAAAAAAAAAAAAAAAAAAAAAAAAAAGCTAAGGTTTTAGTTTTGTTCCTGTGATCCTTAAAATCAGGGGTGAAAGGGGGAATTCCAAGCATGAACTAAAAGTCTGCAGAACTATCTACTACTCTGTGCTGATTAATAAATGAGCAAGAGGCTAGATTCTCAAAGACCACCTCAGCCTCTGTCTCCTGCTGCTTCTAATCCAGATAGATTGGAAGTCATCTCTCCCTCGCCCTGTGTTGTAGATGGCCATAGCCAAGCATGAATGCAGGCAGACTCCTTAGTTTTCACTGAAGCCTAGTTATTGCAAAGCAATTGCATGCAGGAAGGATTGTACCAAAAGCTTCAAGAACCGGAGGCATTAATATTGAGCGTAAACATGACATGGGATGGTGACTACCTCTGTCCTTCAAAGGCAGTTAAGCGTCTTAGAACAAAGGTGTCTACCTCTTCCTGTGGCTCACCTCTTTCCTTTTCTGCATTTTTCTAGACCCATTCTTTTCAACAGCGAAGAAAAAGAAAAAAAATGTTCTTTCCATTTTCTTATTCAGAACATTCCAACTGCCTGCAGCCCAAACCCTTTTACCCACCATGGCTGATTTTGTGCTTAAGCAGGTGTTTCTTGCTTCAAGGTCATTTCCCACAGAAGGCAAGGATGGGAAAGAATGGCCAAGGGGAAGTGGTTTTAGTTTGTGTTGTTATCAGTACTGTTATTTTACTAGAGATGGATATCTGATGGACGGAACGTCTCTGCAGGAATGTAATTCATCTAAATACAGGGAGAGGCAGGAGCTGTCCCGAGCTGCTCTAACAAGCAGCTTGTTTTGCCCCTTTACCTACTTGTAGTGCTAAATGACTAGACAGCCTTAAAACAATAAGAAGGCTAGAAAGCAGCCTTCTGCTGCCAGACCTGGGGCTGGAAGGCTTTTGGGTTCTTTACTGAATTAAGCTGTAACAAGGTTGCTCCCCCATGGCAAGGTCTTTGGCACGACTTCCTGCTCACTGTGAACTCAAAATGGAAAACCAAAACCAAACAACAAAACACTGATGGGAGCAAGATAACAGAAGTGGATTAAAATTCTCCCAATGGTGACTGTGCCATACATTCAGAAGTAAAAAACAAAACATCAAAGTTAGGCTTTAGTTTTCCAAGTGCTGACTTACAGTTACACTTAAAATATCCCATGCTTCATGCTCAAGGGATCTGGGGCAGTCACAGAAGTTGGACGTCTAGAGAGAGGTCTAGGGTGGACACAGGGGTTGGAGGTCCAGGGAGGACACAGCAGTTGGAGGTCCAGGGAGGACACAGCAGTTGGAAGTCTAAGGTGAACACAGGGGTAGGAATACTAATCGATCATCATGTAACTTTCACGTAGCTGTTCTTGGTGACAGTGGAATGAGGAAAGTGAGGCTCTGGGGAGAGGTAGAATTTATAAGCCATGGGTGATTTTCTCAGATGGAAAAAAAATGACAAAATAGCACAGAAGCAGGATAGTAGAAGTTGGTGATTATATCAAAACACGAGAATGAGAGTGTGATGTGTTTGAGCAAACAGGCCCTGTCTCATGCTTGGTCTGACATTTGTTTACATTTTTTTAATTATTGGATATTTTATGTATTTACATTTAAAATGTTTTCCCCTTTCCCAATTTCCCCTCCAGAAACCTGCTATCCCATCCCACCTCCCCACTCCATCCCGCCTCCCTGCCCTGACATTTCCCTACACTGAGGGGTCCAGCCTTGACAGGACCAAGGGCCTCTCCTCCCATTGATGCCCAACAAGGCCATCCTCTGCTACATATGGGGCTGGAGTCATGGGTCCCTCCATGTGTACTCTTTGATTGGTGGTTTAGTCCCTAGGACTCTAGGGGTCTGGTTGGTTGATATTGTTGTTCTAATGGGGTTACAAACCCCTTCAGCTCCTTCACTCCTTTCTCCGACTCCTCCATTGGGGTCCCTGTGGCTCAGTCCAATGGTTGGCTTCGAGCATCCGCCTCTGTATTTGTCATGCTCTGGCAGAGCCTCTCAGGAGTCAGCTATATCAGGCTCCTGTCATCATGCACTTCTTGGCATCAGCAATAATGTCTGGGTTTGGTGTTTGTATATGGGATGGATTCCCAGGTGGGGCAGTCTCTGGATGGCCTTTCCTTTCATCTCTGTTCCACTCTTTGTCCCCGTATTTCTTTTAGATAGCAGACATTCTAGACATGGTATGCACTCACTGTTAAGTAGATATTGACCCAAAAGCTCAGAATTCCCAAAATACAATCCACAGACCACATTAAGCTCAAAAAGAAGGACAACCAAAATGTGGATGTTTCAGTCCTTCATAGAAAGGGGAACAAAACACTCACAGGAGGTAGAGGGTGAGAGGGACTTCGGTGGGGGGAAAGAGAGGAGGGAAGGGGGGTAAAGGGGAACAGGACCAGGGGAAAATGGGAGGAGACAGGGATAATATACAGAGGGTCGAGAAATTGAACAGAGGTGTGTAGCAATGGGGAATGGGAACTGGGGGTAGCAACCAGCAAGTCCCAGATGCCAGGAAAGCAAAAGGCTCCCAGGACCCAGTGGGAATGACATTAGCTGAAATACTCAACAAAGGGGAGGGAGAACCTGTAGAGATCATATCCAGAGGTTAGGCAAGTCCCCAGGTTGGGGGACAGGGCTACCCACTCATCTACAAGTTTTCAACTCAGAATGACATTTGCTTACTCAAGGGAATTCAAATATATCAGACCAAGGGCGGCAGAGCTCTGATCACTGTGGTGCAGAACGCCAAGTATCCAGTAAAATATTAATGCTTTAGCTTCTAGATTGCAAGGAGGTCCAGGCATTTCTGAAGGAGTATGGAGCCCCTAGAGAGCTATGGTTGTCATTTGTCATTTGTCATTTGTCAACAGTTGGTAGTTGAATTATCCACTCCAATTGCCTATCAGCCTGGAAGGGTGAAGTACCATTTCAGTGACCCAGGACTCTTGACACGCTCACCTGACTTTCCTCTATACCTTTTTTTTTTCTCTGTTCTCTAGTCCCTGCATCGTTTTCCTCCTCCTTCCAATATATTGCTCTTAAAGTTTGCCCTGCACAATGAATTTTCACGTAGCCAATATGCTTGGCTATTTATCAAACAAACAGAAAAACAAAATCAAACAAGCAAAATCCAAACACATATTTAGTATTACTGGTGGTATTCAAAGCAGCATTCAAAACAAAAATAAATAAATAAATAAATAAATAAATAAATAAATAAATAAATAAATGGAGGTTCTATGAAAATTGACTTTGAAAATAAGAATAACTGCATATTACTTTAAGAGTGGCTGGGATGTTGACAACTGTTAGTTCCCAACTAACATAGATGGCAAACGCACACCCTTGTTCCTTTGGGAGATCGGCACGTTTAGGGAGAGCTCTTCCGGGATGACCAACAACAGAAAAGGCAGTAAGGTGTTAAAACATGGGTGGTGTCATGTCCAGATTCTGATCAGTGAGTGCCCAGCTATACTGACTCAGTTATCTGGAGAACTCATCATTTGACAGTATTCATTTACCCCGCAATAACTTTTCATATATCAACACTTACTGTTTAAAAAGAGACTTTTAAAGTATTCGCCTATGTCCGTATAGTACTTTTAAACACATGAGCCGACAGAAAACAGTGCCAGGCAGCCGTCCTGCGGTAAAGGGTGTCTTTTCTTCCGCGATGCCTTTTCACTTGAATCAAAGATAAGCCGGTTTGAAGGAGGCACTCTCAGGCTTTGATGATGCAGATAGACGCCCGTGCTTACGAGCCTAACGATAGGAGGAGGAGAAGGAGGTAGTGCTATGGAAACAGGGTTTTTTTTTTTTTCAATCTCATTGCTATATTTTTTTTAAATCAAGAGACTTGTTTTAAGCCAGGAAGTTGATAGGCAACCTTGTAGACGGTTCTATGAGCAGCTACCTATCAAACTGAAGGTGTCTTGTAAAGATAAGTGCACGGTTTTTATTTTGAAGATGCAAACTTCACAATTATAGTTTTCCATTCAAGAGACCTGAAGGTATTTAGTTGCTAGAAACATAGGCTCCAGTAAAAGCTGCCACTTGCTGTTGGATCCAGTGAAGGTACATGGCCTCTGAAAGCCTCATTTTTTCATGTTTGTGGAGATAAGATTCTATGTTGTTCAGTTACTATGATGGTTAAACAATATATAGAAAAAGTACCTGGTGTAGTTCCTGGAACATGACAAAGAATCAAAGCATCAGTAGCAGTGTGTGTGTGTGTGTGTGTGTGTGTGTGTGTGTGTGTGTGTGTGTGTGTGTGTGTGTGTGTGGTCTGTGTGTGCTGTGTGTGTGTGTGTGTGTATCTGTGTGTCTGTGTGTGTGTGTGTGGTTGTGTGGGTGTGTGTGTCTGTGTGTGTGTGTCATGTGGGTGTATGTGTGTGTGTGTGTGTGGTGTGTGTGTATGTGCATGTGTGTGTGTCTGTGTGTGTGTATCTGTGTGTCTCTGTGTCTGTGTGTGTGTCTGTGTGTGTGTCTGTGTGTGCATATGTGTGTGTATGTGTGTGTATATCTGTGTGTCTCTGTGTCTGTGTGTGTGTGTGTGTGTGTGTGTGTGTGTGTGTGTGTGTGTGTGTGTGTGTGTTGCAGTTACCACCCATCAATTCTAGAGGCTGGCAGCATTCAGATTAGGCTGCAGCAATACAGCTCAGCCTGCCACTTTCACTAGGAATCTTTAATCAGACATCTACATTTTAGTTTCTAAGATATTTAACTTTTTAACATATTAACAAGATATTGTTGTAGGGAAATAATCCTCTCAAAGTAGGGATACAGCTCAGTGGTAAGGTTCATACTTGCCTAACCTGTGTGAGGCCCTAAGTCTTGTTTTTTCCCCAGAGTAGGAAGGAGGGACACAGCACCTAAGCTCTCTGAATGTGAAGGAAACAGTAGATAATTTGAACTCTCGCCATGTATGGAATAAGTCCATATATCAATGTAACGTCTGCACTAACAGGAAAGGGGGTAATTGCCCTACAAAGCTAATTGCGATCAGAAGTTTTTACTTGAACTATGTCAGAGGACAAACAGTATCTTGGCATAGTAAACCGTTTCCCCTTCCACAGCAGCTTGCAATATTTAAAGACCCAGAGAGCTCTATGTCACTGAGAGTTGACAGAGTGGTGCAAGTCTTCAACATCTGTGCTTGGGGAACAGAGGCAGGTAGATCTGTGGGAGCTGGAGGCTAGCCTGGTCTACATAGTCATTAGGATTATAGAGAGAAACCTTGTCTCAAACAAACAAAACAAAACTCAGGGTTTTTTAAAGGGCTTCAAAAATAATTAATTGGAATCTCAGAGGTCACTTTTCTTTTTTCAGGAAGTATTCTGAGATTCCATATTTAAAGTGTAAATATAGCA
This sequence comes from Rattus rattus, assembly GCF_011064425.1. NCBI lineage: Eukaryota > Metazoa > Chordata > Mammalia > Rodentia > Muridae > Rattus > Rattus rattus. Next base: position 173,882,067 of record NC_046156.1, on the reverse strand, counting down.
TAGAACCATAGAACCTTAAGTCAAAGTCAACTAATGTGGAGCACAATTGGATCTTATTCAAAGTACTTTACATTTAGGGGGAAATAAATATGTCAGTATTCAAAGACATTCATGGGACAGAGGTTTTATTACTATTTGATATTAAAGACAATATAATTTTTGTGTGTTTAAATAGGTCAGGACTGATTTTTTTTTCTTCTCTTAATTTTTGAGAGGGCATAGCTTGAAAATATAGGCCAAATTTTCTCTATTACATCGCTGAGAGAAATTAGGGGAAAGGCTAAATCATCAACAAATACATTATTTGCTGAAGAGATTTTTCTATGCCCTGCTAGCAAACTGATGGGAAACCGTTCACCATTTTGCTCTAATGAAGATTATTAACAAAAACTTGGTTTTTAATATCTGGAACCTATTTAGCCTCTTCTGGAACCGTGAAATTAGTCTTTCGCCCATATAGACTGTCATCCAAGGTGAAAATTTTCTCAAATAGGCAAGAAAGTAAGGGTTTCTATGATCTGGGACTGTGGTTTTCATGTTGAAACTCATCAAAACAAGCCATTTAACTGTGTTTTCAAACAGCTCGCATGGCAACAGTTCTGAGTGATTCAAACAGACGACATTGCTGAACTTACTAAAGGAAATACAGCCTTTTGTAAAAGAAAGCCTCTCAAGCCGGGTTGATTAACTAAGTTGCTCGTTGTATCAGATTGTTGTTCTGTCCCGAGTACAGTGGAGGGTGTTTGGGGTTCCATCATTCATTTAGCTCACTTACAATTCACCTTGAAACACTGGCAACGATTAGATAACTTTTGTGGAAAATATGATTACGTTTTCTCATACCATCACAAAATTTGCCTAGAAAATCAGCTTGTAATAATTTTGCTATTCTTTCTAAAAACAAAATTTGTCTTGTAAATTCTTAACTAGAATTCAGTGTGCCATTAGATAAAGCTAGTATTTCTCAACTCAAAATACTTTTTTTGGATATTTTTTATTTACATTTCAAGTGTTATCCCCTTTCTCCCACCCAACCACACCCCTTCCTGTCTCCCCGCTCTGACATTCCCCTACACTGAGGGGGGGTGCGGTCCAGCCTTGGCAGGACCAAGGGCTTCTCTTCCCTTTGGTGACCAACAAGGCCATCCTCTGCTACATATGCTACATATGCTGGAGCAATGGGTCCCTCCATGTGTACTCTTTGGATAGTGGATTAGTCCCTGGGAGCTCTGGTCGGTTGGTATTGTTCAAAATACTTTTAAAATAGTAGCCATCGTGGGTTTTTGTTTGTATTGGTTGCACCTCAAGGCAGAGCTTCTCCCGTGTGACCCACAGACCCCCCCCATCAGCACGGCTTTGGCATTTTCAGAAATCGAGGCTCCTGTCCTTATTCTAAGTGCATGGAGCTGCCCTCATCAGCTCCTTATCTGGAGTCTTAGTATCTCCATTTCTAATCACTCTCCTGCGAGATTCTTCATTGGCATCGCTTACATTTTACGGGGTTTGTGTACGGGTGTTTGACCTGCATGTATGCCTGTGTACCCCTTGCACACCCGATAGCCACGGAGTCCAGAAAAGGATGGTAGGTCCTGTGGAACTAGCATTCCAGAATGTTGTGAACCACCCTTGGGTGCCGGGAATTGAACCCAGGTCCTCTGGAAGAGCACTAACCACTGGATAATCTCCCCAGCCTCACCAGGAGAATTTTATGCGCACTTAGCGTCTAAACATTTTTTTTAAAAACTCCAATTAGTTTCTCTTTAAATGACTTGTGATTTTTATATTTTACAATATAAAAATCAAGTGTTTGGAGCTATTTTAGAAACACATTTTCCAGGGCTGGAGAGATGGCCCAGTGGTTAAGAGCATTGACTGCTTGCTCTTCCAGAGGTCCTGAGTTCAATTCCCGGCAACCCCATGGTGGCAACCATCTGTAATGGGGATCCAATACCTTCTTCTGGTGTGTCTAAAGACAGCAACAGTGTACTCACATACATGAAATAAATAAATCTTAAAAAAAAAAAAGAAAAGAAAAGAAACACATTCCCCTTTGGGATACCTTGTGCCAAGTAAGAATGGAAGGGTAGAGAAAGTAAGGATAAAGAAGGGCCTATATACCAAGTAAGTGGTAAGAATCATTCCAGAATTCCCTGTAGATCCTGGCTTCACTTAAGCCCCAGAGGGCTGGCATCCAACAGTGTACAACTGCAGAAGCAGGGATGATGGGGGACTAAGGCTTCTCCATGCTTCCAACAGAGACAGAGATCCTTCAGATGGCTCCAACAGGTTCGATGCAGATTTTGCTTGTTCCTATTGTGACAGAAGGTGCTGTGTACCACCACTCCTAGATACCGGTCTGACTGTAACCAAAAATGCAGCGAGATGCTGAGACCTCAGAAAACATGCTTTGCAACCTAGTATGCATAGACCTAGGCTTCCCTGTAGCTGGTTTCATTTTCCCTAAAAATATAATTGTACCGGGAATGATTTTAAAACCTGAACTCGCTGCAGTTTAAACCGTTCACATGCGGCTGTAACATAGGACAGCTCAGACACTGGGCCTTTATTTCATCGTCTCAGAATACCATGAAACAGACGGGCTCCGCTGCCTCTTCTCCTGCATTTCGAAAGCTGCACTGACATCTTCCCCTCTAATATTCGTAGTACATTCCGAACAGTGTTATTTGTCTCTATTGCCAAACCAAATCCATAGTGAGTTACAGTCATGCCCCGCAAGAGACAAGATGCACAAATAAATCCGAGTCATTGAGGATCTAGCACCTCAGCTTCAGTCCAGGGAAAGTGTTGTCTACTTAAGCTCTTTGACTTGTGTGGAAGAACAAAGTTACTAAAAATAATGAGAATGTGGAGCAGTCAAGCTGCCATAAAATAGTGTTAGTAAAAGGGTTGTTGCAAAATTATAACTAGAGGAAAATCAGGAAGGAAAGGAAAGCAGATACTACCCTCTCGTGTTGCCCATTGCTCCCACAGCGGTCAGTTTTGGCTCGACCAGCATTCTATAGTGGAAGCTTTCACCACTCCACAGAGACTACACAGCAATCGCATCGATGACTATTACATCTCTGCTTCTGTCTACACTTACTCTCTGCCTCTTAGAAGTCATGATAACTAGTTGGATAACTATGGAGACAAAGAGGGTTTCATCCACATGGTGTTTAGGACCCGGTCCTTTTCCCAGTACAGACGTCCTTGAGAATCCACCAACACAATCGTATATGCCCGTTGTGATTTCATTTCGAGGAACCTCTGTAAACGTAGAAGGACGAGAGGAAAGGAATGAGAATGAAGCTAGTGAGATAGATTAGAGGAATGGCGGGCGCATGAGCATGGAACGGGGCCAGGGAGGCAGTCCTCCAACGGAAACAGCATCTCACTTCCTCCAACAGTATCACGAAGTCTGAGGCATCCACCTAGTTATGCACCAGGGAGAAGGCAATTGGATGTGAGGAGTAATTACTTTGCACATGGCGGAAAGAAGCAGCTGTAGATGGCAATAGATAATCTATGAAGCCACAAAGACACGCGAGGTACTGCGCTAGACCTCAGGATCACCACAGATCTTCAACCATCGTTGTTTAGCGTCAATAAATGTTTCAACTCATAGGATACATGGGAAGTTGGCTAGAGCTTTTAGTTTTCTTAGCCTTGTCTTCAGTGGGATTGGTTTGAATACAGTATTCCGTATACAGGTACATTGAGGAGTATTTTCACAATAGCTACCAAGAGGCCAGCTCTCCAGGAGCGTTGGGTGCTACCCACCTGATGCATCCCTTCTATGGATCCACAGATGGGCAGGCGTTTCAGTCGTCACATGAGGGGAGCTAAAGTAAAACAGTACGGAGTGTTGAGTGTTTGACGTCTCCAATGGTGCTAGACACTGGAGGGAAGCCTTCATGTTGGAACTGAAGCCTATGTTGAACCCAAAAACGGTATAGGTACACCAGCCAAGAAAAGGAGAGAGAGGAAGGAAAGGGGCTGGAGGGAAGAGATTTACCACACAAATGTCTGCGGACGGTGGACAGGTCGGAAGTGACCCTTCGTGTACCTTAGAGTCTCCACAGGAGAAGCAGTGAGGCTTCTGGAGCCCTCTGTACACACTTCCTGCAAATGGAAAGGAAGTCTCTGATCACTATCATCATCATCATCATCATCATCATCATCATCATCATCATCATCATCCTTCTTTTCTTCTTCCTCTTCTTCCTCTTCCTCCTCCTTCCCTTCCTCCCCTTCATCCCCTCCTCTTCCTCTTCCTCTTCTTCCTCCTCTTCTTATTACTCTTCCTTTTCTTCCTCTTCTTTCTTTAGCCTACCTCCTGTTTCTTGAGACTAGAGTCCAAACAGAATCTGCCGTTCAGCTCCCTCATGGGGAGACATGCACAATGACCAGATCCCAAACTGTCTGGATTTAGACCCCAGCTTTACCCGAGTAGCTGTCTGACTTGGGGCAAGTTAAGGCATCTACTCCTTCGCCTAAAATAAAGCCAATAATGCCATTTACTTCATGAGGTTTTGGGAGAGATTAAGTGAGCAAATACTTGTGTAAGGTGAATACAACAGTATCAGTCACAGAGGAAGCACTCTGCAAGAGCTATCTTATGTGATTAGCAAAGGCTCTTTCTTGGTAGCTAGTGTGAGAATGGTATTCACTGTACACTACAGAACACTACACATACCAATTCCACTAAAGCAAGGCTAAGAGGACTAAAAAAAAATGCCTCTAGCCAATTTTCTGTGTATCCTATGAGATGAGATGATACATTTATCAAAATAAAGGCATTCCTAAGACAGTCAGAAAATGTTCAGGTCCCTATCCAAAGCCTCCATGATAACAACAGTGGGTAAAGAAAGAATGCTTCATGAATTTGGGAGGGTACACAGGACCAGTAGGAGTCAGAAAAGAGAGGGAAGAAACCGTGTAATTACACTTTAATTGAATCAAAAGAAAGCTTACAACATTTTTTTTAATGTGAGAACAAGCCAGGCATGCCTTTAACCCCAGCACTTAGGAGGCAAAGGCAGGTAGATTCAATGATTTGTAGGCCATCCTGATCCCAGAGTAAAATTCTACCCAGACAGGGTCATCATGTTAGGCCCTGTCTCAAAAACAAAATGTAATAAATGTAGTAAAAATTCTAAGGAAAAACTATTTTAATACAGCTAGTGGCATATTTCCAAGATGTTTTTTTTTTAAAGTTTTAAAAGTGAGCTTCTCTACAAGAAATACAATGGCCGCACTTCCTGCTTCTCTTTATGTTGGTCCAGGTGAAACCATCACTCACTGTTTCCACTGTGTCTGAAGAGTCCGCAACCACTGTCTTCTGTACCTCCCACACTCTACCACAGGCCACTCTGACTCTCTCTGCTTTGCAGCAAAGACACCAAGGCCCGAAGATCATGTGACTTACCTAGCCAGATGACTAAGTTAGAAGCATAGCTAAGACTAAACCCTAGGCCTTTTGGTGGAGTCTAGATTTATAGTATGATACCTGATCCTTTTAAAAAACTCATCCCTATAAGGTGTTAAAATACTGCAAGATATATATACATATATATATACATATATATATGTGTGTGTGTGTATATATATATATATGTGTGTGTGTGTGTGTGTGTGTGTGTGTGTGTGTGTGTATGCTCAGAAACATTAGTTCTTTTCTCAGAATTTAGAGTTTTGCAGAAGGGAGTAAAGATAGAGCTCAGCAATTTAGAGCACACGTCATTGCGGAGGAGACAGATTTGTTTCTTAGCACCCACATGGTGGCTCCTAACCAATCATAACTGTAGTTCCAGAGGATTCTATACCCTCTCCAGACTTCCACGGGCATCCGGCATGCATCCAGTTTGCCTATGTGCATGTAGGAAAACACACACACACACACACACGTAAAATAAAAATGTTTAAAGACTTTCATAGGGATACTTGTGCAAATAAATGGTCTATACGAAAAGCACATTTGGAAACTGAGGTAAGTCTGTTTCTTATTTTGAGGACTCTAAGACACAACCAAAGGACCCAGTGTGGCACATATCTGTGGAAGCCTAAAGCAGGCAGGTCTCGTGGAGTCAGTACAAGCCTAGACTAGCTAGACTATAGGAGATCTCACCTCAGAAAAACAAAACCATGACTGTACTGAGACCCATGAAGATCAAAGTGAGAGTAGAGTCTGGAGCAGTTTTCAAATCACAATTCTCAGTGCTTTCTGGTTTGCTTTGGTTTCTTTGTTTGTTAGTTAGTTTGATTATTTTTGTTTTTGTCTTCCTCTCTAAAAATAACTCCACAGGACCAGCATCCCTCAGAGCTATCCCTAGAGCTAGTACCTCATGAGAAAAAATGCAGATTAATGGAAAATGGTTACAGTTTAAGTTCAGCTGGGACAAATGATTTGCATTTGCTAAGAAAGCCCTTTGAGTGGAAACATAAAAAGGAACTTGGAGACACTGTTCTTAATCTTAAATTTGCTTGAGATGGGGAAGCTAAGGACGACTTTTCAGAAATAAGTCACTGAGTAAAGCAGGAAGTGGCCATTGTTGCAGCCTCTCTCTGAGAGCTCTGCAGAGTTGCTGTTCACTTTATGTGGTAAACCGTGTGCACATGCTCTTACAAGCTCAAGATCACCAGGCTCACAATGAAGAATATTTCAGATTTGAAGTTCAAAATCGGATCTATCAAATATCACATTTCACATTCAAAATGTGATGTCAAGCAATTGCAGAGTTTATAAACTCACTGGGTAGAAAAAGTAAACATTGTTTCTTCCCAGAGGATGCCCTAGTTCTGTAGCGATCAGCAATATGTACAATGTTACTATCTAGAATTGAAAACGATCAGTCAAACAGGATCTAATCAGCCTCCCGCTGTCAAACTGGATAACGCAATTGGGTTTAATATCAAGAGAGATTCCATTATGGGCCCAATCATAGCAGTTTCAGAAGATACTGGACCAAGTAACTTCTTCAATTACCTTCGCATTTTCAAAAGGAACAATTAGACCTCCACCAGGAGATGATGGTAGGCTACAGACCTTGTAGGCTTGTTAGTTCCCCTAAGGAAATAGAAGCCTCCCTGGGTGAGCTGAGCATCTGTAAGAAAGTAGCAACAGAAACAATTAATTAGTGAGGTTAGCCAGAGTCCACAGAAAACTAGACAGGTGTCTAGCCTCTGCCTGCAGGGCTGAGTGTAATGTTGCTCAATTGAAGATGGCCTGAGAAGTGTAAGTGCAGGTCCAGACTGTCTGGAAATTACAGTAGCCATCAAATATCTATACTTTATTATCTGGACCCAAAGTTCAGAGGTAGACTACATCTTTCAAGTCAGAAGTACCATGTACATAACGTGCAGATAGATAACTTCTGGACAGGTGTGTAATACCTGACTGGGATCCTAACTAGTGACTTTGGAATTAGGAGGGCCTCTTACCTTTCAGACCCTATGCCTGCCTCTTGAGGTGAAACCTGTTCATGGATTCACCCACGTATTGTTACCTTCAGCAGCCTATACCACGAGGTTAAAATGGGCTTGAGAAGGCAAACCAAAAGACTAAAGCAGGAGACATCTTGAATTAGAAAATCAGGAAGCTGTGTTGCTACTTTTAGTTTTACTTTTAACTTTTAACAGCAAGCCTTATTTCCCAAAAACTCTAAAGTTGCATATAATCTGCGTTTCCTTTCCCCATAATCTGGGATTGTTTTGAGAGGCAAATAGTTTTTACCACGTTTGAGATTCGTGTGTCTAACGTTAAGCCCTCCTGATAACCTGCACCAGGTGAAGACTAGCTGTGGCGATCGGAGCGGTGGGTTCTGAGATACTTAGTGGAGTTGAAAGTCTAGATTTGCCCGTGAAAATAGCAGAAGCAGCAGTGCGGCTCCCTTGACGCCCGTTCTTAGGGGAGACGTTGAAACGACTTGAGATTCTCCTAGGACAAGTCTGAAAGACCCAACTGTGGTGAGCAGGGTGAGCTCCGACACAAGGGACATTGAAGCATTCGAAGCAGACTGATCTGTCCCCTGTACCTTAACCCTGCAGCACTCCATGCCTCTGCATCTTCTACACAAAAGGAACTGCCCAGTGTCCTAGAATGCCACTGGTGTGGTGGGCACATTCTATTCTTTGTAAATCGTAACTTTGTCCACTGTGGGAATTTAGATTCCTGAGTTTTTAGGAGTACTCACCAGCCCACAAGCCCACTAACACCAACCTTTCCTCTCTACCCACACGGGATTACAAATACTTCCTTAGAGGATGGGACTGCCCTGTCACCAATTGAAACTACTGAGGCGAAACTACTGAACTCCTTCCTGACTAGCATCCTGGAAGGATAAAAGGAACTAGAATTTAGAATGCTGTCATCTAAACCTCGTAAAAACGTCAAGCTTGGCAGGCACTTTGCATAGAAGAAGCACATAAATCCTTGAGCCGGTTAAGAAATTAGAACAGCAATTCCATACATGTCTGTTATAAGCCACACGTTATGGGGGTGTTTCCCAATGAGATGGGGAAAAAAACACCTCACAACTTACCACAAAGTGGCCTCATCTCAGAATGGTGTAATTTCAGTCATATCACATACACACGTGTGTGCACACACATACACACATGCACATGCATACATATAAAGTAAGTAATAAAATAAATCTTTTTTTTTCAGAGCTGAGGACCGAACTCAGGACCTTGCGCTTGCTAGGCAAGTGCTCTACCACTGAGCTAAATCCCCAACCAATAAAATAAATCTTAAATAGCGGGCTGAATAGTCAGTGTAGTAAATTCTACTCTGCTCTTTCTTCCTAACTTAAAGTCTCTTCTCTTCCCCCACTCCCACAAACAGAGGTGCGCTAGCAACAGCACTTCCTCCTGGGAAACTAACGACTAATCTTGCTGACCCCCAGAGTCATCCAGCAGCCATGGACTCATACCAAAGTATGAACAAGCAACACATATGGCTGTAACTGTCAGGTCATCCGTGTTCTTTTTCACACACACACACACACACACACACACACACACACACACACGAGCTGGTCACATACAGAGACAGTTTTGTCTGCGTTTATCCTTAGTATATTAGTTATTGATTTTCTTTGCTTGATCTTGTAGCTTCTTTCATCATTGAGATGCTATAAAGCTTACTAAAGGGAGATGTTTAACTACAGAGGGATAAAAGCATTTTTGGGTTCATGGCATGCCAAAAAGCAAACAAATCTCTTCAGACTTGAATAAGAAAAACAGGTTCTTATCCTAGATGTTGGGGTTTAAAGCTTTCTGTCTGAGTAAACCATGACTCTTAGCCAGACTTTGGACCTCTTATCTTTGGAAAGAATGGAGGATGTTTTTAAGTATTAGCCTGTGTTAATATCATCCTGAAGCCTAAATTATTTTCTTCTGCTGTATTTCAAAGTCCAATGCAGAGGAAGTAAGGTGACTCTAGGAAAAATCAGTTGTGCTGTTTATGACAAACCTCATAAAAACTACTGAACATTAAAATTGATAAGACCTTTCAAGCCTAGGTTGCCGTGGTTCTCTTTAGTCAACTGTTACACAAATGGTAGAGCACATGGTCAAAGAACCATCTCCTGTCTTAAGAATCTACCTGCCTGATTTTATTCTGACATATACTGATGTGTACATCAGTGGGTACATTCTCTCTTCTTGTCCCGAGTCTGAATATACCATCTCCTAGCCATCTGACTTCACCATTTCCTTCATCGCTCACCACCCCATGACAGCAACCCATTCATCCAGTTACTAACAGGATAATCCTGTAGCCCCCTAAAGGGGCTTCTGTGCTTCATAATCCCTGCATTCTCTTACTTCAATTACAGATATTCATAAATGTCATCTTTTGCAGTATGGGCAAATACTGAGAGAAACTCTCAGGGAATGAAATCCTAACCAAAAATACCAGAAAACAGTTGATACTGGATTGTTAAAAGTGAAAACTGTGTACTCGTGAGACAGACCCATGTGTAAAGGGCTTGCCACACAAACTTGACGACTCGGGTTCAGTACCTGGAACTCATGGTGTAAGGCGAGAACTGACTCCTGAAAGTTGTTCTCTAACCTCCCATGCACACATCATATACACCTAATAATAATACATAAAAAATTTTAAAATATGGAGGCAGCTGTTGGAGAAGCTGGAGAGGGGTGGAAAATAGTTTAAATGTGGTATTTATACATGAAATTCTAAAAGTAAAATTGGATTATAAAAATTGAAATGAAAACTAGAGAGTCAAAATAGGCATTTTCTAAGAAGGGGGAGCAAGCAGTGTTGGGGTTCAGGCAGCCAGTTGCCCACTTTTGCAGGGCAGGCACTTCATGGAGTTACTCCTCTCCCATAGACTTGAATTTGAACTTCCTCGTGTTGGACTTTGGGTAAAACACTGTGGGCTACAGAACTTCTGCTCAGATCTCAGTGTGTATCTCTGCCCTGAGAACCTGCAGACCGCAGCGCCTGGCTCAGACGCCAAGTGTCTGACTCAGTGGGTCTGTAATAGGCCTGAGCTTTGGTCCTCCTCATAAGTTCTCAATTGGCATGGATGCTGCCAATCATGGGCCCAGAATTTCAGATGTGCTAGCCTCGGACAGTGAAATAAAATGGGTAAACGTTATTTCCAGGTTACGTTTTAGTTACTTTGGAAAAACCTACTCAAAACTTGTCTTTGTGTCATAATTTACAGTTTTATCAGACTAGTACTGTTACTGTTACCTGACTGGATGACCTCCATTTTACAAGAGAAGACAACAAGTTTCACTCCTAGGACACAAAGCAGTCACAGGTCACTTGTACCAGAACTCTCTGATGTTCAAGATCAAGCAAGATCTCTGAGATGTATCCAAGAGCATTTGAAAGCAGACTCCCTTTACCAGATTATTAGAACCCATCTTCTAAGCATGCTTCTTATTTATGCCAGGGTAGGAAAAGCATTGGCATAGATCCAATAATTTGCCTAATCTAATTTAGTAGAGTAAAACTCTGTGGCTCAAAGTAAGAGTGGGTGTCTCCAGCAGAGGTTGACTTTCCTCTTTGTCCAAGAAAACAATTTACTCACTCATAGACCCAGCTAACCTTCAGTGAGTCTCAACTATGTGCTTATACCTGAAGATACAACAAGGAGAATTATATACATGGGGTTTTGTCTCTATAACAAATAACTTCTAGTTGGAGGAATAGACCATACCAGGAGACAAATAACCCAAGTGCGGAGAGAGAGTGCTGTAAATGTTACAAACAGAATGACTTGGTCTAATGACTGAAGATACAAGGACACTTTTGACGTCACGAAAAAAGAAAAAGAAAAAACAATATTTTTAGGTAGAACCAAGGAGAAATGACTGATGATGAGTCTGCAGCAATAAGCACCAACCAAATGCAAATGTTGTAGATCTTAGATCACAGCTTGAAATTTGCAGTTGAAGCCATTGACATTGAAGTCATAGTAGGAATATTATGGTCTGCTTTGCACCTTAGAGCTCACGCTTGCTATGTCAAACATAATCTGTAGGCAAGTAAGAGTAAGACAGAAAGACTGGCTGGGGTCCAGGGAGATGGTCAGCTGGTAGAGCATGCAAGCAGGAGGATCTGAGTTGAGACCCACAGACTTGCTTACCATCCCAGGGCCAGGAATATAGACAAAAGCAGGTTACCCAGAGCTTGATGGCAAGCTAACCTCACAGGATCTGTGAGCTCTGGGCTCAATGAGAGACCCTGTCTCAGAAAATAAGGTAGAGCCTGACTGAGGAAGACACCCAGTGCCAAGGTCTGGTCTTCATATGCATGAGCATACACATGCAGGCATCCCTGTATATGTGTCATGTTTTTATACGTGTGCATATGCATAGACATAAACATATGCATAAAATAAATAATTAAATCAAGGAAAGACTAGCTAAACGGCTGCTGTAATAGCAACGGTAAAGCTTGAACCAGAGGAGTGGAGGAGGAAGAAGCAGAAGATAGTTTTCTCATTTGGGGATGTAGAGAATGAAAAGGGGAGCTAGGAGTAGTGGAGCAGGCCTGGAGTCTTAGAACTCAGGATGTTGAGGAAGGGAGACTGTGAGTTCAAGGCCAGCCTGACCTATACAGTAAGATCCTGTCTCTAAATCAAAATGAAAGGAAGGAAGGGAGAGGAATAAGGGAAGGAGTAGCAATATGGATGATTATTAAAGACTTTTTAACTATATGTTGATTTCACCAATTTACAATTATATTTGGACTTTGTACAGATGGCCACAGTCAATGTGACTGAGTATTAATTTTTATATTGTATTGATAGACTTTTGGCTTAAGACTCTTGCTGTATAGGTCAGGCCGGCCCAGAATGCCATATTTCCCTGCCTCAGTCTATCCAATGCTGAGATTACAGGTGTGAGACACCATGCCCTGCTCGAGAGGGCCGTGTCTTTATGTGCATTTGATATATATGACCGAGCTGTGGCAGCTGATTTCTATATGAGATCTTTACACACTCACAGGGACCCCCAATTTCCTTCACCATTATCTCTGTGCATGTTGTGCTCATGGAGGGCATGAGAGAGTGCAGTGTGCTGGTGGATGTACAGAAGACAGAGGAGGATGCTGGGTGTCCTGCTGCATCACTTCATACCCTATTCCCTTGAGGCACAGTCCCTCTCTGAATCTTGAGCTCTGCTGCTGGCCAGCTATTTGCAGCAACCTGCAGTTCTATCTCTGTCTCCCACACCTCTGAGGTTATAGGTGCGTGAAGACATGCCAAGCTTCTTACATGGGTGCTGTGGATTCAAATTAGCATCTTTGAATGTCCTTCTATATGAACACTACTATACTTACTAAGCCCTGCTATATGACTCTGGTATCATTCTAGTGAAAGTCTAGAATTATAAATTATAAAATTATAAATACATTTATATTATTACTAAACTATTTGCCTCAGGTTGATGAAAGCTAGAATAAGTGAAATTTGAATACTATCATGAACTTTAAAACAAGTCATGACAGATCTGTAATCCCAGCATGTCAGGAGACAGAGACAGGGGAATAGGGTATTTTATTTTGATCTGAAGTTATTATACACTCTTGGAGATCCCCAATTTCCTACACAATTATCTGTGTGTGTGTGTGTGTGTGTGTGTGTGTGTGTGTGTGTGTGTATGTGTGTTATATGTATAAAGGGGATCAGGAGAAACAGTGAAGTATATCTGGTATATATGCAGAAGTCAAAGGCCACCCTGAACTACATTGTGCCACTCTGCTCCCCCCCCAAACACACACACACACACACACACACACACACAAATTTTTAATAATTAAAAAGTGAAATACAGAAGGAGAGCCAAGTTACAGTACAATAGATAATGTCTTTGGGGTTTTAGTAGCCTAAAAATGACATCAGTATGTATTTAACTTAACTGAATTTTCTTTACTGGGACTGTGATAAAGGAAGGGAATTAAGGTTCACCGACTGCCTACTATGAACTGGTGATGGCACTTCCGTTAACTAATCTGACCACCACACCATTGTTTGAAGTAGGATTTTTTTTTTGCATTTTTTTCTGATGCTAAGAAAAATTGACTATTTAATGAAACTGGGAAAAATAATTTTAAATATCCAAGGAGAAACATGGGGACCCAGACCTTCAGCAAATCTACGCTGTAGAAGCCTTAAAGGAGGGCATTGTGAAAGCCTGGACTAGTATAAAATATGCAAACTTACATTTAAATCTATGTTAAAATATCTGCTCTAAAACCCTGCTTCTAGGCTTCTTCTGGGAAGGTGTAGGTAGATGTTCCCTGCAGCGTTGTGTGTAGTCAGTGGAGGAAGGGCTAATCACACTGGGGTATCTGCATCACAGCATTCCAGCACAGTCACCAAGACTGAGAGAAAACCAGTATATACATCAGGTTTCGTTATCAGATAGGTGTCTCTGTTCATAGAGAGGTCAGGATGTGAATAGAAAAGGCCCTGCAGTGGTTAATCAGCCTTGTCATGTAAATTCTACTTTATCTTACACACTTTTATCTAAAAATGAGTCAGACCTTAAAAATGCTTGTTTGTTTTTTATTAAAGAGAAAGGAAAGACCTGTCCAATGTAGAACCTCAGCTCACTTGATTCTCTGTACTGCTCCTCCCTCTGCACTGCACTGCTCCTCTCTCTACACTGCCCTGCTCCTCCCTCTGCACTGCCCTGCTCCTCCCTCTGCACTGCCCTGCTCCTCCCTCTGCACTGCACTGCTCCTCCCTCTGCACTGCCCTGCTCCTCCCTCTCATTGCACTCTCCTCTCTCTACACTGCACTCCTCTCTACACTGCCCTGCTCCTCCCCTCTACCTGCCCTGCTCCTCCCTCTGCCCTGCACTGCTCCTCCCTCTGCACTGCCCTGCTCCTCCCCTCTGCACTGCACTGCTCCCTCCCCCACTGCACTGCTCCTCCTCTGCACCCCCTGCTCCTCCCTCTGCACTGCACTCCTCCCTCTGCACTGCACTGCTCCTCCCTCTGCACTGCACTGCTCCTCCCTCTGCACTGCACTGCTCCTCCCTCTTCACTGCCCTGCTCCTCCCTCCACACTGCACTGCTCCTTCCTCTGCCCTGCACTGCTCTTTCCTCTGCACTGCTCCTCCCTCTGCACTGCCCTGCTCCTCCCTCTCATTGCACTGCTCCTCCCTCTCACTGCCTGCTCCTCTCCCTCTCCTTGCACTACTCCTCTCTCTACACTGCACTTCTCCTCCCTCTGCCCTGCACTGCTCCTCCCTCTGCCCTGCACTGCTCCTCCCTCTGCACTGCCCTGCTCCTCCCTCTGCACTGCCCTGCTCCTCCCTCTGCACTGCACTGCTCCTCCCTCTGCACTGCACTGCTCCTCCCTCTGCCCTGCTGCTCCTCCCTCTGCACTGCCCTGCTCCTCCCTCTGCCCTGCCCTGCTCCTCCCTCTGCCCTGCACTGCTCCTCCCTCTGCCCTGCACTGCTCCTCCCTCTGCCCTGCATTGTTCTGTCCACTACACTGCACTGCTCCTCCCTCTGCACTGCCCTGCTCCTCCCTCTGCACTGCCCTGCTCCTGGGTACTTTCATCTCCTCTCTTTCCTGTCTACCCTGTCATTTTCATCTCTAGGTCTTGACTTAACTCAGCCTTTTGTGGTGTCTTTTGTCTTGGGTCCCCTCCCTTCTACAGAGGTAAACTTCCAAAAAGAGCAATGACAATAGCAGCCGTTTCCAGAGCTGAAGAAACAAACACTTCAGCTAAAATCCTTTCTCTCTGTCTGGTCTTCCCCTGTTGCCCCTTCATGGATCTTTCTTGGAGTTGTACCCAAAACACCTGCTTTGTCCAGGCCTGGAGGGAGGCTCTACCTTCTGTTCTTTCCCCAGTGTCTATGGCTCTTTGCCTGGTCTGATTCTACTTTGTCCTGTTAAAATACCACAGTTGTGATAGGAACAGATAGCCTTCCTGAATAAACTACTAGTCAGGGAAATCCCTCAATTAACATTTTCTTGGTGGTATTTTTCTTTTTCTTTACTTAAGAAAAAAATGTGTCACTTGTGAGGCAGAGAGGCGAGTGGGTCTCAGTTCCAGGTCAGTTTGCTCTACAGATTGTGTAGCCGGGTTTACAGAAAGAAACCCTGCCTCAGAACAACGCAACACAAAACAAAGTATGTCAAAATCGAGCTTGGTAAAGTAGAACATAAAATCGTGGTTAACAGGGGCTCTGGGGGACACAGAGGTGACAGGGGCCAAGGTATACTGAGACTCACCAGGTGGACGGAGCCTGTGCTCTGTTACAGAAAAGGGGGCTGTTTCTAACACTGTGTCTGATACAACAAAACCACCAAAAGAGGTGACTTAGAGTCTTATAATTACAAAGAAATGATAAATTTGTGAGATCAAAGTTGACCTAAATGCCCTGTCTGAATCAACGTCATTAGTGCAATGCAAACATGTACAAAAATATCACATGTATGGTTAATATCTGCCTGTTAAAATGCGTTTTAAAAAAAAGATGACTGTCACAACTTGATAGAGGTTGAGTCTCACTAATCTAAAACTCCCAAATCCTAAATGTCCCCGAAAGTTTCGGCAGGGCACTGAAATACAAGCTGCACACCTCAACTCTCCTTTTTAACATATACTTGTTTGTTTGGGCTTTGTTTATTGGAGGGCATGTACATGCCACAGCACACAGGCAGAGGTCAGAGAACAACTTCCGGGTGTAGGTTCTCTCCTTCCAGATAGCAAACTCGGACAGCAAGCTTCTTTACCTAATAATCCATTGTGTCAACCTCCCACCTGACCTCTTTATGTACACTGAAAGAGCTCTATAAAAATACCATCATGCTCTGTGAATCGAGTATATGTAATACACTATCTTCATGTTCCTTTGCTTTTAGGACACACACCCCAACATATCTCATTATGTGTGCACAGATCAAAACAGATCTCATCCTAAGCATTTCTTTCCAATAAGGGCTATGAAACCCAGAATAACCCCCAGGTGTACTTGTTTCTCTGCATAACTCCATTGCTTTATTTAGCTTACTAGTTGCAAACACTCAAAAACTGGAAGGCATTATGAAACTATCTTGGCTTACTGTCCACACATTTATCTCAGTAGCGGCCTCCCGCAATAACCAGTCATATGTCTCATGAGCGCCACTGTCAACCTGTTTATTGGTCAAAAGCATGCTCTGGCCCAACTGCCCCAGACACTCTAGATGCCTATTTCTGCCTCCGTTTGTGCCACCCTCTAGATTATTGCCACTGCGGCACCAGATTTATGTGACTTTATGTATTGAAAATAAAATCACTAGTAAAAATAGTTTTACAGTAACATACAGTTAAATAACCAACGAAGTTGTTATTGGGAAAGGCATTTTTTTAAGGCTTAAAAAAGATGGGTTGGGGATTTAGCTCAGTGGTAGAGCGCTTGCCTAGCAAGCGCAAGGCCCTGGGTTTGGTCCCCAGCTCCGAAAAAAAAAGAACCAAAAAAAAAAAAGAAGAAGAAGAAGAGAGCTGTCAAGATGATTCATCAGGAAAAGGCACCTACCTGCCGTTAAGCCAGAGGACAGGAGTTCAATCTCTGAGACCTACGTACATGATGGGAGACAGAACCAGCTCCTGCGAGCTATCCCTCTGATATCCACATGTGGGAGATGACATATTCACACGCATAAATTTTGAGTATTATAAACAAGTTCAAAACAGTAACTGAGCACTCTAGATCAGTGGGTCTCAATGCCTTTCTTCTAATGTCAAACATTGTTTTAGGACCAAGGGGATGGCTCTGTGTGATTTAGTGCTTACTGGGCAAGTATAGGACCTGAGTTCAAATGTGGGTCATGACCCCTTTGGGGGTCAAATGGAGTTCCCACAGGGGGGCACATAACAGATACCCTGCATATTGGACACTTATATTATGATTCACAACAGTATCAAAATTACAGTTATGAACTAGCAATGAAAGTGATTGTATGATTGGAGGTCTCTGCCCTAGGTGTTAACATCAAGAATAAGATGGGGAGTTGAAGGTGTGACTGAAGGGTTCTTTCCTCTCACTCACCGTCACAGCCATTTTGGTCTCTATCTCTTCGCTTCCATCCTACTTTTGACCCTGACCCCCTGTGTGACCCTCTTGTTTCAGTATTACTTTTCTTTCCATTTTTGACGGACTGTTCTAAGCTGGTTAACATTTTCTTGGCCCTTTGCTTTCAAATCAAAAGCAGTTCTTACTAATACAGTCCCCTTGTTTTGTTCTCAACTAAATCGGTTCGCAAAATTTCCCATCCACTGTAGCTTACAAGTTCTTCGGAGCTAAGAACAGAAGATGCCGAATGAAGACAAACAAAGGCTAAGAGTAAGACCCAGCGGCTTCAAGAGCTTACGCACTGAAGGCAGCTGAGGATGCTCTGAATGTGTTAACACAGCAGGGGCTGTCTGTGTACCTGTATGCCATGTGGTGGTTTATATTAACTAAAATCATCCAAGAGAACGAGTGCTTTCTCAGCACCCCTCCAGTCATACATGCTTCAAAGGGGCAGGAAGATTTCCAAAAGTTTGCTTTCTCCAAAATAGATATGTGCCAGTTAGGGCGTATGTTTGGAGCCTGATTGTGAAATTCCTGGAGTCTGATGGTCCTGTCTTGCTATAGACGAAGACAAGTACCCTGTTTAGATAAAATGCTATGCTCTACAAATTAGTATATGCTTGTTTGTAAGAGGTGTCCATGCTCACACAGATAAACCGTCTTGTGGGCATGTTCAAACTCCTTTGCCTCGAGGACAGAAATGCAAATTAAATAGTATTACTCCACAGTGCTTTCACACTTCAGTATTAAGAATGTGGCTGAGTTTATGACAAAGCAGGTGCTTTTGTGTGCTAGAGGCACACAAAGTGGAGGGAGCTTACGACATGACGTCTACCAGCATGTTTCCATGCTCAGTTCTTCAGGTCAGTAGCTCCACTTTCCAGAAACGTATTCCACAGGTTTGTTACTAGGTGTAGGCAAAGACAATTTTATTTTTTAAATTTTAATTGCCTAAGCTGTCAAAACCTAGGAACTAACCTACAGTCCTTCCCAAATGACAGATAGGAAGTTACCCCACAATGCTTGATAGACACTCAAGATGTGGAAACAGGTCCATATAGATGTTTATGTGTGAGTGTTCACAGCGGGCGTTCTTTAGCAAAAACAAAAGTACAAACAACTTAAATGTTGTCTAACTTATGGACGGATACATAAATGTGATCTAGCTACATGATAGAATAAAATTAAGTCATGACTTACATGCTTTTATATGACCCATGACAGCTCTTAATCCTATCTGATTTATCATCAAATGCCCATCATATCGCCTCTTGAGGCCTCAAGTTCCAGCTTCAGTGCCCTGACAGTTCCTTCCCATGTGCTCCTTCACCTGAACTAGAGTTGGCAGTAGGCTACAGGGGGTCCTTACTAAGACATTTGTTGACTTTCCAGGTCACTGTGGTTCTCAACCTGTGGGTCGAGACTCTTTTTGAAGTCAAATGAAACCAACCGTACATTACAATTCATAACAGTAGCGAAATTAAAGCTATGAGGTAGCAAGAGAAATAATTTTATGGTTGGGGGTCACAGCAACATGAACTGTACTAAAGGGTCCAAACATTAGGAGAATTGAGAACCACTGCTCCAGGAACCCAGCCCTGTCTACAGACACAGGGTTGTATATCTCTGGCCAATCCTGTCCTGCTCAGAGGAAGACACTCCTGATCCTTTCAGTCTGTACTTGAAGACCACAGACCACCCAGCAAGGTGCTCAAGCCTTGAGGGACAAGACAAATTTGCAGATCAGGATTACAGGGGTCATCTGTCAAACTTCGCATTTGTAACTCGTCATGCCAACAAAAGCCTAAACGTGTTCCTTCCTGTTATTTCATAGATTTAACATACCTCTATGGCTTTATTTCCAATTCCCTGATTAATTCTGGAGGATCGTCTTCTCCTAGTGTCAGGCAGCATGTCTGAGAGCATTTACTAACTCTGGGATGGCTACATTCCTGTCACCTGACTTCCAAACCAGGATTCTAAAGCAACACAAAATCAGCATCCTACACACCCCTCCACATATACTTCATAGTCTGAAACCAGTTTCGCCCAATATATAACTGAAAATATCCTTATAAAATTATCCTAAGAAGAAAGGTTTTCAAAAAGTAGTTGAATGACATTTCAATCTTAGGAAAATTTATTGTCTACTCAAACTTTCTAATAATTTCAGTTTGATTACTGAGAAAAGCAAGAGACCATAGCAGAAAGGGGAGAAACAACAGGAAAATGTCTGTGGTTCATCTCCATTTCATTGCTCATCGATTTTGAACTCGGACAGTTTTCAACACCAAAGAGAAAGCAAATGGTAGCGTTTGCCAGAACTGTTATTAGGCATAAGTAAAACTGTATACAACGCCTGTAGCGTCCCTGCTAAAATTCAGGAATAGACTCTTATTCTCTGACATTTTCTGCCAAAGTGTATTGTTTATCTATCTCTCCTTGTTTCATTATAGTTCAATGTCTATACTCTTCCTAACAAGAGAACATTTTACTTTTAATAATCTCAGCATTGGCTGCATTTTATGAACCCTGTATGGTTGAGATATGAGAGTCAGCCATATATATATATATTGAGGTTAGTCTGCTCGCGTCTTTGTCCCAGAAAAACAAAGACGCTTTGTTTTAGAATTGTTTTTCATAGATGCAAATGATTTTTCTCTGCAGTATTTGAGAGTGACTGTAGATTTTGCAAAGCAAAATATTTCACCGCCAACTCCTAGTGTATCTATCACAGGAAGACTTCAGTGTGTCATAAGGAGTAGGAACAATTAACAGTTAATTTAGTGCCTTATGAAGTCTTGCTGTTGATTTTCAACAATTTCCCAATGGCCATCTTTATTTCAAACCCATTCCATTCCTTTTTTTTTTCTGAGTCCTGCCCTTCTCTGGTTTTGGTGAACTCTCAGGCAAGCCTTGTCCTGCTGTCACACAAGATTGCCAGCAACTGAAACTCACCCCTTTCTGCTCCAAGTCCCATGGAAAGGAGAATATGCTCTTCCAAAATGACACTGGAAGTCTGTGTACAGGTAGAGCGGTTTCTCAGTGTTTCCAATTCCAAAGACCAGACATTGCCAAGCCCTCGGGTGTAACTTCTCCCTTTCGGTCCTTAGCTCAGTCTCATATGGTAGTGGCTTCTGCCTGCCAAAATCTCATCTGTGAAATGCAAGTCACAGATGGTTAATAGGCATTTTTGCATGCAAGCAATGCTTACTAACATTCACTCAGTCGCTTATTCTCTTTGGTACTAATCACTTATTTGTGAATTAAAATAGCAAAACTTCTTTTCATCTGCCCAATAATCTAATATTTATGCTCTGGTGAAAGAGGCATTTTCAATTTAATAAGCACTGTCACCAGTCATATAATAGCAAGCCAGTCAACACTAGGCTACATGAACAACAGTGGTCCTATAAGATTATTAATTAAAATACAAGTACACACTGCTCACAACGGAGCCATCGCTCTAGCCCCAAGGTTGGTGCTCCTAATAAAGGCATTGTATAAATCAATAAGAACAAGCAAATGTTATGTAGAATATAGACAGAGAATTGAATAGATTAATCATTTCAAAAGAAACATAGCTATAAAGATAGAAATCTGCACTAGTGTTTAAATTGATATAAAATTAATACATTTTCCAATTAAAATTAACACATCCTCTTGTCCTCTCTAAAATGTCACATCCAAGCAAGGACAATAAGTGACCCAAACTCCATACTCTAGAGAACTAGGCACCACACGCAATTTTAAAGCATAAATTTTCAAGTGAGAAAGTAAATGGAGAATGGGGAAACAGGAAAAGAGTCAAACCAAGCTGGGAAGGTACAGAGGCCTTTCTCCTCCACCCATTAGCCAGGACCACACTCTCAGGGGCCAACTGAAACATGCTGGCAAATTCTCATGAAAAACTACTAAGAGTGTGTGGTTGTGTACGTGCCTGTGTGCTTATGTGCCTGCAGTAAACGCACGTAGTTGTACCTGGTAGCCTATCAATGAGTGATTACAACACCAACCTAAATACTGATTAGTATTTTCAAGTAATCAGTGAGCAAAGGTAACATTACACATCAGAGCTTCATTCATTTGGGAATGAGGTGAGTGAGTGTTTGATGAGTTAGACGAAACCTGTAACTATTCTAACTATAACAAAAACATAACTATAACTATGGCTAAGTACTAGAGAATTATTTCCTCGATTTCATGCTGTTCATAATATGATAACTAGAGAAATGGGACTCAGGTCTAAACATCATTGTCAGTGTTTTTGCTCTTTTCTTTCTCAAGATAGTCACGAAAATAATGAATGAAGTCTGGTGCTTTCAATTTCTATGAGAAATAATGTGCTTATATATATGGTCTGATTCCAATATACTGTGGTCAGGTCACTAAATGCAGAGTTGGAGAGAACACCCTTCACACATAGTTACATAGTATCTTCACCTTTCATCATACATTTCACAATGTATATGACAGTCCAAATTTATTAAGTATTATTTATGTGTTTAGGGATTATAGGTTTCCTCAGAAACAGTCTGATTTATCTCTGCTGCGTTCCTAGTACCTAGAACTTGGCATACTATAGGCATTCTACAAAAATTTATTAAATAAAAAATAAAACATTGAACTTACTACCTGCCAGACACTATCCTAAATGCTTTGTATTATTGGACCATAACATCCCACACAATACAAGTGACCATCCTTGCGAGCTCCATTTTATAAAAGAAAGCAGAAACTAACTGGTCCAAGCCAGGACTGAAGCCCATGGACTTCACTCCCATGCTCTTTGCTACAGAATATTCCCTTTGGATATCAGATTCATGAGACCAGCAAAGAGACATCCCAGGATGAATACCATGTTGCAGAATTTAAAAGCAGCAGGGAACTTGGTGTGTTAGCACACACCTTTTATCATGACACTCAAGGAGTGAAGGCAAGTGAATCTCTTTGAGTTCCAGAAGAGCCTAGTCTACACAATAAGACCCCATATCAAAAATCAAAATAAAATAAAAGGCAACAGAGTCATATTAGAGGAATTAAAAGGAGACAATATACTGATATCATACATTTGCATCAAAACACTCAAAAATACATGTTTCAGTAGGCATTGGGGGAGGATGTGGATGATTCGTGCTTAAGTTTTCTTAATATCTATAATATAATTTTAGCAATGTATCCGATTTACTCATGGGATGATTTAATAGGCTTCCTGTTTAAATACCAAACAAAATATCATTTGTTAAAAAGCAAAGAGCAGGCTGGAGAAATGACTCAGTGATAAAGAGCACTGACTGCTCTTCCAGAGGTCCTGAGTTCAAATCCCAGCACCCCCGGTGGCTCTCAACCATCTGTAATGGGATCTGATGCCCTCTTCTGGTGTGTCTGAAGAGAGTGACAGTGTACTCACATTCTTAAAATACATAATAAATAATGAATAAAAAAATCAAAGAGCTTGTCAAAAACAAAGTATGTTGCGATGACAGTAGATGTGAGTGCTAGACCCAGGAACAGGAGATGAAAGTGCTAGATTTCTCTGGTCTAAAATACAGATCTAATGAAAAGAAAATAAAGTGTATTCGCAAAATCGGGAAGAATGTGCCACGAAATTGATATAGAGTTGTTGGCAAAATGAAGAGTATTAAAACCAAGGTTTACAAAAAAGCTCAGAAAAGGTAACAGACATAAAATACTAAGGCTCGTTAAAGCATTTACTCAACAAGGGGTATACTTCTAAGGTTTCTGCTCAAGATCGTCTCTGCATCTTTGGAACAGTGAGTTCTTATAATCCGCAGATTTGTCTTAATTTACCATCCTTTGCTTCTTAGGTTCCAACAAAAGCCAGACACCTTACTCGACAACCTCCCTGCCACCACCTCCACCTACACAGCCAGCCAGCCAGCCACCGCTGCCGGCGTCTCACCCAGCACATCTGCCAGCCCCCAGCCTGCCCCCCAGAAACATTAAGCCTCCCCTTGACCTGAAGTAAGTAAAGGATCATCTTACAATTTCATCCGCGCTGTCTGGCCAGGGTTTTCCAAAGTATGCATGGCTGAGTGCTAAATGGTCTATGGAAAACTTGTGTGGTACTTCGGTAGGCAGGGATCGCGGGAAGGGCAGGCTATTTCTAAAGTTTGAAATCTCTCACCTGTGGGCTCCTTGAAAAGAAAAAATCAAAATTATGTCGCGTGCTTTCTTATTTCAAGTAGGAAGAGCCAGGGTGCACTCACGATCTGACCAAAGCAAAACCGAACTCCAGCCGTGTAAATAACTCAATGTCCAATTGTCTGGGGTTACTGACCATCTTCTGGGCGAAGACGCTTGGGTCACTTCTCCAGCTCTGCCCTCCGCAACACACACAGCTTGTCTTCTAGGCTCCAATTGGCCCCACTGCTGCTGCTGTTCTTGGTGGTCATCCCCTGGCACTGGCATCTCCAAAACGACAGACAGTTCCTGGTTGCGGCTGGGCTGCACTTTCACCAGTCGCATCTCCTGGGCTCTCTTCAGGGACTCCAGCCGTGCCGCACAGCGCTAAATCTCAGATACGTTCCATGACCCCTTCGACACCCTCAGAACTAGTGCCACCTAGGTGACTCCCATACTGCCAAGTTCAGCTGGACGCATAAGGTACAACCTTGGCCATACGTGGAACACAGATTCTATGTGCCGACTCCCAGAAAACACTTTCCAGATTTCACCTCAGCCAAGTTTCTTTAAAAAAAAAAAAAAGCTTTTTTTTTCCCCTAGAGACAAGGGTTTGTTTTTTTTTTATAAAGATTTATCCATTTATTATATATAAGTACACTTTAGCTGTCTTCAGATACACCAGAAGAGAGCATCAGATCTCATTACAGATAGTTGTGAGCCACCATGTGGTTGCTGGGAATTGAACTCAGGACCTCTGGAAGAGCAGTCAGTGATCTTAACCACTGAGCCATCTCTCCAGCCCCTCAGCCAAGTTTCTTAAGCACTGCTAATTTCTCAGCTCCAGCTGACCAGTGTCGAGCATCCCAGCAAAGCCAAGGTTCTGATCTCTTATTAATCACAGCTGATTCTTCAGCTCCAGCTGACCAGACACCACAGATTCTTCACCCAAAATGCCCAGAGGAGTGTTTGCTTCCCTCTGAAACTTTACAAGCCAGGCCTCCACTGTCTGTGGTGCTTTGGACAGTCTTTTCTTCAAAGCTCCTATACAACTCAGAGCTCTCAACACTCAATGAGCTTTCTAGCCCAAAATTCCAAAGTCCTTCCACAATCCTCCCCCAAAAATGACATGGCCGTGTGAGGCACGGCAATACTCCACTGTCCTGATACCAACTTTTCTTGGGTAGGGTTGCTGTTGCTATGATGAAAACCATGACCAAAAGTAACTTGGGGAAGAAAGGGTTTCTTTCACCAACAGTGCCACATAACAGTTCATCATCAAAGACAGCGAGGACAGGAACTCGCTCAGGGCAGGAACCTGGGTACAGGAGCTGCTGCAGAGGCCATGGAGGGTGCTGCTTACTGGCTTGCTACCCATGGCTTGCTCAGGCTGCTCTCTTGTAGAATCCAATACCAACAGCCCAGGGGTGGCATCATCCACAATGCGCTGGGCCCTCCCCCGCTGAGCATTAACTATGAAAATAACCTTACAGCAGGATCTTTTTATTTATTTATTTTTTTTTTTTTTGTTCTTTTTTCGAGCTGGGGAAACCCAGGGCCTAAGGTAAGCGCTCTACTAAATCCCCAGCCCCACAGCAGGATCTTATAAAGGCATTTCCTCAATTGAGGTTCCTTCTTCTCTGATGATCTCAGCTTGTGTCAAGTTGAAACAGAACTAGCCAATACAGTGACATTCCACTATAATAGTATAATCTGATTGCACCTTATTCCCACTATGATGTGTCAGCCTTTTGCCCATAATCCACATAATAGAATGTATTAATTACAAAATCACATTGACTCCTTCCTTAATTGCTTCACGGTTACGATTTTGAACAGTAGTTGAAAACGCATTTATTATGAGTTACCCATGATTATTTTTAACCATAACTTCCATGGGCATTTCAAATTAGGAAGTAAGTACGTATGTGCAGCGTGTTGGTCTTATCTTCTATGTGGGCTACTACAAATGTGCATATTAACATTACAGCCTCCCAGGCATTTGAACCTAGAGATGTTTGTTTGAAGACTTGAGCACCCTGTGAACACTCTGGGAGATCCTGTTAGCAAATCAAAGTGTGAGCATCTACCTACTACTAGTATTATTAGCCTGATTAATATTAGCTATATATTTACCTAAATATATATTCTAATATTATAATATTAACTAATATATATTCTCTTAAACATTTAGTTTCCATCTAATTTTTTTTCTTTTCACATAGAATCATGTTTCTTATTCCTCAGTATTTTTTTTTAAACCTCTGGTCAATTTAACTCATTAAATTTAGATCTCAGAATTTTTTTCATAGATTTACTTTTATTTTACACTTTAGTTTTGTTTTTCATTTTGTATGAGACAGACCCTCACTGTATACCCTTGGCTGGCCTAGAATTATGTAGCCCAGTTGACTTTGATCTTAGAAAGATCCTGCTGCCTCCTCTGCCTCTGCCTCTGCCTCTGCCTCTGCCTCCTGCCTCTGCCTCTGCCCCTGCCTCTGCCTCTGCCCCTGCCCCTGCCCCTGCCTCTGCCTCTGCCCCTGCCCCTCCTCCTGCCTCCCCCCATGCCCTGCCTCTCCCTCTGCCCCTTTCTCTCCCTCTGCCTCTGCCTCTGCCTCTGCCCCTGCCCCTGCCCCTGCCCCTGCCCCTGCCCCTGCCCCTGCCCCTGCCCCTGCCCCTGCCCCTGCCCCTGCCCCTGCCCTGCCTCTGCCTCTGCCTCTGCCTCTGCCCCTGCCCTGCCCCTGCCCCTCCTCTCCTCTGCCTCTGCCTCTGTCTCTGCCCCTGCCTCTGTCTCTGCCCCTGCCCCTGCCACTGCCCCTGCCTCTGCCTCTGCCCCTGCCTCTGCCTCTGCCTCTGCCTCTGCCTCTGCCCCTGCCTCTGCCTCTCACTCTGCCTCTCACTCTGCCTCTCACTCTGCCTCCTTTGCCTCTGCCTCTGCCTCTACTTCGATGGCAGGCATATGCCACCACAGTGGGCTCAGGACCCTAGCACTTCTAACGTATGTTATAAAGCCCTGCCCCCAGACACCAGCTTCAGCAAAGCTTCCGAGTATAGCAAACTTTTAGTATGAAATCTTCACAAATGCTCAAAAAAGAATTCTAAAAGTTGATAAGCTCTGGAGGTCAGTTATCATTTCGTTGAGGACATTATGAAAAGGAAGGCTATTTGACACTAGATCCTCTGCTTCAGGGCTCCTCCAGACCACCCATAAGTGTAGTGATTCCTTAAAAGGACTCACTGGTCTCAGGGTTCGGTGACATGAGAGGTAAAGAAGGTAAAGAAGAAAGAACATCCAGCAGGTGGCGCTGTCTAAGCACAGGTTTCCAGGCAATTCCACAAGCATGAGAAGGGCATACAGAAACCATGGTTATGAAAACGCAGCGGATGTCTCAGGCAGCTTCCATCAGAAGCCCACCAGAGGTTGATAGAAACTAAGATTTCCACTGGGACCAGGGGAACTGTCTCATAGATTCCTTGGACCTGTCAGCTGTCAGAAGACCTAAAACCTATTAGGAAAGCAAACATTCATATATGTCACATGGTTGATAAGGTCTCACACAGCAAAATACTATCATCGACTAGGCCTCTTTTACAGCAGCATGTAGTTATAAAGAAAACGCATTCATCTGTAGGTCATAGGCCAGCCTTGATAGCACATTCTTCTAAAGCATAGCACAGTTAGGCCTGCTGTATTGACTCCCTGAAACCTCAGCCCTAGAATCCGTCGTGGGGAAGGCTCCTAAGAAGACTATAGAAGGAAGAACAGATTTCAAAAGCAGTGATAGAGCACGGGATGCTAGTCAATGGGGCCAGCTTTGCAAGGAATCACGAAGAAGTCAGCGGGCTTGGATCCTTGTAGGCAGCACTGTTCCACACGTTATTTACAAAGTCCGCTGGTGGTGATAAACCTTGAGTCGTTTATTACTCCAATCATATTAAGGCTTCCTCTTGTGAAGTGACTTATCTAGGATCAGCCAACTCCATAAAAATATATCCAACGTAGAAGGAATGTGGGAAGAACCGAAGAGGCTTGGGTGTTTTCCATTGCCTAGAAGATCTATACTTAGAGAACTGTAAAGTTAGTTACTATGTGAAGAAAAGGGGGAAATGTTAAGGACATGCAGACGCTTATCCAACTCTTCAAAGCAGAAAGCTTCAACTGTTTTAGAGTTCCCAGCAGTAGATTCCACAATGAGGAAATACCTAGATGAGAAATTTCCCCCGTTGAAGGGGAAGTTAGATAAACACATAGAGGAAACGAAAGCAAAATGGGCCATAATAGTCATGCTCAAGAGCATGGAGGAAACTGATGGGTCAGGTTTGAGGCAGAAAAGTAGAAGATGACGGTGTTTCTGCACCTCTTGTCTCGCCCTTCAGAGCGTCCTTGTGGGTCCTGTTCCCTCCTGCTACTCAAAATCCATTCTCAAGTCATAACCTATTGAGCTTTTAAAATATTCGCCGGGTCTAGAGATGGCACAGTGGTTAAAAGCACTGACTGCTCTTACAGAGGTTGTGAGTTCAAATCCCAGAAACCGCACAGTGGCTCACAAACAAATGTAATGGGATCCGATGCCCTCTTCTAGTGTGTCTGAAGATAGCTCCAGTGTATGCATACAGATTTTTTTTTATCTGTATAAAGCTGTATAAAATATTCACTCTACAAATCTCCGAGTCACTTCTCTGCATCCTTTCAATTGAACTTCAGGGACGGTCATGCACAAAACAGAGATCTCTGCTTCTATATAAAGCAAGGGCAGGAGAAATGGCAGCAGATGGACAGATGGAAGACACTGCAGTGGGCAGTAAGGGTCGAGTGCTGAGAGGGAAAACAGGAAAGGAAAATCTGAGGGGTGTTACAGGCAGCTTGTAGTGACAGCTTTAAACCGAGATGGGAGGGAGCAAAGAAGCGAGGGGATGTGGGCGTGGACTTAAAGCTGCGGGGGAGGGAACTGCTCAAGGCAGAGAACAGAGAAAACAGAAGCTGAAAGAGGCCAAAGTCTAAGACGGTGCAGGACTGCACTAAAGGCAGCAAGAGAAGCCATGGGAAAAGGGCGCGCTCACGAAGGGGCTCCACATGCTGTGACAGTCTGTTACTGTCACCCTAAGTGAGATGCGAGCACAGCACCAAGGTTTTTTGACTTGCCTTTCATTAAGGTCACTTTAAGTAGATGAGTAAATATGGAGGCAGCACCAGAACCAGTTAGATGTTGCAGAAATGTAGCCAATCTACTGAAGCGTTCTAGCCAAGATGGGCTGTCCTCGTTGGGGGCAGCAAGAAATGTCTGTGCTATGGATAAATTTTGAAGGGAACAACAGCAGAATTTGGATTTATTTATGAAACTCACAGTGAGGATCATGCGTGGCTCCAAACCCAAGGTCTTAGCAACTGGAAAGTTCCTGCCACACAAGCGTGAGTTTTGTGCCCATCACACACGTAAAAAGTATGTATCTATAACCTCCAGTTCTGAGGAAGTGAGGGGTTATGGATATCGTGGAGACAGGTAGGGTCCCGAGGCTCACAGACCAGCCAGGGTAGCTACATCAAAGGCTCTAGATTGAGTGAGAAAGACCCTGTCTCAAAATATAAAGTGTAATGTGATAATGGAAGATACCCAAGTTCAACTGCTGTTCAGGCCTGCACATGCATGCACATAGGTAGAAAGATATTGGAAAAAGTCAATTTAGACTCTGTTTATGGAGTGGAGCAACGACTGGGGTGGGAAAATTTTTTGTTTGTTTCTGTTTCTGTGTTGCAAGGCAAGATCTCATGTTACTATAACCTAGGCTGACCTCAAGTATACTAGGTAGCAAGGGGAACGTGGAGCTTATACGAAAATGACAACATGTTTATATGTGGTGGTAAGAAATAACCAGCAAAGGTAAAAACAATACCCTAGACAGGGAAGAATTCCTGGAAGAGAGTCTGACTCAGCTTCAGCCTGGTGAGGGCTGGGCTAAAATGGCTGACAATGTTAGAGCTCCCCTGAATGCCCAGCAGAATCTCCAATTGGGAACAAGGGAGGAATTTGGGGAGCTAAGGACTTTGACCATGCAGGGCCTGCCCTGCCTGCTTCTGAAGTTATTCTGGGGAGTAATTTGTATTTATGTCCTTCGGGTCAATCTATGTTGCAACGTCTGAAGGGTTAAAGTTAAATAGGAACCAGAAATCATAAATAATTTCAAAAATCTAAGTTGTGGGAGGCAAAGTGACAAGTATTTTAAATTGCATTCTTTCCCCACCTAGTGGCCAGAATGCAGACAGCTCGTTACAGTTTCCTGTGTGTGACTCTGACCAGTGAAATGAAATCAGAAGACGGAGCGTTTCGTTGTTGACGTTCCAGTCGACGTCGTTTGCTATAGCACATTTCTTAGAGCTGTTTTAAAAGGAATCAGAACTATACCAGTATAACCCATCCTTCAGATGGAACCCAAGGTTGAGGTTGTATATACAAAACAAATTTTGTGGTTATTAATAGCAGTAAGACAGGAAAAGTGAGGTAATAAGGAATAATAATGAATGGGAAGTGACTAAGGTTAGAAGAGGAAAGAGCCAAGTGTTCTTCCTGAAGTCCCTTGTTTTAAAGAAGAATGTGCCAGTGTGATCTCGTAATTAACTACAAGTGCTTCGAATTTTCCACAACCTGAGACTTGGCACATCAAATAGCCTTACCTAATTCCATTTGGCAATTTTTAGCTTAGGCCAGTTCAGAGTTTCAAATTTTCTCATAGGTTAAGTGTAGAAAGACATGTTCCCGAGGGAGGGGTCCATTTCTGATAAGGGCGGGTATAAAATAACTTTATGTGTCACTTAGATCTTTCTTCAAAAAGGTTTCAGCAATAAAAGGTTAAAAGTTAAACTTACAAAGAGTAAATACAGCATAAAAAAGGTAACAGTTTCGCATCTTTAAATGTTAAGATCTAGGACCCCAGTCGGTTTTGTTTGTTTGCTTCTTTGGTTTGGTTTTACTTTCCTGGGATTTGAACCAGGACCTCATACACACTAGGCAAGCACTCTGTCACTGAGCTACAGCCCTCGCCCCACCCTAAGAGTGCTCCGAAATGACGGGCATGATATTAAATGAACTTCATTTGGTTCTTAAGGCTGCATTGAAAACAAAGAGCTATAGCGAGAGCCTGCTTGAATGGACTTATCTCTGCTGATAAGCTCCCCCTGTCTCTCCTCCCTGCCCACTCCCTCCTCTCAGCCCTCTGTAGTTGGTTGTGACTGGTTCCATTCTTCTCTCTGCAAAGCTCCTCTTTATGCCTGAGCGCTGGGTGGCAAATGCATTTGGGTCTTTTCAGGACATCTGCACCTATTTCTTAACCTCATCTTGGTCCATTTTATTCTCCACTGTCCCTGCCATTGTGGTCACTATTTCAAGCTGACTACTTTGATACTGTATACGGCATGAACTCAGACCTATATAAAATGGCATTACGTCTGCTTGGGTAAGAAACTCTTTGAATGAATGTGCTAATGCCATTTGCTTCATTCTTATTTACTTACTATCTATCCAGGTGTTTTAGAAAGTATACTGTTAGTCCAGTGGGAATTATGATTATTATTATTATTATTATTATTATTATTATTATTATTATTGTTTAATATCCTTTTAAACAAATGGCAAAAATTCATCTTGGAGATAAAAGTTACCCTAGTCTCTGAATCACAGAGACATCACCAGTTCAATAAGAAGCACACGCAGAAGGAGTTACTCTATAAGTATTTTCAAAATGATAAACGATCTCTTTCCTCAAGGGTTTTGTGGTCTGGTCATAAGTAGAGACTTTGTAGCACTCTAGAAGTGGACCAATAACACCCAGAAGCAGTAGAGGAGGCTTGGGAACTGGAGAATAAATTCCCAGAAGATGAAATACTTGAGTCAGGGATCTACAGCAGGGGGTTGACAAGGAAAAAAGAATATAGGGTGAGCGCCCGATTCCAATCTCCAGAATTTACAGAAGGGTGGAATGAAGGACCCAATCCTAGAGCATGGTTTTTCTGACCTCTACTCATGTGTCCTGGCACACACACACACACACACACGCACACACACACACACACACACGCACGCACACACACACACACACACACACACACACACACACACCTATTTTTTTTTTTATTTTTATTTTAGAGCTGGCATTAACCCAATAAAACTCCTCCGGCTAAGCATGGAGAA
The DNA here is from genome assembly GCF_011064425.1 of Rattus rattus. Lineage (NCBI taxonomy): Eukaryota > Metazoa > Chordata > Mammalia > Rodentia > Muridae > Rattus > Rattus rattus. Next base: position 173,850,177 of record NC_046156.1, on the reverse strand, counting down.
GGAGATTGTTAGGGGGGAGTGAGGATTCTGTATCTGCAGGAAATGAGAGAACGTGAGAGGCAGAGTTAGCCCAGGTGTGGTGGTACATGCCTATAATCACAGCGTTTGTGAGGACTGAGAGTTCTGAGCCACGAAGTGAGACCCCCAACTCAAAGATTAGGATCAGAGGGTTCAATTGGAGGAAGGGGGGAAGAGGAAGGAGGAAGGAGGGGGAGGCAAAGGGAGGAGGAATGGAGTTCTAGAAGTAAAGCAGTGGAAGAACAGAATTCATTACTCAGCCCTGTGACCTGCTCACCATGAAAAGGACTATTCATTGGTTGAATGTCTGTGTATTTTATATCCAAAGTATTTATGTTTTCAGTAAATGCTATTCCTTAAAACTAAGGTGAAGGACTTATTTATGTTAAGAGGTAAGTTATTCCTCTGCCAATGAAATGAGCCAATTCAAGCCAGATTAGAATATATTAAAGGCAGGTTTATTGGGAAACTGCTCTTGGATGGGTTCACGGGCCCCAAGGATGAAGCCAGGGGAGTCACATTGGGTGGGCAGGGGTTGGGGGTGGGGGGAGAAAGAGAGAAGGAAGAGAGAAAGGAAGAGAGAGAGATCAAAATGTCTGGATTATACAGGGAGGAGCGATTCGGGGGAAGGGCAGCCCAACCCCTAGGCTGGAAAGTTCAAGGATGAGGGCAGAGTATGTGAGGTAGGGACTGAGGGATGCTGGGGGGACCTTAAGTCTAGTTCTGCTTTGATATGCAAAATATGCACTTCAGTCCCTTGTCCTTACCCCCCACCCCCACTCTCAGAAACCAAACATTACTTATATTTATAAAACTTCTTCTTCAATGTCCACATCTAGTAATTTTATTTAAATAATTATTTCCAAAAGGATCTTTTTCTTTGCTTTGTTTTGTCAATGAAATGGAAACTTATTTAATAGCCCAGGCTGGGTACTGTGATTATAAGTATGTAAGCACAAAGCTACAGTAATTGTTCATCACTGATTGGACCACTCAACTTCAGGTGGTTTCAACATGTTGGCTTGAAGGTTAAAGTGACTTAACCATCCTTGGATGTTTCACTCTGCATATACAATGTAATATACTGGCTTTCCTTTTAAAGCATTTCAAACACCTTAAATCAATGGCTCTCAACCTTCCTAACACTACCACCCTTTGATATCGTTCCTCGTGTTGTGGTGAGCCTCGATCACAAAAGGACTTTGTTGCTACTTCATAACTGTAATTTTGCTACTTTTTCGAATCATCTGATCCTGCAGGACATCTGATATGTTCTCCCAAAGGGGTCATAACCCACAGTTTAAGCACCACTGCCTTAAATGGACTTCCCAATGACTTCACTACAGAACCCCTCCCATGAAGACACTGTAAAAGCTTTGGAATTAAATCAGTTCCTTTAAAGAGCCCAAGAGCTTTTGTGATTAAATTATTTCTTTTTTAGAATATAAGAATGGTAAAATATAGTTAACCATGTGGAAGGCAGAGACAGTAATATGGCGGGCCCAGTGCCCTCTACCCACTGTGGGAGCTATAAATAGATCTGGTTCATCTGTCTCTTCATTACTTCCCTTTCTTGTGTTATCCTGAAACTAATAACAAACATTGTCTTATTTCATCCATAGACTATTCAGTAGCTATGTCCCCAGATTAAACCCTGTTAGCCTAAAATGTCAAATCAGTCATGAGCAGGACACAGGCCTCTAATCCCAGCACTCAAGATTATGAAGCATAGAGGTTACTAGGTCAAGACCAACTTGACCTACTTTTAGTAAAACTCTGTCCAAAAAAAAAAAAAAAAGCCAGTTTTCAGTCATTGTATACATGTGTGCTTTGACTAAGAGTCTTTGATGATTCATGTTCATATTTTATATGTTCATATATAATTTGTATATTCAACTTATCTCTTTAAGCATTGAAGTTTGCCTACCACCTCAGTTTTTCTTTTTTCCTTGCAATTTATTTGTTGAGGAAATCAGATTGTTTGTGGAGATTATGGTTAGCCTTGTCTGGGTTCTGCTCATTGTGTCTCTGTTAGTGCGTTATTCTCTCCCCTCCTAAAGATTGCTAGTTGAATACAAAGCTGGCTTGATTGCATTTGTTTTTCCTTTCTTAGTGTTTTATTTTTGGCTTGGGGTAAAACTTGCCTCTGGAGGACAGTGTGTTTTTTATTTTATTTATCATAATTTTATGTGTGTGAGTGTTTTGCCTGTATGTATATGTACTATATGCATGCCGGGTGTCCACTGAGGGCAGAAGGAGGCTGCAGTTTATGGGCATAAGTTTATGTATATTTTCATTTTAAGGCAAGCTTCTACTTTATTCTCATGGGTTCTTTTCTTTCTTTCTTGTTTTCAGACATCCTATAAATGAAGAAAATCAAGATGGTGTCATGCACTCTGATGGTAAGGGGTAACTTTTTTTTATCTGAAGTACACGTTTCAATTAGTCAAATGTCATGGCCTCCTTAATGGCCTATGCATTACTTATTTCTTAGCATTCTCATGCTTCCTTCCCTTATCTTTCTCACTATAGAGAAACATTCGAAAATACTCAATGTGTGTTTGTACATATTCTTATTATATGATTATATGAAGTATATATGTAATTGATATAAAAAGTAGATTATTGAGTTTTCTTTCTGAGAACACTCAGCATAAGAACACTCCAGCTTCCATCCTGTTACTGTGCACGCATTTAGTCTGCCGTTACTAGGTACACTGTGGCATGCACCCACATTTTACTGAGCTCCTGGGATTGTAAGAGACACTGCAGAGCTCCTCTACAGGCTCATCCCATGTGGACTTCAGAGAGGTCATTTCTTCACAGAGAAATGGCCGTGGAAAGGCTGGCTATGTGCTCCAAGATATTTACTTTGCTGAATAGGACTAGGATGCTCTTCAGAATTGATGCCCTGTCTACAGTCTCAGCAAGACACCGATGTGGCCATGCCCCCACATTTCACCAGCAGACGGGTGCTTTATTAAGCTTTCTCATCTTTCCTCAGTCTTAGGATACAAAAAGGATCTCATTTTAATTTGCACACATTTTATTTTTATTAAACTTATTCTATGGCCCCTCCATATATTTATGTAATACATTCTAATCACACTCGGCCTCCCAACCTCCCTTATCCCACTCCAACCCACTCAACACCATGTCCCCAGTGTGAGTCCCCTTTCTATTTCCTGTTTTTGTTTTGTTTTGTAACCAAAATGTAACCAACATTTGTTTTGTAACTGGATTTAGCGAGCACTAGCTATGTGAGAATGAGTGTGAACCTCTCTAATGGACTGTTGGGGACCCACTACTGGCTTTATCACCGAAATCAGTGCCTCTCCTCAGCTAATTCAGATTCGTTTTCATTTCATAATTCTCTTTTCTGCTCTTGAGTTTGTATATAGTGCCAGTGTTCTTCCAACCAAACTCGAAATAATTCATGCTGTTTTTATAATTTATGGTGCACCTCTATAGTATATCAACTATAGATGAATGTGGGTATATGTATGCATGTATTATATGACCATATAGAAGTTTTCTTAGTCCCTGTGTTAGGGTTACTATTGCTGTGATCAAACACCATGACCAAAACAACTTGGGGAGGAAAGGGTTTCTTTGGCTTACACTCTCCATTAGAGTTCATCACCAAAGGAAGTCAGGACAAGAACTCAAAGAGGGCAGGAACCTGGAGGGAGGAACTGATGCAGAGGCCATGGGGGAGTACTGCTTACTGGATTGCTCACCACAGCTTGCTTAGCCCACTTTCTTATAGAGCCCAGAACCACCAGTCCAGGGATGACATCACCCACAATGGGCTGGGCCCTCCTCCCATCAATCACTAATTAATCTATAGGCTTGCCTACAACCTGATCTTATGGAGGCAGTTTTAAAATCGGATCTTCCCTCCTCTCTAATAACTTTACCTTGCGACATATTGACATAAAAAAGTATCCAGTACAGTCCCTGAGCACTCTTTTCAATTCCTTTGGCCCATGTGTTTTAAAGCAATACTACATTGTTGTTTTATTATGAGCTTAGTGTTATTATCTTAGTAACATAATATCAGATTATGGCTTGATATCTGGTAGAGCATATTTTACACTGTAGTCATTTTCAGTTTAATCACCTCAGCTTATTTGATACATGGAAGCAAATATCCAAGAAAGAATGTGCCAAAGAGTATGAACTATTTGTGATTTTCCCTATTTTATATCATTTCACATAAGTACACACATCAAATGTACTTACATAAAGCAAATAAAAGGTACCATAATTATTATTTACTTTTGAATTATCTTATGAAAATTAACAAAAGGACTTTGTAATTAAATTATGAGTGTTAAAAAAATACCAAAGCACATACTTTATTTTGTGCTTTAAGAGGTTAAGTTTGATTATACTTTAAATTGATATAAGTATTATTGTATCCCTTTTGAAGTGTTTCTTAATTACAGTGTGTTGTCTTGTTTTGTTTCTCCAATCCTTTAGGTACTGGAAATCTAGAAGAGGTCAGATATTTTTATATCTCTTTTTCTATTACTAACATGGGAATGTTTAACAATTATTATAATTCGTGTCCTACTGTTATAAACACACAAATAAAAAGTTTAACAATTTTCAATGGTATTTTTTTCCTTTTCTAACCTTATTTAACTTAAATGCTTTAAATATTGTATGCCAGTCAGTATGCTAACCCATGGTAGAGTAATGTAGTACTGAACTTACGTCTGGCCGCACAGCTAAATGACTGGGAAAAACAGAAAATGCAATTTCCTTTACTTGTTCCTAATGTCTCTCACAACTAGAAAAAAGAGTGAGAGAAAAGAAAATTTCAAATAAGCCAATTTAGGCTCAAATTATATAAACTCAAACATTTTAAGGAATAATTTTTTAATGAAATGTGTTAAACACTGATTTTAAGGAATAATTTGTCAATGAAGTATGTGTGTGGCCTTTTGGAATAATCACGGTAATTATCTTATTTTCTTGGCAGGAACAAGAGAGTGATGGAGAAATGTATGAAGACATGTATGTATTGTTTTTGTTACCATAACAATGTTCTTCTAAAATGAATACAATGTTTTGTAAGAGAGCAGATGGGTGCTCAAAAGCACTAGGAAGGAAAAACTTTATTTACATGGTTGGTTGGCCTGTAATGGCTTCCCTTATTTCACTACAAAGGACTATAATTGGTTCACTTCTCCAACGACCCTACATGGGACTCTAATGACTGCCATGTGAAACCTGAAGCTACTTGAAAGACAGTCAGAATAAATCTCTCTCTCTCTCTCTCTCTCTCTCTCTCTCTCCCTCTCTCTCTCTCTGTGTGTGTGTGTGTGTGTGTGTGTGTGTGTGTGTGTGTGTGTGTGTGTGTGTGTGTGTATCTTCTTCACCCAGACACAGAGGTATTATGGGCTATGACTCAGCGCAGTACCAGACGCCTATGTTCTAGTCTACTGGGTAGATATGAAAAGTGACTCCACAGTAGAGTTTAAAATAGACTAAGACATTTCTTGGAAAGTGCCTTAGTTTGGATTTCTATTGCTGTGAAGAGATGCTATGGCCATGTCAACTCTTATAAAGGACAACATTTCATTGAGACTGGGTCACGGTTTCTGAAATTCAGTCCATTATTGTAAGAGTGGTAAGATGCGTGGCAGCATCCACACAGACAATGATGCTGGAGAAGGAGCTGAGAGTTCTACAGCATCAGCAGCTGCCCACCAGGCCAAGTTTGAGCATATGAGACCGCAAAGCCAGCCCCCACAATGGTACACTTCCTCTACACCTCTATGGGCCAAGCATTCACACCTTTCAGTCTATGGGGTCCATTCTTATTCAAACCACCACACAAAGCATGTGGAAATAGTAGTGATCTTTTTCTTTTTCAAAAAAAATGTATTTATTTATTCATTCACTTTGCAGTCTAATATCAGTCCTTCCTCTCCTCCCAGTACCCCCCCCATGCAAGTCCTCTCCCCATTCTACCTTCCCCTTCTATTTTGAAAAGGGGAAGCCCCCTGGCTATTATCCCTCAACTAACATGCACACACACACACACACACACACACACACACACACACACACACCACACACACACACACACACACACACCACACACCACACCCACAACTCACATCACATCACTGTGGGACTAGGCACATCCTCTCCTGGGCCAGACAAGGTGGTCCATTTAGGGATACAGGATCCACAGGCAGGCAGGCAGGCAACAGGCTCAGGGACAGCCCCTGATCTAGCTATTTGGGGGACCCACAGGAGGACCAAGCTGCTCATCTGCTACATACATTCAGGGGGCCTAGGTCCAGCCCATGTTCGCTCTTTGGTTGGTGATTCAGTCTCTTGGGAGCCCCCAAAGGTCTAGGTTAGTTGACTCTGTTGGTTTTCCCGTGGAGCTTCTGCCCTCTTCAAGTTCCTCAATCCTTCTCCCAACTCTTCCATAAGACTCCTTGAACTCCATCTTAGGTTTGGATGTGGGTCTCTGCATCTCTTCCCATTGGCTGCTGGGTAGAGCCTCTCAGAAGACAGTTATGCTTGTTTCCTGTCTGCAAGCGGAGCAGAGTATCCTTAATAGTGTTCAGGGCTGGTTTGATTGAATGCTGAGCTCAGCTATCTTAATTTCCTCTGCCCAACTCTTCAACCTGTTCCATGAAGTCTCTAGATTAAAATGTGTATGAGTGCCCGTGAGCGTATGTATGCTCACACATGCCCATGAAACTGCAAGGCTAACCAAGGACAGGGGCTTTCTGAACAGTGCCTTCCTCCTCATGGTTCACGCTGCAGCAGGGAGGAGCTGCGCTGTCAGAGAAGGTATTTGTAGCTATGGAATCCTTCTGGCTTTACACACAGATTTTCACACAGCCAGAATTCTTACATCGTTAGCTTCTTGGTTTCATCTCTTGTCTTTGGAGACCTTCTTCTGTAGTAGGTAGACATCTCTCTGCATGGTGGTTCCTGACCTACAAACACCTATGTAGCCACAACTTAGCCATTTTTTTTTTTTTTTTTTTTTTTTTTTTTTTTTTTTGAGCACCAACCCAGGGCCTTGCGCCCTAAGCAAGCGGCCTACCACTGAGCCAAATCCCCAACCCCCAACTTAGCCATTTCTATTCACAGAGAATCATCCAAGGAACGAGACAAGAAACGGGAAAAAGAAGAAAAGAAGAGATTAGAGCTAGAACGAAAGGAGCAGAAGGAGAGAGAGAAGAAAGAGCAAGAACTGAGGAAGAAATTCAAGGTAAGAGCTTGCTTGCTGGTGAATAAAGCCATAGCATCATTTCTATCCAAAACACCACCTTATTCTACCATCAAAAATGAAATGGGATTAAAAAAAAAAAAAAGTATAATTAGCTTATAATCCATGAGTACCCAGGGATTTTATGTTGACAGAGGAAATGAATGCACCATTACTGTGTGCCACGAGTCTGGAACCAACACACAAAGATGTCCCAATGGCACATCACATGATGGTGCAGTGGACACCGTGTTCCTGGATGAACCACCTTTCTTTGAGTTACTAGAGACCCTGGTATCTGGATCTGAACTATTTGCCTTTAAGCCCTGTACTTACTGCTATCTAAGACCCGCTGCCTCTTCTCCCTCTTTAAATGCCTCAACTTCTGACCTTTATCTTCTCTGAACTCTGGTAACTATGTCACCTCTACTGCGATCCCTATTGCGATCCCTTCTGCGCTACATGCACCAGCTGAACTCTCTGGGCTATGCCATCCATCTTTGATGACGTAAGCCATCTGGTATGTTTCCGGGACCTCAGAAGTATTTAGAATGGCGATGTGAATTACAAAACTATTCTTCACTTTTAAGGGAATTCACATGGTTTTCTTTAAATATTTATTTCTCTTTAGAGAATTTGATACATGGAATTACAAAATGTGAGTCATGTAGAACTTCTCAGTACATTTGTTATGTTAAAACAAAAGTTCCACAGCATGCTGTAAGGAAAACAACCAGCTTGCGGTTGTTTGGACAGTCTAGATTCCAGCTCCAGCTGCACATACACGGTCTGTGTTCTCAGACTTATTACTCACTCCTTGAGATTCAGAGACTCAGTCTTTAAAGTGAAAATAAATGATTTTTCTATAGTCTGTTATGAGATCAAATGAAATGTTATATAAAAGCCACTCCATCTACTATGAGTTTTCATGAAATCTTGGAAAAAGTCTTCTGTGTACAAGTAACATTACGATTGCAATGGGAAAACTAAAACATCTTACTCGCACAGGATCCATGACTACCAAGACGTATGTTCTTGAAGTAAAAGTTTAATACAATGAAAATGCATTGGGCTGGAGAGATGGCTCAGTGGTTAAGATCATTGACTGCTCTTCCAGAGGTCCACAGTTCAAATCCCAGCAACCACGTGATGGCTTACAACCATCTGTAATGAGATCTGATGCCCTCTTCTCGTGGGTCTGAAGACAGCTACAGTGTACTTAAAATATAATAAATAAATAAATAAATATATCTTTAACAAAAAGACAATGTATGTAATATACTTTTCACAAGAGAGCACTTGTAGTTTTTAAGGATTTGAAATTAGTTTGGGGAAAAAAGTAATTCATTGTTTCATACATTCATTAAAATAATTTTGTTCATAAGAAAAACAGAGTATAGAAGTTATATCAGTCAAAAAGAACTCAAGAGTTTGTCAAATCTGAGAACTTACAAGCTATATTTCACTCAGGTTTTAATAGACACTGGGGTTTGTAAATATGAGAATCTATCAGTGTCATGACATATCATAATTAAACTTTTATTTTTCTCTTTTGCTGACATATCAATTTATTAATACTAAAATGAATTCGACTTTATTGAGAAATTGTCCTCAAAGACTCACATGACACTATGTATTTCACTGAAGTAGTAAGAAAGTGTTAACAAGTAACCAGTTATACTCTGAACACTGCATGCATTGAAATCCAATACAGCTGCAGATCTGTAATTCAAATATTCAGATTACAGATTGTTTACAAACAGAGGCCAACTATCATAAAGCCAGCTCAGCCCAAAACCTTTCTACTTGAGTCTGCTTTTATAATAAACCCCATAATTGATACGGTAGTTAGCTACCAACCTATGTTTTTGTTTAATTAATATGTCACATAATTCACAACAACATAGGCTCAATGAAACAGTTTCTTTCCCCTCCCAAAAAATCACAATCCATACTTATTTGTCAAAAGATGAGAGATACCCTAGTGAAGACATTCATTTAGGAAGAGAAAATTAGGATCTAGGGACTCATGCCTCAAGATATATTATTCTCCTATTAATAAATCATCATGTTATTCAGAATGTTAGTTATGAAAACTTTGCCTAGTATTTGTTTATTATTTTTGAAGCTATTTATAAAATGCTATCTTATTTGTAGCAGGTAGTATTTACTACAAGTTTATACTCCAACAGGCAAAAGAAAGGAAGGCAGGAACAAAGGAAGGAAGGAAGGAAGGAAGGAAGGAAGGAAGGAAGGAAGGAAGGAAGGACGAACAGAAGAAAGAAAGGGCTAGTGTACATCAGTACATATGCAGTCCCATTCATTCCATGTATTTTCCAGAGTTCTTATGTTCATCAGACTACCACCACTCTCTGATGAATCACACACACACATGTTCACCTGGTCTCTGTTGGTCTTGCTACACCTCTGTGGTTTTCTTCTCAGCTCTTTCTCTTTTGTATCTTTTCTTCATTCTTCTCTCATAAATTGCATTCCGATTGTAGCTTCTCTTCCCCTCCCAGCCCTCCCCCTTCCCCATTCACTCTCCTCCTCCTCCTCCTCCTCCTCCTCCTCCTCCTCCTCCTCCTCCTCCTCTTTCAGAAACGTTCAGGCCTCCCCATGAATGTCAACAAAATATGGCACATTAAGTTATAGTAAGAATAGGCACTATTCTTCGTATTAAGGCTGGATGAGGCAACCCAGGAAGGAAAAAAAAGTCACCAGCCCCACTCCTAGGCGTCCCACAAAAAGACCACGCTACACAACTGTAATATACAAGAGGAGGGCTGAGGTCAGACCCACTAGGCTCCCTGATTGTCAGTTCAGTCTCTGTGAGTCCCTGTGAGTCCTGGGTCATTGGTTCTGTGGGGTTTCTTTGGTTCCTACAATTCTTCCTCCATTCTTCTGCAGGACTCCCCGAGCAAGCCTAATGTTTGGCTGTGGGACACTGCATCTGCCTTAATTCTTTAATAAGAGCGTTCACCAGGAATGACAGTTGTAGGATTATTATATTTCAAGATTATATTTTCAGTGGTTTTCTATTATGTTTTCCACCTTGTAGCTTACTGGCCCCATTCAAGTCATCCATCATGCAAAAGCCTGCTGTGATGTCAAAGGAGGAAAGAACGAACTGAGCTTCAAGCAAGGAGAGGACATTGAAATAATTCGCATCACAGACAATCCAGAAGGGAAATGGCTGGGCAGAACTGCAAGGGGATCATGTGAGTGCACCTTTTCCAGGGGTTTCAAGGCTTCCAGGGCTAGTCGGTTTCTCTCCCTCCCTCCTTCCCTCCCTCCTTCCCTCCCTCCCTCCCTCCTTCCCTCCCTCCCTATGTCTCCCTTCCTTCTGTATTAGTTGAGAATTTCATACAACATGCTTTGATTACATTTGCCTTCCCTCCCCCAACTCTTCCCAAATCAACCCCTCTTTCCTTTTCAACCAACTGTGTATCTCTCCTCCCTCCCCGCATTTATAGCAATTTATATTGCTCAAATATTTTTAGATTTTCACTGGAGTGTGGTCTACACCAAGGGCAATACTCTGGAAACTGACTTGTCCTTTTCCAATAACAACAATTACCAGTTGCTTCTCGGTTAGGGGTGGAACTCATGCCCGATTCCCCTGTCATGCTGGGAGCTGATCTGTCTAGGTTTTGACAACAGGTCTTGTGAATAATGTCACAACGGCTATAAGTTTGTATGTACAGTTGCCCTGCTATGTCTGGAGGGCAGTTTCCTTCTAACTGTCCACCTTTTGCTGGTCCTTATTCTGCAATATCCCTGAGCCCTTGGAGGAAGGGATGTCATACATACCTTCCGTTTAAGGTTGGGCATTCAGGAGTCTCTTATTAGCTGCACTTTTGCCACTTGTGGGCCTATGGTTGGTTAACTATGTGTATCTATGTGTAAACAGAAGCTTGTGGGATAAAAGCTGTAAATTGCCTTAATCTATGTCATGTATGTGTAATGGTAAGTCATCAGCGGCTAGTGTAATACTGTATCTGTGAATAAGGATAATAGCAGTAGGTTCTCTGCCTAGCCGTAAGTCCCTTTTGAGTGAGCAATGGATCCTTCCAGACCTCCACGGCTCATGTTAGGACTCTGCTATTGCATAAACAAAGAGGAAAAAATTAAAATGGAGAGAGTGGTTCTTTTTAGTGAAGTGCGATGTTAGCTTTTACAAAAGTCATTAAGTTCCTCATTTCTGTTGGGGGAAAAAAAAGAAATGTCATGTGAACCACTTTAAATCTTCACATTGAATCTTGACTCGCTTTAAAGTGCCACAGGTTAAGTGTCTACAGAGTATATAAAACTACAGAAGGTCCTTAAGTCAAGACGGCAAGCAGAGAGACCTCTTTAATGTTTAATGAAGTGTCTTTGGCTGTATCCATGTGTGCATGCATAGGTGGGCGCATACTCATACATAGCCAGGAAACCAAATCCAGAGCTGTGGGCCTGCTAGGCTTCGTTCCCAGACTTAGGAGAAATCTCTAATAGTAAGATAGCAATCGGTACTCCAAAACAAACTCTCAGACCCCTTTCACCTCTTGGTAGATGGTTATATTAAAACGACTGCCGTCAAGATTGACTATGATTCCCTGAAACGGAAGAAGAACACCATCAATGCTGTTCCACCGAGACCTGTTGAAGAGGACCAGGATGTCTACGATGATGTGGCTGAGCAGGATGCTCCTAACAGGTGTGTGACACAGAGAGACCGTAAGCAGACTACTATTCCCTTGCCAGGCATCAGGTATTTCAGGATACCGCAATTTTACCTAATGCCCTCCATCACCAAACTAAATCACCGTGTACAACAACCCCAGTGTGAGTGAGTACAAGACCAAGTGAAACTCCCAACCCCAGTATGAGTGAGTGCAAGACCAAGTGAAACTCCATTATCTTATTTTACTTGTTGGCCACCCACATCAAGTGCTATTTGAAATACAGTGGGTCATATAATTGTGTTAAATTTGTTGTCTGCTACACAATACTCTTGTAATATTCATTATGAGTTGATCTTAGGGACATGCCTAAACTAGTATGATTTTTGGATTTGGCTCAGTGGTGAGCTTTGCCTAGCAAGCACAAGGCCCTGGGTTCAGTCCTCAGCTCTGGAAAAAAAAAAAAGAAAAGAAAAGAAAAAAAATTAGTATGATTTTGGAAACTATGAAGTAGAAGATGTAAACTACACACACACACACACACACACACACACACACACATACTTTTTCACCCTTAAATCTCTGAGTCTAAATACATTTCTTGTTGTTGATTAAAAATAGAACAGGAAAGAGAAGGGCTTCCACTACAACTCCAGTATACTCCGAAAAAAATCAGATCTCAAACCCCTATGATCCCTAGATATTCAGTAAAGGTCCAACTTTCCAATGTCTAGTTACTCCACTACACTAAAATGGCATTTTTCCTAGAGAGATAAACACCCTTTTGTGCAGCAGAGGGGCAAAAACAAAGGATCCTGTTTGGAGAAGCAACCAAAGGCAACTTCTCCCACCTGCCTGGTTATTAGTTTCTCATGGCTACACTGAAACACTTGAGACCTTTGACTTATAAAGAGGAAAGTTTTATGTAACTAGTGTTTTGGAAGATCCAGTGTGAGATGAAGGAAGTGTATGTACTACATACAAATATGGATAAATTCACCCTACAGATGAAATGAGCCTCTGGTACCTCTGGTCCTAGCATGTGACATCCCCGAGGCATTAGATGTGAGGATCTCCAAGAGGAAACATATTCACCAGAAGCACCAGCCATCTGGATGCAATTAATTCTGAGGATTGCCTCTTTTGGGGGAGTGGCAGAGAAAAGAGATGTGAAGATGACTACTAGTGACAGTGTGACGATTACTTTACAAATCAGTTTCTAGAGTACGATGTACCGTGCCTCTCTACAAAGTTCCATTGACAGCAGTATGCCTTTGTTAATTATCCATTAATTATTAATTTATTATTAATGATCTGTATCAGGCTAGTTCCTTCCACCGTAAAAGGAATGTGACCATTGAGCACCAGGGTACAGTTGTCCTGCATGGTGACACCTTCACATTTATTCCTGCTGCTGGTATAAAGACCAAAGACCAAAATGGGGTCATTTAGCTAGCTCCATGCAAAAGGTGTTAAACCCTCGGAATCCTGGATTCCTTCCTGCAAAATGACAAGATTGAACAAACAGACATCTTACGTTTTTCCAGAGTCCACACTTGGCTCTCATGTGCCTCATAGGGAGACACAGGCCAGAGTATATACTATAAAAGGTAAAATAGGAATTTCTGACTGTTAAAAAAAAACAACAACAACAACAAAAAAAAAACCTTGGTTTTGAGAGGTAAAAGTCCCATCAAGAGATCAACTTACTTTTTTTTCCTCTTAAAACAGAGTGTAATGATATTATATTAAGAGTTAGATACTGTGGATCTAAGACACAGAAAAAGGGGGTTGGGGATTTAGCTCAGTGGTGGAGCGTTTGCCTAGCAAGCGCAAGGCCCTGGGTTCGGTCCCCAGCTCTGAAAAAACAAACAAACAAGACACTGAAAAAGGAGTCTAAGGGTGCAGTGGTAATTGTCCTAATTGACTCCTAAAATAACACAAGGTAGTTTTAAAAGTAATTTTAAATATAATGTGTGATTACTGAAAAACGCCCAATGGGAAGTTTAGCGAAAGCGAGCAGCTCTTAGCTGCGGACTGTGCTGCTGGAGCTCACTGTTTCCTCCCGGGTGCTAGTTGGTGGTGCTCGTTGGTTATATTGTTGCCCTGTCGCTTCCGACCTACTACATTTAATGTTCTTCCTGCTCTTCCTATATTTCATCCTAGTTTTAAGTAGAATGTTAATATTTACAGTCTGCACAGTGTTTGGATTTCTATCCCTGAAAGCCAAATAATTCGGACATTTCTTCTTTCTGTTTTGTTCCCAGCCACAGTCAGAGCGGAAGTGGAGGTGAGGCACCAGCTTTCTGTTTTCGGTCTTGAACATGTTTGAATATGTTAACGAGAAAACGCTTTAGTTTGCTAACTGCAAGAGGAGTTTTTGATATTTCTGTACATTAAATTAAGGTTATTAAATATAATTTTGTTGGTACAGCCATTGTACCACAAGAAGATTTCTGTGTAAGTATAGAATGGACTTTATCATGCTCTCCCCAACCCCTTTCTTCCTTCCTCTTGCCCCTCCCTTACTTACTTGCTCCCCTAGACATTTTCTCTTCTGCTTTCAGGTCATATACGCCTACATCATTTTATGTATCTGTATAGGAACCAGAAATTAAAGACTCAATGGGATCTTAAGGAGGAAAAAGTACCAGAAGTCTGTCACCCAGATTCTAGTCCTGGTCACCAAGTGACTGTGGTTCACTCACTTCTGTCTTCCAAGTTTGCTGTGGATCCTAACGTGACTCCACTCCCAGAGTGCCTGGGATGGCCTTGCCTTCTGCAAACTGTCTGAGAACAGTTAAGAATAAGCCTCCCCTTTCACTTCCAGAACTATCTCTAGATGGCAAACTATGTGCCTACATTGACAGTGCCTCCTCAAGACCCCCTGGTTTTCCAGGTAGCAAAACCAAGAGCTCAGATTCTCATGCAGAAAGTTGTATTTCAAGGCCATTTTCCTGCCTGTGGAAGTTAGTCAATAAATAATTTGTTAAGCAAATACTTGCCTAGTAGCCGAGTTTCTAAGGGCACAGCATAGCAAATGAAATGGAAAGGGGGTTCAGTTTAATATGAATGCATTAAACTGTGGCTTTTCCCTTTGTGGTTTCTTTCGGTTACTATTGGTATCTAGAGTCATCGTTCATTCCGTATAACCTTCATAAATCAGCGTCTTAGTCTTTTCCTAAGTGTCTACTCGCTTCCAACTGAATTTGTCTTACTAGTTCACTTCTCCCTTTTCGTGATAGATATCTAATTCTAGCTCCTCTTCTGTTTTACATTTTCTCATATGAATTCTTACCCATGCGTTTTACATCAGGTCCAGGGTCCCATCATCACTCATTTCTTTATAATGACTTTGTCCCTAAAATGCCTTAAAATAATCAATAAAGCAACTGATTTACAAACTATCTATGTGACAGTGAGAAATATAAAGTTTACCACTTTAATGGCTAATATGAAAAAGGGGATGCTTTCTGCGGTCAAATGGGAGAGAATTAGTATCAAAATCAGAGTAGGTTGTATGTCATCAAATTGTACAATTGACAAAAGGTTTCCTTCCTAATCCAAATGAAGGGATGTTCCCACCACCGCCAGCAGACGACGACATCTATGATGGGATAGAAGAGGAAGATGCTGACGACGGGTAATAATCATTGAATTGCTTTTTCCCCAAGATATTACATATGTGGTAATTTAGTTTACATCTCCAGATAGTATAGACAGTAGAAAATATTAGTCTATTCAGCCCTAAAATTATGGGAGGGTTTAATTGACATTAAGAGTAAGTCATGAAGGATAATGGTATCTCACTGTAAATGAAATGGTAGATTGGAAAAAATCTCATTTTTGAGGAAAAAAATGAAAGAAAAAGAGGACAAATTACAAGTGATGTGAATGTTTTTATTTTTAAAAATAATCTCCCAATCATTTATCTATTAATCAATAATACTTTTACAACTATCTCTAGAGTTTATGTTACATGACTGTGGTGTCTTCTGCGTAACATAATTACATCAGGGTGTCGGGCTCACACCTTTAATTCTGGGACTCCAGAGGTTTAACAGAAGCATCCCTTGAACCCAGGAGTTCAAGGCCAGTCTTAGCTGCTTAATAAACCCCGGGATAACCTGAGCTACCATATGAGATCCTGCTTCAAGTAAATTATACCATTTGTTATCTGTGGTAATTTTATAGCATAACTGGTATTGAATATTTATTCCTTTGCTTAATGATAAATGTCTTTATTTTTATAATAATGATTTATAAAATCTTTTGAGTTAATAAATCTTTCCATTCTAAAATAACATATTTAAGATCTAGTGTATATTTTACATTAGTCATAAATAATACCAAGTAGACATTTTAAACTTAATTCTAGCTGACTTGACCTAGCTTTATGTTTTAGAAACTTAAATAAATCTAACTGAATAAATAAGAAATGACCAGCCTGGTGAAAGAAATACCCACTCACCAGAAATTATGAACCTAGCAACACCACACTATTGGCTACTATGATCTATTTACTATTATTTATGGTCAGCATAGTATAATTACTTAAACTCTGAATGTGCACACAATGTCTTCATGGTTTGCTGATTATTACATTCTGTCAATGCCTGATGCTCCCAAGATCCGTGCCGCAGGTTGATGAGAAGACTAACGCGTGGTCCTGGGGGATTTTGAAGATGTTAAAGGGAAAAGATGAAAGAAAGAAAAGCATTCGAGAGAAACCTAAAGTCTCTGAGTCAGACAATAATGAAGGTTCATCGTAAGAGTCAACTGACCGCCTTCAGTGCACAATAATACACTAATATTGGTTTAATTGAGTGCTACTAATATTCTATAACCAATAAGCAAATCCTGATGAACTCACACCACTTTTCTGTCATTTTCTATTAATCATCTTACATTCATCTCACAGTGTAATTAATTATATTGGAAAACCCCACTTATCCCGAAATTACTACACAGTAATTACACAATTCTAAGATACACTTTACTCTCCTGCAAACTTGCATGAATACCATACACACACGCACATGCACACATGCACACACTTATACGCACTCAAGCACGCACAGTCATTCATGAATACACACCACTAGGGTCTCTCTCACTGGTACAATCATCTAAAACTTTCCTATTCTGATTGCAAGCCTAAATTTTACTGTGTGGTATTTTATGCTGACTACTTTTAAAGCTCCATATTCTCTATTAAAAGTTAATTTGTTAAAATCCAGAACATAGCTCTCTTGCCCCCTGCTTCCTCTTGCTTTCTCTTACCCCTTTGTGCCTTCTCTCCCCATCCCCCTCTCCCCTCCCCTCCCCATGTGCTCATGGCCGCCCTCTACTCTAGTCCTCTCCCCCCTCCTCTCCTCTACACTTCTCTACTCTCCTTCTCTGCCTTACTACCCTCTTAACTCCCCTCCCCATACCCTGAATAAACTCTATTCTATACTAAAAAAAAAGCAAACTAGGACATAATTTAGAATTTTTCCTAAATATAAAATTGAAAAATTTACAATAGCAATTTATTATCTTAATTACACACAAATGCAGATTTGTTCCCAGTATTTCAAATTTATCTAAATAACTAATGCATAAATAATTTTTAGCCTCAAAACAGCCCCTTAGTGTAAATTCCATGTATATAAGTTTGAAGGATCTTAACCATGTGCAGATGAGTCTTTCTGTTTTTCATTTTTTTAATGTGTTCGTCACATTTAACTGAAACCCTTACACGTTGTTTTCACACAGCCTTCCTAATTTTATCCTTTTTTGTGAAACACTGAAGAGCAGTCAATAAACAGAACCCTTACTATGATAAAGACACAGAACAAGAAGTCTTCTCTTGAGCAACATTGCTCAATATAACTTTCATTTGGTGTTAAAGAGACTTTTTGCCTTGTTTGTACACTACCCAATTCTGATTTGGAGTTATTTGAGCGAATGTCTTCATATCGTACTGTACTGTATTAAATCTTTGAGAAGCATGTCCGTGCCTGACTGCTTGCACGCATGCATGCGTGTGTGTGTGTGTGTGTGTGTGTGTGTGTGTGTGTGTCATAGTTCAGAAAATAATAAAAGCAAACTTCCTTTTCTGCTAATTAATTCAGAAAATAATAAAAGCAAACTTCCTTTTCTGCTACAACTAAACCCACCTGATCTTGGTCCCTCCCACTCCTGTCCACCAGTTCTCATTGTCTAGTTAAAGAGTACATTCCTTTCTTATTCATCACTCTCCAGTTTGGGGTAAACATAGACACACTGGAGAAATGTGGTCATGTCCCAATGACTGCCGTTGATTTTGACTCTGTAATTTCAGTCCTCAATTCAAATAAACAATTTGGGCCAGACCTATGGATAGCATGAGGCTCCAAAATACTAAGTCCATTTAACTTACTCTGGTGTGTTAACATGCCCACAATTTAGAGCAAAGCTAAGATACTGGTCCAGTGACTGTGGGCAACATAAAATGACTGTCTTCACTCGTGACATTTTTTGAACAACAAAACTAGTTCAAAACCAGTCTAAAAAAAATTCCAAATCGATGGCTAGAAACTAGTGGCAAATGGAGGATAAGAAAGGTATGACAATCAGGACGTTAACCCACGTCACACCTTTAGAGTGTGTTCACACCTCCCTCATATAAAGCAATTGAGTTCACGACTCATATTCCTCTGATTTTAACTATGTTCTCTCTTTTCTTTTTCAGTTTCCCTTCTCCTCATAAACAACTGGGTATGTAGTAAAAACTAATTATGCATTTTACAAATCATTTCTTACACCTATAGTAGAGGGAAGCATTGAACGTCATCCCTGTACCTGCTTAAGTCCTGAGTCCAAAGCAGTTTTACCCTAGATGAGCTCAACTATCCAACCATAGAATAATAGAACCATAAAAATAAAATTCATGCATTAGATACTTCTCTTTTGTGATAAAACACCGTTAACATTCCTCCCCAAAGCAGCAGGCTCAGGCCTGTCCCAGGACTACCTACTCCTTGGTACCCTCCCCTGTATTAGTTGCTTTTCTACTGTTATAATACACTTTGATGAAGGCTTGGTGGATGCACAGGAAGCTGAAGGCTCGCACCTTGAACCTCAAACAACAGAGGGTGAACTGGTAATGGTTCATGTCTTCAACTCTCAAAGCCACCTTCAGTGACAAACATCAACAAGGCCATACCTGCAAAGGCTGCCCAAACAGCCTCACCAGCAGGGGAACAGGCTGGCCTTGAACTCAAATGCCTGAGACCATAGGGGACGTCTCACTCAAACCAGCACAAATGGCTTCAAAATTATTAATCTGAAAGCCATTGTGGCATAGAGATAGGTACAAAGCAATGGATATCAATGTGATCTAAGACCCCACTCCAGTTCAGTTCATGTTTAAGATACATGATTCATGCATAAAACATGTGTAAAAATATTCAGAAGGCACACAACCAGATACTTCCAGATATTGGAAGGGGGGTATTGGTTAATGCTTTTATCTTGATACAATTTCAATCATTGTTGTAAAGCCCTGCTAGGACAGATCTTTTAACAATTTTTAAAAAATTGCCCTGAATAAAATAAAATATTGTCTCTAAAATATTGGAGGGCTTTTAAAGAGTTTATCTACTTAAATTTGTAAATATGTTTTTAAGAGTATGTTAGGCTGGAGATGTGGCTCAGTTTGTAGCATTGAGTTTGATCCCCAGAACTACATAAGCCAGGTATGGGGGTTATTCTCAGTCTACCACACCAGTCATGGCTACTTTTCTCCTTTCTTTTTTTCTTTTGCCCTTTCTTCCTTCCTTCCTTCCTTCCTTCCTTCCTTCCTCCCTTCCTTCCTTCCTTCCTTCTTTCCTTCCTTCCCTCCTTCCTTCCTTCCTGCTTGACTGCTTTCATTTTTGCTTTTGGAGACAGGGTTGCTTTCTGTAGCCCTGGCTGTCCTGAATCTCACTCTATAGACCAGGAGTCCTTGAACTCATAGAGATCCACCTACCTCTGCCTCTAGAGCACTGGGATTAAAGACGGGAGCCACCACTGCCCAGTCCAGCTCACGGCTACTTTTCTATCAATGTTATTTTGCTGTTTCTCATCATTTGATGTATACTATTTGTAGAAATGAGATTTGCTTTTGAAGGCAGTACAATTATACTATCACTGTAGGGTATAAACTAATACCTAACAAATCACTAAAAGGAGATGGTGGATGACAGATGATACAGATAGCAAGACGAATGGATGGATGGGTAGATAGATAGATAGATAGATAGATAGATAGATAGATAGATAGATAGATAGATAGATGCTGGATGGGTAGATAGATGATTGATAGATAAGTTAGATAGATGATGAATACATAGATGATACATAAATACATACATACATACATACATACATATGGATAAGTACAATAGCACCCTGTAACATGTAAGAATCTGCTTCCTACTGCCAGTACCCAAGAGTGCTGACCTCTTTGTCCACTGTTCTGAAGTCCCACTATTCATCCACTGATTACATGTGTGGAGTTTTAGAGTAATAGGGCTATTCCTAGTTTTTTTCCCCAAATAATGATAGTTCAAATCATATTCACTGGTTTCCACTGTTACTTTATTCGTGTATTGTAATTTGAAGTTGAATACTCACATTCAGGATGGTAAGAACTTCCTTCCTTCCTTCCTTCCTTCCTTCCTTCCTTCCTTTGAAAAGTAGGTGATACCTTTAGTAGAAATGTATCCAGACCCTGAGAAATCTCTTACTAGCTATTGGTAGTCTTCAGTTTACAATAACATCACTGAATGTTTATATCAAAGTGTAAATGGACAATGTTTCAATGCTTGATGTTCTGTCTTTTATTAGATGTGGGAGAAGAAGTTTACGATGATGTGGATGCCTCAGACTTCCCTCCTCCACCTGCAGAAATGAGGTCATTAAAATGTTTTCCTTACACTGAAATGTTGACAAGGAGATTGCTCAACATTGATCAGGAGTAAAAACCCAGCGTGGCGTATGTGTGCTGTGTGAAGTCATGTGGGCTCTGCTGTCCTTTTCTAAAGCTGTGCCTATTTCTGATCACAGCTCTCACCTCACAGTTATGTTTGTGACAAAATTGTCCTAACCTTCTATCCTCTGCCCTTCCTCATTCCTTCCTCTGACCCCAGACACTGGTTCTGCCCCTAGTTCGCTGACTAAGGTCTGCTGGCTGCTGGTGACTCATTGCTGTCTGTATCCACTCATTTACTAGGAACAGATAACTTGAGATCTGCTCAGAAGTCACTTCAATGATTTAATCTTCTCTTGTATTTTTACCTTTTTCTTTGACTTCTTTCCCCTTGAATATGCTTCTTTTCTATCTCATCCCTCAACCATCTTCTTCACTCCCCTCCACCAATGGTTTTCTTGGTGAAAAAAAAAAATGTATCGATTAAGAGGGCTTTAATGTATGTCCATTTTTGTTCACAAAAGCGTTAGATTCTCAAAAAAGCTTCACACCAATTTCTTTTTTAAGTTAAGAGTGTATAATTTCGGTTTATCCAAGGTTTGCATTTAACTGTCAGGTAATGGTAGAGGAAAAGTAGTTGAGGTCTGTTAGGATATAAAGAACACTTTTGAGAAGTCTTCTGAGGTAGAACGTAATGTACTAGAATACTTGCTCATCTTTGAGTAACTCTATGAGGTGACATGCATGTGTACAAAAGCTAGAGAACTCTGGCGGTGTACCCAAGAAGGATGAGTGAAAAGACAGTAGAGTTGATTAGTTAGCGAATGAAAATAGGCTAAAGATTCGAGTCGTGCCCGCTGAGCTGTACTGAAGAATGCAGGAGAAAATGTCAATTATTTACTTTTACTGCATTAAGCCAATTTGAGTGAACTACAGACAGTATCAAGATCAAAGGAGCTGAAGGCAAAATATGCCAATGTTCACAAAGGAAGATCAAGTTCTACATGCAAAACAAGAAAGAAAAATGAAAGAAAACTCCCTCTCCATGGTCTATGAACAGAAGTCTACCCTTAGTAACCTATTGGTTCTAACATTACTCATCACGAGGACGTTGTGCCTGGCTCCGATGGGCTTTAATACAGTTTTCTGTTTTATATTACTCTAGAAACATCCACACATCCCATTAGCTTGGCTCTGCGTGAACCCAGAGTCACATCCTGGCCTTTTCCTTGGAGCAAAACAAACACCAGCTGATTAAACTTGACCAGATAGGACCAGTTTTTTTTTCCCCCTTACCCATTGTTTATTTTCAGAAATTAAAACAATTCTATGTTTTTAAACACGGTATCCTATTTTGGAATAACTTATTTTCAAACATGGCTTGTGGTGCATATTCGGCATTCATTCACGCTCTGATCATCGCAGAGAACTAATCTGGGCCAGCAGTTCCACCAATGCCCAGATCATGAAAGGCAGGAGGTCCCAGGGATAGATGCGGGACAGGAAGTGGGTAATGGTCCTCGTTCTTTTCACAGTGAACAAGATAAATATTAAAAAATAAAATATAAATATAAAGAATCAAACTTTTCAAAAAGTCAAAAGCAATTTTTTCTAGATAAAATGAAAATTAATATCATTATCAAATGTTCACTGTTCCCAACCATTCTAGTGCTTTCTTTAAAAATTCCCTTCTGCAAGAATTTACACTTCTTTCTAGTCATATGTATTGAGCTTTTAAATTCTAATGAGCAACTTAATGAGATGGCTAGGGTGACTTTAGAATTAACTATTAGTTGTCTGTAAGATGTTCCCTCACGATATCAAAACAGTGATTTTATGTACGTGCTTCTCATTGACCAACACTTCCTTTCTTCCATGCCTCCTCCATTATTTATGTTCTGTTTTCCTCTCCTGGGGATCAAGTCTGTGGTGTGGTGTGTGAGTGCTCTCCCATTCAATTCTGTCTTCTCCCTCATTCCTCCATTTTAATTAGGTGTGAAAATAATAAGATAGAGACATTTTATAACTCATAAAACTAAGTTCTTTTAAAAAGCACTTTGGAGCCTTTTGTTAACATTATCTCTGTCACTCAATTGTTTAGAAGGAGCTAGAAAATGTACAGGGTTCAAATGTAGGTCTAATCACATGAAATCATGCAATGCCAGCATATTTCATCTCATTAAGTTTTATTACTGATCCACTATAACAATAGATCTTTTGGTTACAGTTTAACTCGTTTGTATTATTTTCATGAACCCCTTCTATATGTAAGAAAGCCATTATTGGTTATAAGTACTGAGTTAAAACCAACATTGGTCAAAAATGTATTATTACGTTCTGGGCATGGTAGCTCATGCCTTTAAGCCCAGCACTAGGAAGGCAGAGGCTAATGGATTTTTGTGAGTGTTGAGGCCAGCCTTGTCTACATAATGAGTTCCAGTGTGTATAGTGAGACCCTGTCACAAAAACCAAACCATTTAAAATTTAATGTTAAGAATTAAGTCTCTGTTATGATCTATCTCTTTTCTATCTCTCAAAGTGTTGGCTTATGTGTGTTCTGTCACCCTAGTCAAGGTATGAGTGTTGGAAAGACAAAAGCAGAAGAGAAAGATCCTAAGAAGCTAAAAAAGCAGGAAAAGGAAGAAAAAGACCTCAGGAAAAAATTTAAGGTGTGTAATATTTAATACAATTCAGAGTTCAAGGATGAAAAGAATTCCCAAAAACTTCAAAGTGATAAAATATACACTTTTAAAGCATGGGTTTGGGGGTTTTTTGTTTGTTTGTTTGTTTGTTTTTTGTTTTTGTATCTCTTTTTTTCTCTATCTTTATTAAATTGGGTATTTCTTATTTACATTTCAATTGTTATTACCTTTCCCAGTTTCCAGGCAAACATCCCCCTAATCCCTTCCCCTCCCCTTCTCTATGGGTGTTCCCTTCCCCATCCCCCCCATTACTGCCCTCCCCCCCAACAATCCCATTCACTGGGGGTTCAGTTAAAGCATGATTAACAATATCATAGTTCTCTTTCATAACTTTTCTTTGTTATAAATATGTTTTAAATTGAAATGTATTCCTTAATAAATTAAGCAGGCAATAATACATGTTTATATCTTCCATCCTACGATAACCATTTAATAGTCGATGTCTATAATAAGTGATAATCTGTAAGTACCTGTTATGTGAAGTTGGTGAGGTTTGAGTTGGCTTAGTCACTGTCATGGGCAATAAGTAGCCTAGGAGCGCGTTGAAGGGCAGGGCATGCTTCTGTTGGCTCACAGCTCTAAGCTGTTGCCCACCATGGAGAAACCACAAAGGCAGGAGCTTCATGGGGCTGGTCACATTGCATCTGCTGTCTGTCACAAAGCAGACAGAAACAAATGAATGCCTATTGATGCTTAACTTGTTTCACCATTTCATACAGCCCAGGATTCCCTGTCCAAGTAATAGTCCCAACCATAATTAACATAGTTCTTCCTGTATTGATTAACAAATTTGAGATAAAGCCCCCATGCATGCATAGAACAAAACCCTTCTTAATAAATTTGTCAATAAATTCCTATAATGGGCTGGAGAGATGACTCAGTGGTTAAAAGCACTGACTGTTCTTCCAGAGGTTCTGAGTTCAAATCCAAGCAATCACATGGTGGCTCACAACCACCTGTAATGAGATCTTCTGGTGCGACTGAAGACAGCTACAGTGTACTTACATAAATAAATAAATCTTTAAAAAATTACTATAATAACTCATATCAGTAATGTGAATATATTTATTTTTTTCAGTATGACGGCGAAATTCGAGTTCTATATTCAACTAAAGTTGCATCCTCCTTAACTTCTAAAAAGTGGGGAACGAGAGATCTGCAGATAAAACCTGGGGAGTCTCTTGAAGTTATACAAAGCACAGATGACACCAAAGTTCTCTGCAGGAATGAAGAGGGCAAATGTAAGTCACTGCAGACACCACCCTGTGCCTTTAACAGCCACACTGGGTATATCCACACTGGGTACATCCACGCTGGGTACATCCACGCTGGGTACATGCACACTGGGTACATCCACACTGGGTACATCCACGCTGGGTACATCCACGCTGGGTACATGCACACTGGGTACATCCACGCTGGGTACATCCACGCTGGGTACATGCACACTGGGTACATCCACGCTGGGTACATCCACACTGGGTACAGTCATGCTAGTTACAGCTATGCCAGTTACAGCTATGCCAGTTACAGCGAACCCTCCTCTCTCCTAACTCATTTTCCTCTGTGGTTTGTGAGTTGTCGGACATGTTAGGAAACTGGAGATTTCTGCTATGCTTAAATTGATGAATTCTACTTTAATGTCTTTGGGGGTCTTTTGAAGTTATAAATGATTACATCATCTCCCCTCCTATCTTTCCTGTCTCCAACTTTTCTCCCTTGTATCTCCCTTGCTCTCATTCATGGCCTCTTTTTCTTTAATTGTTGGTGTGTGTGTGTGTGTGTGTGTGTGTGTAGTCTGTATAATGTTACGTGTAGGTAAGTTTTCAGGGATTATAACCCATTGGTGTGCTCTTCCCTGGGGAAGGCTTTCTTCCACTCTCCATGCTCCTCCATCATTTTTTAAAACAACACTGGAAGCTGCGAGCACCATCAGTGGCAAACACAGGCTTGAAAACGACAGTGGAGACATCACAGACACTTCTGTAAACTTTCTCACCGATGCATTTGTGATGTCTAAGCTCACTGGTACCTGCTTCCGTTCCAGGCAGCCTGAAAGTCTCATCTCCACAGGATGACTACGTAAATCTCTTACCCCAACCTCACCCCACCGGGTGTATTTTGTTTATCATAAAGACATTCTTTAGGTTGTATTTTGTTTTAGTCTGACTTCCCGTTTTAAAGGGGATCTGTGCAGGATAGACAATGGCTCAGCAGTTGAGAGAGAGGTCTTACTGCTCTTCTAGAAGACCCAAGCTCAGCTCCCTGCCGCCACGTCTGACAGTTCACAGATAACTGTAACTCCAGCTCCAGGGAATACAATATCCTCTTCTGGCCTCCGCAGGCATCTGCACTGTTGTGCTCATAACTCCACACGGCATGCACATGCACATGCACATAGTTAAAAGTCAAATACAATAAACTTTAAGTAAGAAGGTTAGAGAGGGCAGGCAGGAGAAGCATTGTTGTCAAACGGTCAGCTCCTGAGTAATTAAACATGAGTGCTGATGTGAACCCGGTCAGTCACTCGCAAACTGGGTATGGATTCAGAAGACTCGACAGAAGGTTAAAGGTCGCTCCTAGGTAGGTGTAAAGGTATTCAGGATGTTAAGCAAGATAGCAGAGTGTTCTGGAAGCCTCCCCGAATAGAACAAAATGGTTAAATATTAGCTGAAATTTGGACCAATGAGTACTCAAGTGGTTGTAGAGGGAGGAGCACTAAGGAGCTTTTGAGACTGACTTTCAGAGTATTATTCCAGAATGATTGACTTACTGTCCATTTTTGTAAAATAAATGATTTGTGCTGTCTTAGATAAAGTCGCCAATGCTGTGAAGAGACACCATGACCAAGGCAACTCTTTATTCTAACGGCAGACATTTAATTAGGGGCTGGCTTACAGATTCAGAGGTTTAGTCCATTGTCATCATAGCAGGAAGTGTGGTAGCATGCAGGCAGACATGGTGTTGGAGAAGGAGCTTAATCTGGAGTTCTGCATCTTAGTCTGAAGGCAACCAGGAGAGACTGTCTTCCGGGCAGCTAAAAGGAGGGTCTCTTCTGCAATGGGTGGGGCCTGAGCAGAGAAGGAGACCTCCAAATCCCACCCCCATAATGACACACTTCCTTCAACAAGGTCACACCTCCAAACAGTACCACTCCCTGTGGGCCAAGCATATTCAAAGCACCACGTATGCTTATCAGTGTCTAGCTTACAAATGAATGAGACTCAGAATATGGTTTACTTATTTGGCTTTGGAAATTACTGGTGGGCTACTCCTAATCTACTTTTCTAATGGCTGGAGTGGCTACTTCCCCACCTGTAGACCCCAAATACTTGCCGTTTGAATCTTTCTGGGTTGTTTCTGCTCCAGCAGTGTGGTGTCCTGGGGGTGGGGGACATTTCACTCTGACAGGTGCTGGTGACCCATCACATCTAATGGAGTCCTCCTGCTCTCCCTTGGAAATGTCTTAATGATCATCAAAGCTAATGATGCTCAGGCATCTAATATGTCCATTAGAATACAACGATTTTGTAGACATTATGGAATGAATCTGTTCCAGATGTAGTTTGCAATCCCTCAGGTCAAGCCATTGTAAAGAGATCTAACAAAGAATTAAAGGAGGGCTCTTAGAACAGAAGGGAGATAAGAAATATCCCAGGGATGGATTAAGTAATACTTTGCTGACTTTGAATTTTTAAAAAGCCAATGTAATAGCACAGCTGATAAAAAACCGATGAAAAGATTTTACAAAGGAAGAAGAGAGAGAGTTAGACAAAATATTTTCTATTTTAAAATAAAAAAGGAGATCCAGTGTCACAAGAGATTTGGAGTATGTATATTTTGCTATATTTAGCATAGAAATAATTATCTTTTCAATAATGATTACAATTTTATATCTCCTTTTTCAGAGGATTTTTAAAAAGACAGGCTTAGATAAGGAGAAGAATGAAAAATGGACTGGTAGATTGGAGACCATAGAGCAGAGGTTGGCAGATTATTTGAATCCAAATAGAAACCTTTCAGGGGAATCCAATCTAGACTTGCAATAACACCAAAAGATGAAATAAATCTACAAAGGCTTAAGAAATTAAAATGGCAGCCCATAGAGATGCTAAATTAAAAGGCTTCAGCTATAAACCA
Source organism: Rattus rattus (assembly GCF_011064425.1). Taxonomy (NCBI): domain Eukaryota; kingdom Metazoa; phylum Chordata; class Mammalia; order Rodentia; family Muridae; genus Rattus; species Rattus rattus. The sequence continues at coordinate 173,822,469 of NC_046156.1, read as the reverse complement.
ACATGGTCAGACTAGATACTATATTTAATTGTCAAGGATCAATTACTAAATAGAGTTCTATAGACAGAATTAAAACTCCAGTTTCTACTTATTGAGGTTGCCTTGAAACAATGTCATACAATGTCATATGTGTTGGTCTTTATAGAATTTGGAGAGTTGAATATGTACACATGCGGACACATCGAACGTACTATTAAAACATATTCTGAATTTCAATGGGCCTTTGCCTTGAATTCTGAGGATGGTTCTAAGACTACATATTTGTTAGAGATGGTGACTGTCTTGGAGGTGCCATTGTATTTAGGGCCTTTCACACTTCAGCTGAACTCTTATGAACTCCTTTTGTTATTTCCTGTGGCTTGATCTCATCTCTTCTCTTCTCTTCTCTTCTCTTCTCTTCTCTTCTCTTCTCTTCTCTTCTCTTCTCTCTCTCTCTCTCTCTCTCTCTCTCTCTCTCTCTCTCTCTCTCTCTCTCTCTCTCTGTTTCTTTCCCCTCTGCCTTATTCACTCTTCTGCCCAGCCATTGGGTGATCCGCTTTTATTGACAAGGCAGAGAATAAATGGTAAAATGGTAAGCATTGTTTACACAAACTTCAGAACTTAAGACAGGAGATTCTTGACCTAAGCATTACAAAGTGGTGTCTAGATTGAAACAAGATATTTAATTTCACTTTTTGCTTTTTCAAACTTCTTGCTTTTCTTAATTTTTATAGAATTTCTTCCTTGTTAATTCCTTCTTCGGCCTGGATCCTTGATCATTCTTAATTTCCTTCATTTCTGGTCTATTCTCTACACTAGGACTTAGAATGATTACTGTAGAAATTTAACTCTCTCACCTAGGTCACCACAAATGGCATTGCCAATCACTTCTCTGTTAATCTGTTAACAAAATATTTTCAAGAACACACAGTCTCTAGGCAAGCATATAATAAATGTCTTTTATGATCCAGCAACAAATGCAGCTTGCTATCTAGAATTGTCATCCAGAAATAGAGTCCATGTCATTACATGAATAAAATATGACCACTGTGTTACCTTATTTGACTTGGAACCCAATCACTGTGCATTGAGATAAAGCCAGTTATCCTCTTGAATTGGAAGCATCCGTACTCCCGACTCCCAGCCATCGCCATCTGATGAATTTCCCCATCTCCACCATGACACTGCTTCCACTTCTGAGTGGCTTGTTTCATCAACCTGCTACTGTCCTTAGGCTCTGAGCTGTCATAGAACTTCAAGGAAGTGCCTGACGTCAGATTGTCAGCACTGGTGTAGTGCCTCGCACCTTGAACATGGCTTGGTCAAAAGAACACTCTAGATTTCTAGTCTAAGACCCAGTTAAAAGTCTGACATAAACAGACACGAAAACTCCTGCTGAATAGTTTAACTGGTTGACAAACAGTTTTCTGGTTCAGCCTGATGAAGCCTGTTAGCTTGTGTATCATTAAGGACCCTGAATCTGTCCCTTCCTTATTTTACATCATCTCATGGCATTTTGTACTTCATCACCAGCATAATTAATGTTTTACTCACTCCCAATTTTCTTCAACCTATTACAGAAAGGACTGCAACCTAAGGTTCAGACTGAACAATTGATCGGTTAAAGCATAAAAGAGAGCCCCTTTGTCACTTTGTGGAGCAAAAGTCTCTGGTGTAGACATTGCACATTGAGTTGGGTCTCACCCACTGACTTCTGCAAGTGTGAGCTGTGTGGGCACTGGCATTTAAATATATATTTCTGGCAGATTCTCAAATGTTTAAAACGCTAGCTAATATCTGCACACATGCTACAGTCTGATGCTCATACGCTCAGAGTTTTCCCACCTGCTGTCACTGGAGAAAAACTCTCTCCAAAACAGATCGAAATAAAAAGGAGAGAGGAAAAGAAAAGAAAAAGAGCAGGAGGCATAAATAAGGAGGTGTTTATGGCTGCAATGTTCTGGTTCCCTTGGGCATCAAAGAAAGAAACGTCAAATGTTTGGACATCATCACAAATTAGTCGATTATTTCTTTGTTGTTTGTTTTGTTTTGTTTTGTTTTTAACAATAGATGCTTACTGAAAAGAAATGTATTCAGGAACTTAAAAAGTCAATCTGGACCATCTGTGATAGCCCACACTTAAAAACTCAGTACTTGGGAGGCTGACTGAGGAACATCTCTTGAAATCAGGAGTTCAAGGCAATCTTGGGCAATACAGTGAAAACTTATCTGAAAATAGAATAGATGGATGGATGGATGGACAGATGGATGGATGGATGGATGGATGGATTATAGATAGATAGATAGATTGATAGATGATAGACAGACAGACAGATTGTTTAAAGTCATTCTAATAGCAAGTCTCAGAAACAATCAGAGGAGAAAGAGAAGAAAAGGAGATAGATTAGGTCTTGTGAAAACCAGAATAATAAATCACATTTAATATTATGTACCATTCATCATGTTTCATATCCCTTCAAGCTTGACATCAGTTCACTTGCCTGGACAAGGTCACACAATACGATTATATGTTTTTAACTGCAGGAGACCAACAGTAACTTAATTTTATTTTCTGCAAATACAACAGAGAAACAAGTGATAGACATCCATTTGATTAAGGAAAAACTGAAAATGCAAAATAAAGATTATTTATATTTTTCCATAGCTATTGTCTATTTCATTGGTAACTCCATTCTTCCAATGCCTTCCCACGGGTGCGTTGTTAGCCCTGAGGCAAGGGTGGCAGGCAGACATTTTAGGGAGAAAGTGACTGGCACATACAAGGGGCGGGAGTTATTTTGCTAACCACTCTACCCCACCATGTATTTCAAGACTTTTGTTCTTCTGTGAGCAGAAGGCTTCCAAATGACCGCTTAATGTGACATGTGAAAATCCCAGGAATATCAATACTCTTAATATTGTAAGGCTTTCTGCACCATGACCATGATTTTGTTTTGTTCTTTGAGAGTTTTTCATATTCTCTATTAATATCTCATTCTGGTAAGTGAGCACACACCATGCGGCACACAGAGAACATTCTTCTCCCTGCATTAAAAAAAAGAAAAGAAAGAACGTCTAGAAAGTATACTGCCAGGATTGCATAACCAATCATGGTAAGTCATTTGTTTTGACACTATCACAAAACCATCCTGGAATAGAATGAAGTCTTAGCACTTGAAAGCGCCAGACAGCAAAGCCTATGCTACATTAAAAGTCACTAATCCCATAAAAACTCTCTATAAGAGGTTTTAGAGTTAGCGAGCCCTAAATTACCACACCATCGTGGAACTAACGTAGAGTCGCGGGGCCTCCTCCCACAGATGACCTCCTTTATCTTAGTGAGTTTTCTTCAGTATTCACAGCCATTGATCTCTCCCTCCCTCGCTTCCCATACACACAGAGAAGAACAGCAAGAGGCAGAAAAAAGATCAGATTTGAACAATAGCAGCTACAGAGGAATCCTCACCAGAGCAGAAAGCTGTGACCTAGAACTCTTGAGCAAGGCAAATACAGGAGGAAAGTTTGAGAGCGTAAGAGAATATAGCTTTTATAATTAGTTGGTGAAGTCGAGATAGTTAAGCTGTGTATTATGAATTATTAACTTTGGTTATGTAAAGGACTGCTAGTGGTGGCTTAACCAGGCCTGCAACATTTTATCATAAATGAGGTTTAAGTTAAAAGTAATTTAACTGAAAAGAAAATTACCTAAAAGCTTCAGCAAATACTAATCATCTTTAATTTCCAAAACAGTGGTTTACATTTTCCTTTCATGAACTTTATTTTTTCAGTATCTTCCAGGGATTTTTTTTTTTAATGGAAACATTTAATGTTAGAAAAATTCCCAGTCTTTATCAACAGTTTATAATTTTGTATATATACTGATATATATGTATATATGTACATATATGTATAATCACACACACACACACACACACACACACACACACACACACACACACACGCATATTCTTTTTCAATCACTAGCAACCCTGCCACTCACATGGTGGCAGGAGAGACCAGATTCCTGCCAGCTGTCCTCTGACTTCGAAATTAAACAAAATGGAGTTGATTCACAGACACAAGGGCTGCATGTTTTCTCTCAAATGTGGAACTTCTATCTAAAGTGTATGTGGGAGAGGGCGGAGGAAGGGGGTGAGAGAGGAGAGGGGGCAACCTCAGCGGTGGGGAAGGGGACGATGAAATCATGTGATGTGAAAACAGAAGGGGACCGATGGAAGGAGGGAGGGAACCATCAAGAGAAGGACAGGGGCACAGGGGATGCAGCCAGAGAAGAGAATAATTTAGACAAAAGTGTAAGGACTCGTGTATGGAAGCACCATCATGAAATTACCTTTCAGGCTGACTTTAATAAAAAGAGAAGAGAAGTAGAGTAGAGGAGGGGAAAGTAAGTATGGGTGACAGCAGCAGAAACATGATCGAATTCCTCTGTGGGCACGTTCTGTATACATATAATTAGTCCATGTTATCTTTTTAAAGATTTTCTATTTTTATTACCGTGGGTGTGTGTTTCTGTGTGGGTGTGTGTACCATGTGTGGGTGCCTGCAGAAGCCAGAACACGGTGTTGGAACTCCTGGACCTGGAGCTATGGGCCATCAGTAGCTGCCTGATGTGATGGCCTCACATTGGAGCCTGAGGCTGAGAAGCAGGAGCTCTTACCCACTGAGCCATCTCTTCAGACCCTCAGTCTATTATAATTACTCGCTTGTCTTTCAGCTGATGAAACTAAATATTAAATATTTTCAAGGCTGTGTCTGTCATTAATATTAAATATTTTCAAAACTGCATCTGTCATTAAAATGCATTTCCTTTCTCCCTTATAGATGGTTACGTCCTTCGGAGTTACCTGGTGGACAAGTAAGGCCGTTTTCTTCTACTACTGTGTCTGTTAAGAGAATCTCATGGCTTCCTTAAGGAAAAAGTATTAATATTGCTCCATAATACAATGAATTGGATTTCATAATAAATTGGATACATTACCTTTGTATCGATATAATAGTGCCAATAACAAAGGTGAACGTGCCAGTCTTAATTAGGAAGGAAGCCTGGCTCACTCGTGGTGAACAGTCTTACGTATATACGCGTTGAACTGTCTGCTGAAGACACACAGAGCAAAGCCACTACCCTTCATTAATTGCTTGCATTCTGCTCACTAATTATTGTAGTATTTGAAGTGGCCTAATTAGAGCCAACCACTGCCTGTGTGTTAGGTACTGATATCACCAGTTATTACGTCATAGTTCCGCCTCTGACTGAAGCTTTTCTACACTCACACCAGGCACGGTACTCTATCGTGTTGCCCTTATTGAAAGTATGCCCATGCCCCTAAAAACAAAAAAAGATAGCCATCAATGACTCTTGTATTCTTGTGAATAAGACCTTTTCACTGCCTGTCACGGCCTAGTACTTTAAGCCCCTGGACTCCTCCAAAACACTGTAAGATTCTAACTCCAAGAAACCCAGAGCTTAAGATTAACCCCGCTATCAGGCTGAGTCACACAGCAATACACATTTTTGTAAAACTGACATAATGTAAGACCCAAGGATTCACAAGCCATTAACCATGAGCGACAGGACACACACGTCTGAATAGACCACACATGTTATGAGTACTGTCAGCAAGCCAGAAGAGAGCAGACAGAAACCAACCCTAACAGCGTCCTGTTCTTCAGCAGCATTCAATAGTGTTACAGTGGTGGGCGCAGAACTGCTGTCCGCCCTATTCTAAGAAAGATGCAAATGTTATGGGAAGGGTGTGTTGCAGACAGCAGTGCATCTTCATCAGTGAGGGCTGCACGGCAGTTGAGAATTCTTTGAATTCACATCAGCTTTCCATTAGGCAAACCCTCCTTCCACCTCAGAGAAAGGATCTAAACAGAAGACATAGGGAGCTCACAGTATCTGCCACACTCGGCAGCCACAAGGGGCCAGATGCTGCTGCCATAATAAAGTCAGAGATAGGGCAGGAATGAAGACCATGTCTACACGAAGTAACACAGCTACCTCACTGCTCTGGTGCTTGGAACTGTATCCAACACAAGACTGTGCTTACATTTATAATATATTATTTTGCAGTTTAAAGATCACTCATTAGACTATACAATCAAAGCTTACATCTGACTCATATTTTATAAGTCTCCCAGTGCATGACAGTTGCTCAGTGTTTGTTGATAGAATACTTCATGAAGATTCAGGGCTAAGCAAAGCCTGAAAACACAAAAATAGCCAAAATTACTGTGGTGGATGTGACCTTCACAGTAAGTAGTATACAAAATTCCATAATGGCTATATATTCTAGGATTAGTATTTAAATACTTTAAACTTGATATATATACACTGTAACTAGAAACACGCAGAAATGGTATATCTGTTTTCTAGGCTAAATATTATGTTTCATTTATTTAAAACTTAGAACACCTGAAATTCAAGTAAAGGTATGAGTGTAGTATTAATACCCGTTAAAATTCATCTCACTTTTGGATTGAGGTCCCTGGAGGAGGGTGGGTCTTAGGAGTTCAGATGTCCTATGCCCATGGCAAAGCTCACAGTAGGGCACGGTCTGTGCTCTCACAGCGTGTGCTTGTCATTCTGTTTATAGAATGAGGTAGGAGTCGACAAAGCCAGGGAAGGAAGCTGCGGAGATGAATGTAAAACCTTTGTCCCCTTCTGCATCCACGCGCACAGCCTCACCTTTCACCTCTAAATGCGTCTGTTACGTGGCAACCGTATTATCGCTGTCTTCTTCTGTATGTTAATGTTGGGAAGATATTTTCTACAAAATAAAAATGGTTTTCTGTGTTTGCAGTGATGGAGAAATCTACGACGACATCGCTGATGGTAAGTCTTTTGCAGCCCCCTCCACAGGAACAGTAAAAACCGCTTGCTGGCTTAATTAGAGTCATCAGAGCTGATCGGAATTTGAGTTTCTCAAAAATTCGAAGGAAGAGAATGATTCTGGTATCGTGGGGAGAAGGGGATCATCTTCACGCAAGATTAAGAAGTTGAAGAAAAGCAAAGCATTTTTATTCTCCAGAATAAGAAACTATAAAATAGCCGTGATGGTTCAGGCTTGTAATCCCAGCACTTGGGCAGTAGAGGCAGGAAGATCAGAAGTTTAAGGGCAGCCTTAAGCACACAATAAAACTGGGGGCCAAGCCTAGGCTACATGAAACCCTGTGTCAAAAAAGCAACAGAACAGGGAAGAGAAGGAAGAAGGAGGAAGGAATGGAGGGCAGGGAAAAGTATTTGGTAAATTTTATATCGTAGCCTGAGTTAAGATTTTGTTTTTGTTTTTGTTCTTGTTTTTAATCGCTGAGAAATACATTCTCGTTCAATTAATTAGGAACGTTTTAAAACTAGTAGTACTCATTCTGTAGCAACTGAAACATTCAAGTAGTTAGCAATAGGCTCATTTTTGAGTTTCTCAAAAATTCGAAGGAAGAGAATGATTCTGGTGTCGTGGGGAGAAGGGGATCCTCTAGAATATGAAATTAACAAATCCTAAATGAACAAATACTGAAACAGGACAAACATAGAGTCGGAAAATGCTGAAATGTGAGAGTAATAAACCTTTGATCAATTAACAGGTACGTATTTCATAACTAATAACACGAGTAAGAGCATCAGGTGTTTCTAAATGATGACTTAGAGCATCAATTTCAATACAATGTGCACATCCTCATCATGTCGCATGCCCGCCTGTGCATGTGTGTTCATGTGTGTATGCTTTGCTGAGACCAGGTTTCACTGTGTAGCTCCTGCTGGCCTGGAAGTTACTGTCTAGACCAGGCTGGCCTTGAACTCAAGGATCCGCCTGACTCTGTTTCTCAAGTGCTGGGTTAAAAGTGTGCACTCCAGGACTTGGCGCCATCCAGGTTTTTGTTGTTTTGTTTTTACATCAGTTCTGAGATCAAACCTGTTTCTTCTGCTTGCATCCAAGCACTTCACAGGCTAAGTCACTCCCCAGACCTGATCCTTTAGTCTCTTGAGCTTGTGTTACTTGTTGATGCTTAGCTAATCTCATTTCCAAACGGTGATGTAATGCCAGACTAACTAATCTTCCATCTCAATTAATGGGGAATAAATCTGCCTATGAATGTTGTTGAAATGGGATTACCAACGATGGGTCTTAGTTAGGATTACTGTTGCCGCGATGAAGCACCATTACCAAAAGCCAGTATATGTCTACTATACCTCCTCATCGCTGTTCATCGTCAAAGGAAGTCAGGACAAGAACAGGGCGGGAATGTGAAGGCAGAGCCCATGAAAGGTGCTGGTTACTGGCTTGCTCCCAATGGCTTGTTTCAGTCTGCTTTCTTATAAAGCCCAGGGATGGCACCACCCACAATGGACTGGACCCTCCCACATCAATCACTAAGAAAATGCCCTACCGGCTTTCCTGCAATCTTATAGACGTGGTTTATCAACTTCTATATCACAGAGGCTCCCTCCTCTGTGATGACTCTAGCTTGTGTCAAATTGGCATAGAACACAGCTAGTACAGAAGATAAATCTATGGCATTTCACTTAGCATTTTTAATGTAAAATAAGCCAGTTTTACTTTTCTTTTCATCTTCATTCTGGATTGACTTATTCAGACTTGTGACTTGAAACACTTAAGGTGTGTTATAGAAAATCTGTATTTAAAATTTTAAGGCCAGGTGTGGTAACTTAGGATATAAAGACAGGAGACTCGGGAGTTGAAAGTCCTGTTCAATGATTTATAGGGTTTGAGAGCATCTTGGGCTTCAGGAGGACCTGCCTTCCAAACCATAATAGGGGCTTAGAAGAATGGCTCAGGGGGTGAAGCTTATGTTGCAACCGTAGGAACTGAGTCTGATTGCTAGAACACACATGGAAATGGCAGGCAGTGGCAAATGCTTGTAATCCCAGCCCTGGGGAGGTACAGACGGGAGATCCCAGGGCTCTCTCTAACTGGTAAGATTGAGAGACCCTGTTTCAGAAAAAGTACATGGTTCCTGAGGAGGTCACTAGAGGTTGTCCTCCAACCTCCACACTCATGTGCATATGCCCCTGCACACACACGAACAGACACACACACACTCACAAAAACCCATATGTGAATCAATTAAAGTTATATTTTTCTTTCTTCCAGGTTGCATCTATGACAACGACTAGCACGTAGCTCTGTCCATCCCGCTGTGCCTCTGAGTGGCCAACATGAATTTTAATTGGAATGTTCTTGGGTGTTATAGGAAAAGAAATGAATGTACAAAATGAAATTTCAATCTCTTTATAAAGTTTTGAAGTTTTAAACTTGGGAAATGCCAGGAAATCAGTAATGAGATATAAGAGATATTGAAAATCTTTTCTTTAATCCTGTTGTTGTTGTTGATGTTGTTGTTGTTGTTGTTATCCAGGGTTCCTTATTGTTTAGTTTAGGCCATCTTCCTGCCTCAGCCTCCAAAGCACTGAGACAACCAACTTGTGCAACCACACTGGCTTAAGGATCTCATTTTGCTTCAACTATGCACTTTGCCTAGACCACCGGTAGGGAATCTTCTCTGCTGCACGCTCTTTAAGGAAATAAAGAAAAGAAGAACACAAAGAAGGGCTTTTGAATCCCACAAGAAGACAGCTTTCACTTGTCATCACCCCCTCAGATTACCTACCCCACCAAAGACAGCGCTAACTCCTCGAGGGCCTGAGAGAGTAGAGCGACGGCGGAACATTTCTATCATTTGGCTCCTCTTTGTTTACGCAGAAATCATGCGTTAATTATTTGATAAGCGTGCTTTACGCTCTGCATGCACGTCTAAGATTAACCTGCACACAGGAGTCTAAAGTCTTATTCTTGTGGATCCGTACACACATCGTTGAATTCTGTGCCCTGTTTGAATACCATCCTTAACTAGAGAAATGGAGGAGGCTATCTGACAATTAAGAACGCTGAGAGAGAACCCTGAAACTCACTCTCCTTTTAGGTGCTGGTGATGCTTTACTGTGAAGTCTCTTGGAAGGGGTTTTGTGTTTTGCTGTCACTTGCTTCTGCAGAACTTCATGATGTTTATAAACCCTTTACCAGAAAGTTGTTGAGCAGAAGGAACACAAGGCAATAAATCCCAGTGCTTGGCCTTGGTGCTCCCCACTGTGACCTATTCCTCACCACCTTTTCCAGCCAAACAGCACTGGCTTTTGTCTGCTAAGAACACTACCCACCATGATCCAAAACAGAGCACTCCAGAATCCAAGACGGTAACGGCTGAGGTAATGCTTTTTGAAATTACTGAATCCTGACAACCTTGGTTCTATTACTGACCATGCTACAACCTTGGCAATATTCATTATTCTCCCAGTGTTCTTGTAAGTTTGTCCCAGCACTTTTCCTACTACCAACTTCAAGCTTTTACAGTCCCTCAGTCTCAGATGTACACCTCAGAAGTTCTTTCTTTTTTCTATTTGAAATCATTGATTAAATAATGATTGATACATTATATATGTATCAATTTACATTTTATATGTATCAATTTGCATGTATGTATGCAATTTATATTATATATGTAAATTCCAAAGTTCCATCAGAGTTTCTGGATTAATTTTTTTTTAAAGTCAAAAATTGCATGGGATAGAGAAATAACTGAGTTGGTAAAAGTGTTTGCAGGCAAGCTTGAAAACGGAATTCCGTCCACAAATCCCAGATGAACACGGTATGTGGAGATGTGTGCTTGCAATTTCAATGCTGGAGGGGCAGAGATGGGAGGTTCCTGTGGCTCAGTGGACACCCTGTGTAGCCTAACTGGTGAGTCCCACACCAATGACAGACATGTGTCATTGATGAACAGCAACTGAGGAACAACAGCTATGGTGTCCTTCGGACTATAACTATCTATATCCTCTCACATAGGAACATGTGCATACAGATTGAAAAATCTGTGAAATAGCACAAAGCCTTCAAATGGTTAGGGTTTTAGTAAGTTTTTTTGTTTTGTTTTTTATTTTGTTTTGGGTTTGCTTGTTTGTTTTTGTGGGTATTTTTTGTTTTTTGCTTTTTGGAGTTTTTTGTTTTGTTTTGTTGGTTTTTTGTTTTGTTTTGTTTTAACAGGATTTCCCTGACTGTTCTGGAACTCGATCTGTAGACCAGGCTGGCCTCGAATTCACAGAGATCTACCTGCCTCTCCCTCCCAAGTGCTAAGACCAAAGGCATGCTGCTACCTAGTCAAGTGTTTTTGAAACAGCAGTGCCTACAGCTAAACATATAGCATGCAGGCTGAGTCTCCAGGGTTGGGAATTACTTATCTCGACTAGCCTCTGATCAGGAAGTAGTCTAGTGGTATTAGCCATCAAGTATCCTTGTGACAAACTCTCTTTATCACTAGATAAAAATTACCTGGCTCAAAGTAGTTGTTTGGTAACTTTGCCGTCAAAGATAAATTATATGCTAACCTGCATTTCCAGTAATTCTCCCTGATTAAGAGTAGCACAATTCAATGCAAATGGAAGCTTTTTAAAATCCCAAATTAGATCAAGAGAATATTTCAGCTTTGATTTATAGTCAAAGAAATGGATAGGCACCTATGAGAGATTTGTGTAGTAATTATTTAATATATATTTGAAGTGTTAATTTTAATATACTAAATGTGATCTTTGTTACAGATTGTGTGTGGAATTTTGTCCTGTGAGAAGAGCTGCCAATAAAATACCTTTTGAGCACGTGACCCTGTCTTGTTTTTCCTCTACCCATCAAGGACATCGGCTTTCCTCTCCCTTAGCTCATTCTGTATCTACAGGAGAGGCCTATCTGCATCCTGCATCACCCTCCCTGTGTCTCATTCGGCTTCCTATTCATAACCAAACTCTTCCTCCTGTGCCTCTTGATTCGGTTCTTTCTATTTTGTCTTAGAAATAGCTAAGTACAACTCTCTTCAACTCCCCGCCACCAAAACTTCACCCACATTCAGACCATTTAGAATGTAAAACGCCGAATTGAAAGCCATAACCAAGGCTCCCCATTTCCCCCAACTTCTCTCCGAGCTTCTTCCCACACAATCCATGCTCTTCATTCTCCTTCTACCTCCCCTTCCCCGCCCCTCCCTCTCTCCCTCTTCCTCCTTCTCTACCACAGCTCTCTTTTCTCTCTCCTTTCTTCCCTTCCTTCCCTTCCTCTCTATCTTTAACTTGCTTTGAGTGGCTTTTCTATGAATGTTGAACGTATACTAAAACATTTCTCAGCTGTGAGAAACCATAACATTTTAACCCGAATACAAATACCTCTTCACCTACAACCCATGTCAGCATTCCTTTCTCATTCCATTGACTGAAAATGGCTGAAGTCCATGTGCCAGCTGTTACAACGGCCTCAGATTCCTCCAGTTGTGTGGAATTTGATGAACGAGAGGCTCCCACTACAGTCAGTACTCTGGAAAGCATCACCAGACTTGTATGGAGATCAGGAAGGATGCCTACAGGTTGTCTTAACCAACAACTGAGGATACCAGGGGTAGAAGGCTACGTACAGACTGTTTCCAAAGCAAGTTCAGTTGAGGCCTCCCCAGGGGACTTGCTAACCCCTCGCCAGAGTCCCAAACATTTGATCTCCCAACTTCACTGGGGCAGGCACGCACTTCGGACAGACACTGGACTCTTCCACCTTTCCTAGTTGACTCTCTTTCCCGCACCTGTTTCTCCCTGTCCCCCATTTTCAGCTCATCTTGCTGTCATTCTTCCAAGGAAACCAGAGCAAGCACAGTACAGTTTGAACCATTATTAAAGCCTGTATCTGCACCCTGGGATAAACTGAATCAAATGTGGGAAGAGTAATTTTGGAAGTCCTTTGTAAGTAACCCTAAATAGGAACAGGAGTTTGAGAATTCGTCACCCTGTTCATCCTTTCTCAAGTTCTCAAGATCCACTCAGTCTCCAGACTGCTCCAACTTGGTTTCAGCTACTGTCACTTTAAAGTCGTTTCTACGTGATGTCCCAAAAGAGCCTCAGCCTCGTAGAAGTTAGTCTTCATTTTCAGCTTGACGGGGTTTAGAATCACCTAGAATCGGAAATATATATATGGGTGTTTCTATAAGGGATTTTTGAGAAAAGTTTAACCAAGAAGGAAAGACACACCCTGGATGTGAACCAGGGTCTCCCTGAGATCTCACACTGAGTAAAAGGGAGATAGCGAGCGAGCTGAGCTTTCATCTGTCTACGCTTCCTGACTGTGCACACAATGAGACTAGACACTCCGCTCTTCTGTGCCACGTCTTTCCCACACGATAGATGGTCGATGTCTTAGTCAATGGCCTACTGCTGTGAAGCGGCACCATGACGATGGCAACTCTGATAAAGGAAGACAGTTAACTGGGGCTGGCTTACAGGTTCAGAGGTTCCGCTCATTATCGAGGCAGGGAGCGTGGCGGCACCTAGGCAGATGGTGCTGGAGAAGGAGCTGAGAGTTCAACATCTGGATCCACAGGCAGCAGGGAGAGAGAGGCACTGGGCCTGGCTGCCTTGTGCATTTCAAATCCTAAAGCCCAACTCACTGACACACTTCCTCCAATAAGGCCATGCCTCCTAATGCTGCCACTCCCTATGAACATATGGAGCCATTCTTATTCAAACCACCAGAGTAACGCCTCAGTCTTTGAGGCTAAATAAACCCTCTCTTCCTTCAGTTTCTTTAGTTAGGCATTTTTACAGCAATGAGAAAAATAAATATCCATATCAACCTCATAAGACTCCAAGTAGAAGTCTTCCTTCGACCTCAAACTCCTCTATCGTCCTCCTCATTGGCATCTCTATTATCCCACCACCCACGCTTGACACCGACATGTTTGTTCCTGCTCTTTATCTGCTTTTTGTCTGCTGAGACACAGAGCTCCAACAGAGCAAAGACTCTTGCCTGATTTTCTTTTATATTCTTGCGTAAAGTAGTATTTGAAGCTATAACTAATATATTTGATAATAAAAGAATCAGTGAGTGATGGGTCTATAAGGATGTGGTAAGCCTGTACAGTTACCACTGTCCTTTTAATTGCTATTTCAAATGCCCCAAGAGCTTCAAGGAATCGGTCGCTATATCTATTATACTCCCTAAAGCATAGGTTACTGCCAACTTTACATTCACTGAAATGACTGCAGTCAAGATCATATTGATCACAGTAGTTTCCTAAGCTGGGCTTTCTGAAGACAGATGATGGGAAAGAGTAGAGGTCGCCCCTCTGGTTGCCTTAGGGAAAAACTGGAGGAAGCTAAGGAGAAGGGCAACCCTGTAGGAGAACCAGCAGTCTCAATTAACCTGGACCCCTGAGATCTCTTAAACACTGGATCAACCAGGCAGCAAACACCAGCTGAGATGAGGCCCCCAACACATATATAGCAGAGGACTCCTGGGTCTGGGTTCAGTCAGAGAAGATGCACCTAACCCTCAAGAGACTGGAGGTCCCAGGGAGTTTAGAGGTCTTGTGGGGTGGGTGGGGTGGGGACATCCTTGTGGAGATGGGGGGGAGGCGGGGAGGTGGTATGGGATGTGGAACCCTGTTGGTGGAGAGGTGGACGGGGAGGGGAATAAAATCTGTAGTGTAAGAAAAGAAGAGTATAAATTACAACTTGTCTCTTAGGGATTGGTATCTTCGAAAGGAAGAGAGAGTAAAATTGAGGGGGAAAAAAGGTTGAATGTGATACAGGCCTGGTAAAGTTTGGGACAAACAGAGAGGTCTCTGAGTAAATGTTTCATCGGCTGACTCCCTTTAAACAAAATAGTAGACCTTTCAAAAGAACCCACACTCCTCATTGCTGGGTGAGCCTCCTCATCCGATGAGAGGGAGGGCCTTGTGAAAGATGACCGTGGCCATGGCAGACGTGGCAGTGACAGACGGAAGGTTGCCAGCACACCCTGCTCACTTGTGCGAGTGAGTAAGCTAAGTAGCATAGCCTTAAACGAGATTCTCAACCTCACAGGGCCTCAAGAGCTTTTATTTATATAACATGAAAGTACACACTTAGTGGCTAAAATCAAATTGAAACAAAACTCTTGCCTTTTAAATTGTATGCGTGCAGGGTAGAGACATTTGATCCCCCTGGAGCTGAAATTATAGGCAGAATTCTAGGGTACGAGCCACTCATTGTAGACGTGGGAACCGAACTTGGATCCTCTGAAAGAGCAGCAAGCACTTCTAACCACTGAGCCATCTCTCCAGGCCTAAAATTACACTAAAAAAGCAGAGTTTACACATTAAGCTCAAACTCCTGTTTTTTCCTACATATTCTTCCTTTTTCTCAAATGGTTCGGTCCTCTAGCATTCTCTGCTCACTTTTGGTAGATCCATCGATGAATAGATGATTGTGTCTGATGAAAAACATGAACTGGGGTTCATGATGAGATGGCACTTTGAGATTCAGCTTTTGGTCCAACCGTGGGACAGAGCAGTGAGGACTGTGGCCAACTATAGACTATAAGCTCCTGGCTTAGGAGTAAGTTGCTAATTGTGTAGATGTTTTCCATTCGACTCTCCAGATGCGCCTTTCCTAACTTGCTACTGTCCTATGCCCTTTGAGCCTAACCTTTATCAGCTCCCTACAAAGGATCACTTGACTTCTAGCTTCCCGGTTCACGTGACCTGTTGGGGAATGACTGCAGTCCATCAAAGATACAGAGAGTGAGGTTTCTTAAGAATCTTTCTGGGGGAATCATCATTGCTCAGTACATCCTTGCTCCCCTGAAGCTGCAGCTCTCTCAGACAGAACCTTCCACAGGAACCAGCTCTCTCATTTTATTGCTTCTTCCTCATCTGGCTCCTTCAGGATGTCAGACACACCCAGTGCCAGTGGCAGGAGATTCCTCTTTATCTGGTAGTCTCCACAGACTGTCTATCCATTTGTAAACAAGCCTTTTAATGTTTCCTCAGGCTTCTGAGTTAACCATTTGTTTTCCACCTAAGCCTTAAAGATACATTACTCTGGGGTTGGGGATTTAGCTCAGTGGTAGAGCGCTTGCCTAGCAAGCGCAAGGCCCTGGGTTCGGTCCCCAGCTCCGAAAAAAAGAAAAGGGAAAAAAAAAAAGGATACATGACTCAAGTCTCACAGCGTCTGAGTCCATGTCAACAAGTGTTTACAGAATTTAGATGTAAACCCAGTTTCCAAACTTCAGTTCCCCACACTCAGGGTGGGTGCATTACAACTGCCTGTAACATCAGCTACAAGGAACCTGACATCCTGTTCTGCCCTCCTGAGGTATCTGAACTTATTTGTACATAACCTACACACACACACACACACAATTAATAATAAGAAAATCTGGGCTGGAGAGATGGCTCAGGGGTTAAGAGCACTGACTGCTCTTCCAGAGGTCCTGAGTTCAATTCCCAGCAACCACATGGTGGCTCACAACCATCTGTAATGGGATCCAATGCTCTCTTCTGGTGAGTCTGAAGACAGCAATGTTGTATTCATATAAATAAGTCTTTAAAAAAATAAGAAAATCTATTTTTAAAAGTAAATCTAGGGGTTGAGGATTTAGCTCAGTGGTAGAGCGCTTGCCTAGCAAGCGCAAGGCCCTGGGTTCGGTCCCCAGCTCCGAAAAAAAGAAAAGAAAAAAAAAAAGTAAATCTATTTTTTACAAAACCATTGCACTCCCATTCCTCAGTTTTCTAAGACACTGCAAATACAATGGCTTGAAACCAATTAGAATTCACACACCTTTAATCCCAGCATTTAGAGGCAGAGGCAGAATTTCTATGAGTTTAGTGGTCGCCTGGTCTACATAGTGAGTACCAGGGATACAACAGAGAGACACTGTCTGAAAAACAAGCAAAAAAACAAAAAAAAAGAAGAATTCTAAAGGGCAACTGTAGCTTAAGACATGTTCCATTGAGCACGGTACTCAGTGGCTAATGGCCAAATACTTACGAATGAAATACAAAGGAATACCTTCTATGACACCAGTATCAACTCATTCACCTCAGTTCCTTGAAACAGGTCTTTGAGACCTTGTGATAGTTTCCAAAAACCATCTAATAAGTTACCTAGTTTTACTTAGATATGTAAGCCACATCTTCCTTTTTAACTCGACGATCTTAATCCATCTGTAATCAGATGCAAAAGCATTATCCTAGCTCTAAGAGCGCGTCCTAACGCTATTGTTTCTAAAGTTAGGGTAGAGTTGAGTTATAGCACATCAGCTCATACAATGCGCTTACCGAGCCTCACCCTGAGTGGGAGAAGCTATGCTAAGTGAAGCCCTGAAATCCTGTTTCCTCCCACATACCTCAGGGGACCAGCGTTTTCTCATTTTTAATATATAAAGATCTCAAAGAGATGTGCTAAACTGCAGTGGTTGCCTCACTTCCATGATATAAATAAATATGCAAGGCTAGAAAACCAGACCACACAGTACTGTAGACACATAAAGATTGTTCATTTAGAAGAGGAACAACAGGGAAATGTTTCATTTGGAGGAGTACACGTTAGGAAGGAACCTTGGGAGATATTCATTATTTTTCTTGTTGCTATGAAAAAATACCTAAGAGGTGGGTGGTGGTGTTACATGCCTTTAACCCCAGCACTTGGGACGCAGGGGCAAGCAGAACTCTGTGAGTTCAAGGCCAGCCTAGTTTATAGCTTGAATTCCAGGACAGCCAGAGCTACACAGAGAAACCCTGTCTTGAAAAAAACAAAAAGAGAGAATGAGAGAGAGAGAGAGAGAGGGAGGAGAGAGAGAGAGAGAGAGAGAGAGAGAGAGAGAGAGAGAGAGAGAGAGAGAAGAGAGAAGACCTAACAAAAATAATTTAAAGAAGAAAAGGTTTATTTGGGCTTATTGTGGGGTAAACCAGACATGGTTTAACCCAATAGAAAGTCCTTATTAGCAGGTCTGTGACTACATGAACTGTTTAGGATTTCTTGAGAGAGTGCTCTCAGAAACAATTTCTGAGGTTCAGAAAGTTGGGGACTTGGTGGAAGAAGTTGGACAAACACAACTGTCTCCCATCAGCCTCATCCTGGAGCAAGAACAGCACTGACTATACCGCCCTGAGCTCAGGGAGCTGGTATTTGCTCCATCTCAGTCACTGGCTGCTAGAGGTTCTCCTCTCCAGCCTCAGTCCCTAGGGATCACTTGGCTCTGGTGCTCCTTTGGGCCCAAACCACAGCTCCAGAATATCTACAGGTGCGACAGACTTAGCAGCCAAATCATAGAGCCGCTGAGGGATATGTTCTCCTGCCAGGGACATCAGGAAGGGGGCAGGGATAATTATCAAGAATAAGTCTGCAAATGTCTTCAGGGAGTGATTCACTCAGAATAAAACCAGGCATAAATATGTGTGTTTTGTGGACCAAACTGGACAGCCAGCCATGGAGACATCACCTGACTTGGCTGGGTCCTCTCGGCATCCCTAGATACTAGAACATCAACTGAGAAACAAAATCAGGACTGAGTAGGTTTTTGGGCACTCTCAGTTGAACTCTTTACCCTTCCATAGGACTAAAGTCCTGTTTCTCAAATTGCTTTTAGAACACGAGTCTCAGCTGTGTGTGGTATTGTAATTTCCGCACTCAGAAGGCTGAGGCAGGAGAATTAAGAGTTTGAGGCCAACATTGGATACCTAATAAAACCCCGTCTTAAAGAAAAAAATCCTAAAGCAAACCATAAAATAATAATAATAATAATAATAATAATAATAATAGTCCACCCATAAACAAAAGCAAGTAAACAACAAGATGCGTAAGTCTTTAGCTAAATGTGCAAGTGCCAGTTACTGACAAGGCAGAGGCGGTCTTCAAGCTCAGAAATTAGAAACCAGTCCTGCAAGGCAACATGGCGAGATCCTATCTCAAACCACAATTACCAAAAAAAAAAAAAAAAAAAAAAAAAAAATCAAATGAGCAGCAACTAGCCATTCTACTTTCCAGCTTTATCACCTCTTTGACCCCTTAAAATAGCTTAAAAGAACTCTGCATAGTGTGGCGAGTGCAGAGAAAAATGGTGTCTCGCTCATGAATATTCTACCACCTCATAAATATTCATAAGACATATTTAAAATCTATACCACAATACACAGTGGGCTGCAAGCTCCCTCTCTCCCCACATCTGAGTGACCCTTCTCTGATCTCCCTCCAGAGTTGAGCATACAATCCTTTGCTTTGTTAAGGGGATTTCAACTGGTTTTTTTTTTTGTGTGTGAGATCAGCTATGCCTTTAAAGAAAAGCTTACGAACTCTGGGGTGCTTTTAATGACAGTAGCCTCTACAGGCTCATAGGCTTGAATGCTTGGTCCCCAGTTTGTGGAAATGTTTGGGAAGGATTAAGGAGATTTGGTCTTACTAGAGGAGGCATATCCTGGGGGTTGGGCTTGGTGGTTTCAAAAGTCTACACTGGTCCAAGTTAATTCTCTGTCTCTTTCCTCTTCTTCTTCCTCCTCCTCCTCCTCCTCTCCTTCCTCCTCCCCGCGCCCCCTCCGATTCTCTGATTCATGCCTTGGGTCAGAAGCTCTCAACTACTGTTCCGGGGCCACGCCTGCTGCCGTGCTTTCTGCCATGTTTGTCATGGACTCTACTCCCCCCGGAACTGTAAGCCTCAATTAAAAGCTTTCTTTCCTTTTATAAGTTGCCTTAGTCATTGTGGGCCTTCACAGCAGTAGAAATGTAACTAAGATGGTCTCCTATCTCGAATGACTAGGTTTGGGGTTTTTTTGTTTGTTTGTTTCTTGTAGCAGAAAGTCGTTTAGGTAACCTTCTCACCAAAGAATACAATGTGGAATCCTGACTGGCTCCTTGTCTTCTAAGAGCTCATCTCACGGGTGTTTAACATGCAACTCTGACAAGATCATGAGTGTCCATCATCTGCTAATACAAAACTCATCATTATCACATTTTAGAATACGAGGCAAGGCTGACCCTTACAGTACTGATGATAATTCTAGATCTGTTTTCATGGAATGAGTTCATTTTTGTGGGTCTTTTTAAATATAGCGATGATTCTTCAATAATATTTTTAAAACCGACTTTTATTTTCCAAGGAAATAAAATAGAGGGTAATTTTTAAACAAATCAAGCCCTGAGAGAAGTAAAATTCATAAAGAAAAAATTGCCTATGAAAGACATTTTAAAAAGGCAAGTCTCTAGCACAAGAACAGCACATTGCCAGCTGTGAGTTTTACACTCATCAAAGAACCTGGTCTTTCTCTACTCCAACGTGATACACATTTGAAAATTTTTAAATAGCCCTCATTTAAATAAAATGTATTTTAGAGCTTATTCCAGTAGTCTTAGGTGAGATCCGTAGGCAAGGAGCTAGGGACTAAATAACTATAGAAACTGCAGATGGATCCTCCCTCCCCTGCCCCGCGTGGTTCCTGATCATCAGAATGTGCTTTTGTAGTTTTAACTCCTTGAAGCAGCTTTTAGGCTCTTATTCTCAAAAAACATTGGCCGCCATTTTAATATATACATCATGGTTGATCCTCTCTTCCAGCCCCACACACTTTTCAAGAAGATCATGGGAATTAAATTACTATGGTGTGGGAAGAAAAAAGGGTCATCTTGGCTCATGAATACAGAGCTCATAAATATTCATAACATATTTAAAAATCTATACCACAATGCACAGTGGGCTCCCTCCCTCCTTCCCTCCCCACATCCGTGTGAACCTTTTTCAATCTCCCTCCATAGCAGAGTATACGTATGATGCTTTGTTAAATAACCTTTTTATTAAAGTGTCTGTGTCTCCTAAACTCTTTCCTTCAAAATGACAAGAAGCAGTAAGACAAACATAAACAAAACAAGACAGAAAAAAGGCACTTACCACCAAGCCTGACAACCTGAATTCAGTCAGACTCCCACTCTCCTTTCCGTCCACCTCTGACCTCCACATGCATGGTAGAGCACTTGTGGTCATGTGTGTGAGCGGACACAACAGAAAATAAATAAATAAATGTAAAAAGAAAAAGAGGTTTTCAGACACTCCCTACAGTGGCGATAGCCAAAGTCTCGAACTGGGCGGGTTTTCAGTGTTAGCCAAGTGCTAAAGACAAGAGTTGTGGTGAGACTTAATCTGCAGTGACCCTACCACTGGGAAGTCATGTGTGGAGAGCTGCAGAGCCCGAGCCACCTAACCGGGACACGTGGGTGCGCACTACACACCATCGAAGTGGGGAGGCTTTCCGCCCTGGTTCCTAAAGCTGTGGGTGTGGTTGAGCTATGTCTCCAGCCCCTATGTTCCCGATGCCATAGACAAAGGCAAGAAGGCAAGAGAGGTGCTGAAGCAGGCCGCAGTACCAGAATGGCCCTGGCTGTGGTAGATACCTTTGCAGGGCAGTCTATCTCTGTGGCCATTCTGGCTTCACCATCAACCGCCTGTGTGCTGCCTCTCTATGTCTTGGGTACTATGACCCGCTGGCCCCTGAATGTCCGCAAATGGACCACCACCACACTTGGGCTGCTGGCCATCCCTGTCATTGTCCACCCCATTGACAGGTCGGTAGACTTCCTCCTGGACTCCAGCCTGCGCAAGCTGTACCCGTCAGTGGGGAAGCCCAGCACCCCCTGACCCTGTCCTGTGCCCTGCCCGGGGTTGACCCAGTGGCTGTTTGGGGTCCATGGTGCTGTCATCTGAGCATAGAGATGAAGGCCCTGAGGAGTAGTGGGCAGTGAGTCCCAGGGTTGGAACCCAACCTTGTCTGCATTAGTGGCCATGGCTGTGCTGAATGGGAACCCAACACTGGCTAGCCTGTCTTTTTGAAATCTTTTTTTAAAGTATTTATTTTATGTATAAGTGTTTTTACTTGCATGTATGTATGTGCACCACCCTTAGAGGTTAAAAGAGGCTTTAAATCTCCTGAAACTGGGGGGGATGGTTGTGAGCTACCATGTGGGTGCTGAGAACTGAATCTGGTTCTCACAGGAGCACCAGTGCTCTAACCACTAAAGCCTCTTAGCCTCCGGCCTATCTTCTGATGGAGAAGTACTTCCCTCCCGTGGAGGAGAAGGTTATTAAGGCCCAGAGAGGGCAGGAATACTCCTGAGATCACATGACAAGTGAGGACCAGGCTTTAGCTATTCTAAGTCACTTTGTGATGATGTGGCTGAGTAACTCACGGAAAATACAGAGGTGGCATTTGGGACACTAAGAGTTCCTGTCCCATCCCTTGCCTGAGGAGCTTGGGGCCTGGTCGAGGCAGGACAATCACAAACCAAGTAACAATAAAACTTTCTGGAAAAGAAAAAAAGAAAAAGAAAAGAGACGAGAACCAAATAGAAACCTTCATGTAGTAAAAGCACCCATGTTGGAAGGTGGAATCGCTGCCTATAATATTTACTAGATCGAGGTTGCACTAGACTTTTTTTGATGTCTAAGCCCCACTCTCCTATTCGGGCTGGCAGTGTGTGTCTTAGTTTGGGTGTCTATCGCTGCAAAGAGACACTATGACCACAGAAACTCTCGTAAAAGAAAACACACTGGGAGTGGCTTACAGTTCAGAGGCTAAGTCTATTAGCATCGTGGTGGGAATCATGGTAAAGTGCAGGCAGACATGGTGCTGGCGAGGGTCTAAGAGTTCTACATCTAGATCTGTAGGCAGCAGGGAGGGTGAGTGAGCCGCGGGGCATAGGTTGAGCTTTTGAAACCTCAAAGCCTAGTCCAAGTGACATGCTTCCGACAACCGGACCACGCCTCCTAATTGTGCTACTTCCTACGAGTCTCTGGGGACCATTTTCATTTAAACCTGTAGAGTACACTAAACTCATGTTGTGTGGATTACTAACCTGTCACTCGGCCTTGCAAGGGCTTGGTTTTTAGTCACAGTACACTGAGATAGGAAGGACAGCTACGGATTTTGTTGCTTCAGCCTTTCTCCCAATAACTCCAAATTCTGTCTTCAGGCCTTGTAGGCAGACAAAAAGGTACAAGAAAATATGTCTCCTCCCAAACATGACATACACATTATAACCTTCAGAAGAAATGGTGACATCTGAGCAGTGGTTGAAACTTAGTGGGTATATAATCACCCCTGTAAAGACTGGCGGATATGTTAGCCATCTAAGCAACCACGATGGCTGAATCTTAATTGTCCACTTGGTGAGCTCTAGAATCAATGTACAATGGTGCTTCTGTGAGAGATTATGTCTAGATTGGATTCCTTTAAGTGAGAATAACCATGACAAGTGTGGGCAGTTTCATGAACTGGACCCTGGATGGCACATGACGGAGAGGGGAAACTGAACATGGGAGCAACGGTTGTTGGGTTCCTTAACTGCAGGTGAAATGTCACCCAGCGGCCCCAGCTCCTGCCGCTGGGACCTTCCCAGAATGCAGCACTGCAACTGCAAAATGTGAGGAAACAAATCCTTTCTTCTGAAGTGGCTTTTGTTGGGATCTTTTTGTCACAGCAGTGGGAACATTGACTACTACAGCATTCAGTCGCCTTTTCTTAGCACCGTGTCTGCTCTAAGTTTGGCAATAGATCACCAGTTAAGGCTGCGTATAGAAAAGGGTGTGACAAACAAGGCCTGATAGCATGAAGGACTCTTGGGAAGGCTGGCTTGGGACTGGGATTGGGACTTTGATTTAGAGAGACTTCTAGAACCTTTTCCAGAACGGATAGGCATCATTTACTATTCCCAAGTTCATTGTACAGACAATATGACTTATGAGCTTTTATTGCCCTCTGGAAGTCTGGTACACACACTAGGTACAGATAGAAACAGCCCTTATAAAAGGCTTGGACTCCTGAGTCTCTAACAAGCTTTCCTAGTGACTTCCTTTGCGCAGGTGTCTCTACAAATCGCTGCTGGGGGCATGGCACGTAACTCTAATTCCAAATGTACTTTATGGTACCGATTCCATCCAAAAGGTATAAACTCAGCTAGAAGGGAAATATCTATTATTGAAAGACAGAAATTGGAGTTGGAGAGAGAGCTCAGCAGTTAACAGCACCGACTGCTCTTCCAGAGGTCCTGAGTTCAATTCTCAGCAACCACATGGTGGCTCACGACCATCTGTAATGGAGATCTTATACCCTCTTCTGGTGTGTCTGAAGACAGGACAGGGTACTCACATACATGAAATAAATAAATCTTTTTAAAAAATGAAAGACAGAAATAGGTTACTGGGGTTTATTTGCATCTGTGATAAGAAGCTACTGCAGATTCCATTAAGATGATATAATTTGAGGACTGGGTCTGATATCTCCAAGTACAATTCATTAAGATCAGGACATCAGGAGACTAACAAGAAAGCCCGATCGTTGCTTCACTGGAAACAACACACCAAAGCCAGAGATGGTAGTGAGTACTTATAATCTTAGCACTGGGAAGTGGAGGGGACAGGAAGCCTCAGTAGTTCAAGGCCATCCTTAGCTATGTAAGGAATTTGTGTGTAACAAACAAGGTTACAAGCAAGCCAGCTTGAGCTTGGAGATCTTATCTCAAAACAATAGTAGGCCATGACTCAAGAAAGAGGACCCTGAGTGGGGAAGAAGAGATCTTAAGTGGGAGGAAGAGAGGGAAAGATAGTGGAATAGGAGTAACATGTTCCTATTGGGGTTCCTCTTCTGTTTCATGTGGAGCTTTCTGTTCAAGAGTTTTCTTTCCCTGCTCTTCGGTCTCTTTTCATGTTTTTCTGGAGATTGGTTTAGTTTTTCATTGGTGGAATTCATCCTCCCTCCCTTTACTCATAGGCAAACCTTACACACTATTGTTTCTCTATTGCTGCTTAGCCTTACATTTTTTTCTCTCCATATTTCAGGAAATCAGATAGCTAACATTTCCTTCAAAACAATGGAAGAGCTTCAGAAGACTTTAATTAAAATTACCTTTGTCTCCTAGGATTAAATATGTATAGCACCATGCCTGGATCTAAATTTAGCTGGGTAGGATCTTACCCCAAGATCACCACTCCCTTAATTCAACTTCATATCTTTGAACACTGGATTCAGCTCCTGGTGTCCTTTTAATATTTGAACCCCATATTTTTATATTTTTCCTTTCTCAGCTTGCTATGCTTGTTTAAAATGCTCTTCATGAGACTTAGCCAGAGAACAACATCTATGGTGGGTGTTTCTGAGACTTCCTTTGTCAATGCAATTAATCTGAGTCTCTTCACCTTAGCCTCAGGCAGTCTCTTCAGACAAGGGCAAAAGTAGCAACCAAATTCCTCACCAAAATACCACAAAAACAAATCTTTATGCCACATACTGAAATTCTTCTTTCCTGAAACTTCTTGGACCAGGTCAGCACAGTTCAAATTACTCTCAGCAATGAAGTCTTCCATATTTTTAGTAGGATAGTCCATTAAGCCCCATTTAAAGCATTCTACTGTTTTCCAAATCTTAAGTCCCCAAATCCACATTCTTCTATACAAAAACGTGGTCAGGCCTATCACAGCAATACCCCAGTTCCTGGTACCAGCTTCTGTCTTAGTGTTTTACTACTGTGAACAGACACCATGACCAAGGCAACTCTCATAAGGACACTTAATTGGGGCTGGCTTACTGGTTTATAGATTCAGTCCATTATTACCAAGGTGAGAGGATGATATCATCCAGGCAGGCATGGCGCAGGAGGAGCTGAGAGTTTTACATCTTCATCTGAAGGATACAGGGAGAATACAGGCTTCCAGGCAGTTAGCATGAGGATCTTAAAGCCCACACCTACAGTGACACGCCTACTCCAACAAGGCCACACTTTCTAATAGTGCCATTCCTTAGATGGAGCATATACAAACAGTCACAAGTACCATGGTGGTAACATCCCCACCCCCCTTTTTTTCAAATCATCTAGGTGTTTATTTTTCCCAGAGATGGAGTTTCTAAATGATCATTTAGTTATCATCGTGTGTGGGGGAGGTTTCCTGTGTGGACAATGTGTACGTGAACCATGTGTGCGTGTCGTGGTTAGAGCACATCTCTGTGGTGTTGGCTCTCTCTTCCACCCACAGGTAGGTTCTGGGAATTGAACTCAGGTATCCTGGTTTGTACAGCAAGTCCTTTGACAATCATCTCACTGGCCTCAAAGATGGATCCTTTTAGGTGAAGAATTTTTGATCGACAGTTGTTTTGTTTGACATTTAAAGGTATATCCTCCCCGCCCCCCTGTCTTCTAGTTCTTTTTTTTTTCTTCTGAAGAAACTGTAATGATTCTCGTTGTACATTTTGTGGGCTCCTTATCTCTTCTTTCAACTTCTCTACCATCTCTTTGCCTCTGATGGGCTGCAGTTTGATATAAGGTACTAAGTACAGTATTTTATTAGTTATCCCGGTTGGTTTACATCACCCCTCCGATGTTTGTTAAACTGTGTCTATCACGAGCCTAAGCGAATCCAACACAGTCTCTTAAAATGTCACCTCTGTTTGTTTTTGTCTTTTCACGCTGTAACCCAGCCTGTCTTTGAACTAAAGGCAATCCTCCTGCCTAGCGTCACAAGTCCTAGTATTTCAGGCTGAGCCGTCTCTAGGAGGTTTTTCTTCGCTCTCTCAGTGCTTCCCCTGTCAGTATAAGCTCAGTGTTCTCGGGCTTCCTACCATCCCTCTTTCATTCTTCGCATTAATGACTTCTGTTGTTTCTAACTTTAATGTATACAAATTACATTTAGAGGAACCCACCTCTTCTATAAGCTCTGTAAATATAGCACAGTCATATAACCACCAAGGTGAACGAAACCAGAAGCATCTCATCCCTCGGAAAATAGGTGCTATGCTGTGCTATAGACAGTTCCTCTCCCCAGGGGCTTCCCAACCATTCTGGCCCTACCTTCCCCAGAACGTAGATTAAATGAAACCATAACTGGAAGCCGATTATTTCACTTAGAAGAACGTATATAAAATTGGTTCATGTTGAGTTACGATTTGCTAATGCAGTCCTCTCTGATAATGAATGGTTTTTGACTGAATACTATCTGTTCCCCAAATAAAGGGTTATTGGCCTGCTTCTAGGTTTTGTTGGTTGGTTTGGCAATTACAAGGAAATCCGCTATAGACATCACATTGAGAATTTTTGTTTCATGCTAAGCTATGGCTTCATTTGGGTAAACAGCTTGGCACAGTGTTTGTTTGACTTTATGTAAAAAAAAAACAAAAAAAACCAAAAAAACCATGTAACTTCACAAGAAACTGCCCAGCTGGTTCCCAACGCCACCAAATCATTTTATGTCCCTATATAACCAACAAAGTAAGATAATTCTAGTTGCTACACTCTCTCATCATTGCTTAAATCATTATATTAAGTGCACAGTGGTAACTTAGTGTGGTTTAATGGGAATGTTTCAAATAACTCATCTTATGGTGTAATTACTGGTGTGCTTATTTTCCATAGATTTCTTTCTTCCCTTTGAAGATTTATTTATTTACTTTATGTATGAGTACACTGCAGCTGTCTTCAGACACACCAGAAAGAGGGCATCAGATCCCATTACAGATGGTTGTGAACCACCATGTGGTTGCTGGGAATTGAACTCAGGACCTCTGGAAGAGCAGTCGGTGCTCTTAACCACTGAGCCATGTCTCTAGTCCCATAGATTTCTTTCTTAAAGAAAAAAAAATAAGCATCAAGAAGTCTCTACTTAGCTTGTACACAAGTACTTTATCAAATGCATAATTAAAACTATTTTCCCAGGCTGGGGCTGCAACTAATCATTTGATATCCCAGGTTTAATCTCCAGTACAACAACTAATATTTTCTAGAAGTCTTGGGTTATGATCTTTATTCCAAAAGTGTGTTTCCTGGGGGATAGTCTGCCTTTGATGAAAATCCATCCAGTTCATCCTATCTTCCTGTATTGATCACGCTTCTGATGTCTCAGAAATGCTTCTCAGAGAATCATGAACATCTTCTACTGTTTTCTTCTAGGCATTTGAAATCTTCGGCTCATGGTCCATTTTGACTCAGCTTCTGTGTAAGCTTTACGGTATAGATCAATATTCATTCATTATGGATGGAAGTCCAGTTGAGCCAGCACCATTCGTTGAAAAGGCTATTCTCTTTACAATGGATTGCTTTGCCATAGTAATCAAAATTTAATTGCATATAACCTTTTTCCGAGCTTTTTATTTCTCTGCTATTAATTTATATGGATTTCCCTCCTCTAAAATGGTCTGGTAGTTTTAAATGAAGTCTTGAAATCAGAAATTGCGAGCTCTCTCTCGCTTCGTGTCTCGCCGGCCATCTTAGGACCTTTCCTTTTTATAAGTCTGAGAGTCGTTTGCTATTATCTATTAAATAACTCGAGAGCAAGTTTTGGCATCGTCTATCTCGGTTGACTCATTTCATTTGCGTAGTCAAAATCACTGGCATGAAATTAATATTTCCTTCCCTGCTTTGAGTGTTAGTTATGCTATCGTAGACCATGTTTTGATCCTGATGTTTTTAAATTAATACTTCTCCCTCTTTTCTTGGTCAGTCTGACTGGATTTATCAATTTTAGGGCTTTTTTTTCAAAGACCTTTTTATTTTTAAAAAATTATGTGTCTGTGTGCGGGGGAATAAGCATGTGAGTGAGCGTGCCCCTGGGGCCTAGCGGACTCGGGTCCCCGTAGAGCTGGGCTTACAGTCGGCAATGAGGCACCAAGTGTGGTGTTGGGCCAATCCCTGGCACTGAGCAAGTGCAGTGCTCACTCTAACAGCTGAGCCATCTCCCCAGCCTCAGGAAATCGGATTCTTAATTTCTGCATTTACATTTATTATTAACCTTCCTTTGATTTTGATTCAATTTGCTGTCCTTTCACTGACACAGAAGCAAAAACTTTGGTTTTAGAGAAAAAGTAATCATTAAATTAATTATGCAATGTTTAGAGCCATTCCAACAATTTTGGTTTGGTGTTTTTTTTATTTATATTTAATTCCACATATGCTGTAGTTTGCCCATTGGTTTTTACTTTATTTTATGGGGTATTTGGGTGCTGCCTGTTGTTTAATTTCTACAATCTGGGAATCTGTCGAGCTTTAAAAATATCACCAATTGCTAATTTAATTTCATTATTGTAGGGCATATACACATGCTTCTTATTGTTTCAATTGGTTAGTTTGCTTTCTAGTCCAAGTTACTCCCTACCTTGGTAAATACGGTACAGTGTTTGAAAGGAAGGTGCAGTTATGATCTGCTAGATTGCTCTCTGAATGTCGTTTAATAACATGGTTGATAATATTGCTCATGTTTTCTATACCCTGGGTATTAGTTACTTTTCTATTGTTGCTATAGAAAACTATATAACTTATAGTACAAAGGTAACTTATAAAAGAAACCATTTAGTTGGCTTTACAGTTCCAGAGGGTTAGAGCCCATAATGTACAGTGAAGGCATGGGAGGCAGTAACAGCTCAGAGCTCACATCTGGAACTTACGAGCAGGAGGAAGAGAATAGTGGTTTTTGAAACTTGATGACTGCCCCAGTGATGCACCTCGCCCAATAGGGTCACATCTCCTGAACCTTCTCAAACAGTTCCACCAACTGGGGACCAAGTTACAAACGTGAGTCTCTAGGGGCCATTCTTTCATTCACACCACACTTTGACTGATTTGTAAAATATTTTTTGTGGATTACTGACAAAGGGGAGTTGATGATTTCCAGCATCTTGGATATTTGTCCCTACTTCCTTGCAGTTTCATTATTTTGCACTTTGGAAACTTTTATTACTGCATATACACTTAGATTGATGTTGTCTCCCTAGTGAATTGATCATCTTACTAATGAACCACTTCTCTATGTCCCTCACTAGTGTTCTTCTGAATTCTGTCTCGTATCAATAGTATCATATTAGCCTCCATTTGATTAGTGTTTCTCAGTGTATCTATCCCATTCTGTTTATGCTTTAATAACATAAATGTATTGTAAATATTAATAATGCCTAGTGTAGTATTTCAACACACACATACTACATGAATTGATCAGATCCAGCTTCTCTTTATTTACCTTCCAGTCAACCCCTTCCTAGTCTCTAGTAATCACTGTTCTGGATTTAAAACAAAATTACAGGGCTGGACATATGGTATATAGCAGCATTTGCTGCTCAATTTCTAAGTGCATACACTCACACAGACACACGCGCGTGCGCACACGGGCACACACACACACACACACACACACACGCGCACACACACACACACACACACACACACACACACACACTGAAAAATTAAAAAATGACAGGCAATGTCGGTGTGCACGCTTTTAGTCCCAGCACCCAGGAAGCAGAGGCTGAGTTCAAGGACATCCTGCTCTACAGAGAGCCAGTTCCAGGACAGCCAGGGCTGCACAAAGAAACCCTGTCTTGCTTTAAACAAAAGTGAAAATGAAAAACAAGCTATATCATTTTCCATGGAGATAACAAATCATTGAATGTTGCTTCCTTAGGACAAATTCTTCTTTTTAACATGGAAATTTACCTCCTCTCCCCTTAATATACCGTGACATTAGATATTAAAAAAAAAAAACCCTCAAAAACATCGATAGTAGTAAAGCTTCCCAGAGCCCTGCCCAAAGGCTGTTAATGTCAGTAAATAAGCAAGAGTCCCGTGTGCAAACTTTCTGAGTCTCTTACACAGCAGAGACCCTTCATCTCTGGTACTCTGCTCATTACACGCAGCCGAACTTCAGTCATTCAGTTCCCAGCCAGGGGTACGGCTGTTGTGTTAGTTCTCACAGCTTTGTGTTGTGTTTAAAAGGAAACAATCCCAGGGAGAAAGCCGGAGAGAATGTGGCGCTTGCTTTCTTTTATCTCAAGGTCACCTTATCGCATACACATTGTCCAGACCTAAGAACAGTTGCTTTACCTTACTGTCTAGATTGACAGTTATGCACCATGGAAAGGAAAGCTCGATACTCATGTCTCCAACGTGGATGCAGTAAAAAAAATTACCCCACCGCGCAATGGGTCCTTTCTATCCTGCTTCCCATAGTCACTACCTAAAGTCCCAGTATCATTCGACTTTAAGTATACATTCTCCCGGAAATAATAGCGTTCCGTCAATTTTGTCTTCTGATTCTTAGTAATGGCGACATTTCCCTGTGATTTTGAAAATATAAAGTATTCTTTATTGAATCATGATATGTCATGGTTCAATGTTCAGTACCAACCAGGTTTTTCTCCTAAAAGAACTTGTAGTTGCTGCTGATGGAGGGCAGGGGGCGCAAACCAACCTGAATTCACTTTGGTCCACCTCCTGATAATGGAAGAGTCTTGCTCTCCAACCTTGTATACTGCCTTAGCCTTCTCTCTGCTGTGCCTGTGGCATTTACTCTGGTTTCGTGTTTTGTTGTGGAAGACTTTCGAGGTAGTTTTTTTTTTTTTTTTGGTCTGTTTTTTGTTTGTTTGTTTTTAAGGACTTATTTATTTTAGGCATGTGAGTACACTGTCGCTGCCTTCAGACACAGCAGAACGGGGAATCCGATCCCGTCCACTATGTTGTTGCTGGGAATTGAACTCAGGACCTCTGGAAGAGCAGTCAGTGCTCTTAACCACTGAACCATCTCTCCAGCCCTCGAGGAGGTTTGTTTTAAGCCTCCTTCTTCCAGGATCTAAAGACAGTCTATTGATATTCTGCAGATTCACAATTTATCTGGCATTTGGTCCGCAGGCTAAATCAGTATAAGGTGATAAGGTGTCCTGAGGGAGGGAAGAATTAGGAATCACAGAGGTCCCCAGAGAAGCCTTCCGCTTTAGCGTATGCCTATAAACCAAGCTAAATGAATTTAAGGAGAATGTTATAAACTATACATCAGGAAACGGACACTCGGTCTAAACACTGTCTTACAGAACCAGATGTGATGGGCCGCGCCTGCAATTCCATCACTAAAGAGGCTGGGACAGAAAGACTGTACAGGCAATGCCAGCATGAGCTATATAAAACCTATCCAGAAAAAAATAATGTTGCAAAGAAACAATGTAGGTATATAACAGAGTAATGAGAGCGGAGCCGTTTCCAGAGTCTGACAGAGCTCATGGTTCTGAGTTTAGCATTTTCAAGGTTTTCTTCTAAGAAAACAAAAGCAATAATGGTAAACTAGATGTTGTGTCTAAAGATGGAAATGATTACCATTATGTGACATAGGCATTTACACGCATTACCCGCTATTCCTCAGATCTGAAGTATAAACTATCCCAGGGAACCTTGGCCATTGATGCTACAAAGTTGGCTGATTAGGAAGATACTTTTTAAAATCAACACAGTATGAGTATAACATCTATACACTTTTAGTGATGATAGAAGTTAGACAATATCAATTCGGTACTTTCCAAAAAGAAACATTTCTTTCCAACCATAGACAGACAGTCATATTATCTTCAGGGAATTTAGTGGTATTTCCTGCTACAGTTTTTTAAAAAATGGCTGAAACAAACACACAAACATAAGATCTGTTGATGAAGCTGAAGTTTAGCTCCATTGGTAAACCAGGGTAGAAAATATATAGCAATTATGGAAGGTTTTTTATGGCAGGAAGCATAGGTGCTTCCAAACCTGCCATCTTACGGAATCAGCTAAATTCTCTTCAGTACCAAAATATCTAAGTAATTCCTCTTCCCAGTCCCGTGCCGCCAAAGTAAAAAAAAAAAAAATCCTATAATTTGTATCCTTATCACCAAATAACTTCCTTCATAAGAGCGCTGCTCCATGAAAGTCAGTAATGCACTTCCTGCAAACGAAATTTTAAAAGAACAAGATTTAAACAGAAGGATAGAGATGGTTTAACCTCTAATCATTTTCTAGAAACAAAATCTTCACTAGGGTTTAATTCCTTCATGGTTTAAGATGAGAAGAGAGTGACTCTAAAAATCCTTTGCTGTGATGGCTAGTAGCTCCCCAAAGCATGCTACCTGTCAGATTCTGAAAGTGAACGCCTCTTTCCCTTCTGGGGAAAATGTAATACCAGTGACTCAGCACATGAGGACTTTCAGCAGACTTGGGTTAAGGCAAGAAGGTTTGCGTTTCACAGTGCCTTGATTTTTCTTCTAGAAACAATGAAAATATGAACACGTCACACAAATTTTTATATTTTCACTTTTACCAATGTTGGAAATAGAAGTGTCCTGTCTGTGTAAAAATCTTTCAGATGAATTGTTCTGAAATCAGGTTGCTCCACTGGTAAACCAGGGCAGAAAATATATAGCAATTGTGGAAGTTGTTTTCTGTGCAGTTGGAAAATTTAGAATTTTTTTTTAAACGTTCTCTCTTCTAGTTTCCTGGGAAAACTGGTTTTTAAAAAAAGCTGGACATTTATTAGAAACATTAATTTTCCAAATCTTGGTATAGGTTTTGATGGAATTGGAAAAGGGAGGTTAGAGTTTAAAAACGGCAGGCAATAGAATGATTCTTTGCTACTAGCTTTAACTGTTGTGAGATTTTATCCATATTAAATTACATTTTTAGAACCAGACTTTTTTCTTTTCTTTTTTTTCGGAGCTGGGGACCGAACCCAGGGCCTTGTGCTTGCTAGGCAAGCGCTCTACCACTGAGCTAAATCCCCAGCCCCCAGACTTTTGAATTGCTATATCACAAGATTCAATAAGAAATATAGGAAAGAAACATATTTTGGTTCTATTACTACTATCTTTTCCATTAGCAAAGCAGCAACTTTCAATATTTTATTTCATCTTTATGTTTTATTTTTAACTTAATAAAATGGCACATGTATGCAGTGTGAAAAAAATTTGATTGTTTTCCTTTTCAGTAACTGTGATACAAAACCAATTTCGATATGTTCAGTGCTTACCAAATTAGTATTATATACAAGTATTTGTGATTTTGACTTTAAAATAGCCAAGAAACTTTCTCTAGTTTTCCTTATAAAAGATTGTCCAAGTAAAATTGTTTTTAAAATAAAGTGAGAAAAACATCACTCAGATTTCTGGCAGTCCCAAACCACAATTGAAATCATGGTGCACACGCTTCTAGATGGTGTCATGAATGTACAGGTGTTTCTCTTTCATTAAGTTTATTCTTCATTTAAAACCGCTTACGTAGGGGCCTTTCTACTTTACAGAGTTATTTAAAAGAAATCTTAGATAATTATCTTTGGACAGAATAAACTGTAAAGAAATCCTTAGAGTGCTTAAATCCTCCTTAAATCTAACTTTGTTTTGATGTGATCAAAGATGGGACTTCACAACCCACCCGGAGAAGGGCAGGAGCATTGGTCTCACTGATGGCTTTTATCTAGGTAGTAAATGTGTGGCTTGACAATAAAGACAAGTTACCAAGAGACGGCCTCACCAAACTTTGTGGTTTGCAGTCTTCTTTTTTTTTTTTTTTTAATGTCCATGTGGCCTCTGTAGCAAAGCAGATAGGCTAAAGGGAGCCAAGGCTTTGGCAAGGAGTCTTTGGTTTCTGTTCAGCATTACAACTGTGCGTTGAACTGGTAGACTACAGTTTTAGGATCATAAACTGTGTGTGACAGGATAGGCAGGTGAAGCAGCCTGTGGCCAGCAGTGAAGTCATGGCGTCTTCAAACCCAAGTGAGCTGTCAGTCAGAGGTGTGCTCTTGGACTCCATCTTCTATAACATTTTTTATCAATGACTAATACTAGAAGAAAAAAAAAAACATTCATTGACACAGTAAATGAAACCTAACTGGGAAATGAGAACTAAGAAGAGGAAGTCATATTCACAGTGGGTAGATTAGAGCCAAAATAAAATTACAGAAGTAGTAAACAAAGCGAGCAAGGCTTTGAGGAGGGTTAAAACAAACAAGGGGAAAACCAGGCTCAAGGGACATTTTTAACAAGCATCACAGAAAATAACCGGGCTTTCTTTCTTTTTCTTTCCTTCTTTCTTTCTTTCTTCCTTCCTTTCTTTCTTTCTTTTTCTTAATAAGTAGCTTATGTTCTGGGGCCAATTATGATCGATAGCATTTAAAACTCGAACATAACATTGTATACTGTATTCTTTATTATAACCCGCCTAAAGCCCGCATTCCAAGATGAGTGTCATTTGTTCTTTTGATCAGAAAGCCTCCCACTTTAAGAGCAAATGTGGAGAACCCAACTCACTAAAATAGGAGCCGTAGGGAAACAAATGATACGATTGGTGGTTGAAATGAGGTGTGTGTGTGTGTGTGTGTGTGTGTGTGTGTGCGTAAGAGATGGAATAAGTAAATAGTGGTCTTCAAATAAGGACACAAGTTATGAAGCTAAAAGGCTCAGAAGTCCCTCGATTAGCTTACAGCCAATCAATTGTGCTCACTTTCGAGAAAGACTGGAACTTAAAGGAACTTACAGCAGGGGTGAGGAAACAATTTAAAACAGGCGAGAACAAACGTTAGCACTAGAGGGATCATTTGAAAATCCACTAGCATTTTCACTGACAGATTTCTACCATTTTATTTTGTTTTTTAGTGATGGTGATGTGTGGAGGGATGAAAGATAAAACTTTTTAGTATCCTGGCCAGACCTCAAACTTTGTGGTCTTCATCTGAGGCAGGAAATAGAGTAAATGACTTGAAAGCTGTAAAAAAGGAAGCAAGTATGTCATTTATCAAGGCTTGTACTGATAGTGTCAGGAAATATCTCTTTAAAGCACTGTAATTGTGTTAGATCCTTCAATCTAAGTGCAACAGAGCAGCAGATTCCAGAGCGCAGACCTCGTCCTGAGGGACACGGAATGTGTAGATGTGGGGTCCTATCTCAAGAGAACAGCAACCCAAGTTTATTTTCTTGGTGTTCTTTTATTTTTCTTTAAAAAACTTTTGCTGCTTCTACAACTGTCATAGACCAACTATTAGTTAAAAGATGCAGGTGACCCAGCAAGAACAAAAAAATGCAGGTGAGACCCACAATTGAAAGGGGAATAGTAGTTTACATTCAGATATACATATTGTATTTTTTTCTACATACATGCCTGTAAAAATTATTTTATAATGGACCCTTTGAATTTTATACGTACTTCAAGCATTTATGAATACAGGAAATCTGTAATTGCTTACTTAACTTAATATCATATTGTTAATGAAATGGATCAGCGTAGTCATTTTAAATGACTACTACATTTGCATAATTTCTACCTTTGGGCTTTTAAGTTTACAATTGTTTACTATTATTAACAAGGGGAGCCTTTCCAATATTTCTTTTGTTTCTCTTTGTGGTTTTAGAGGGGGTTTGGTTTGCTTGTTTGAGAACATTACTATTGTTTACAACACTATTAGGACAGAAGGAGCCGAAAGTTTACGCCAATAGATATTTGTTT
The DNA here is from genome assembly GCF_011064425.1 of Rattus rattus. Lineage (NCBI taxonomy): Eukaryota > Metazoa > Chordata > Mammalia > Rodentia > Muridae > Rattus > Rattus rattus. The sequence goes on along the minus strand of NC_046156.1, from coordinate 173,786,363 downwards.
TTGACGTCTGTACTAAAAAAACGAAGTGGTTAAGGCAAGATCTCCACTTTCCACTTACTTTAAAGTCTGGAATAGAGAGGTGAGGAATTGGAGGAGACAAAAATACCCTCTCATTAAAGTAATCTAGTTTAAGAGAGAAGGGCCAACTAAGTACGTAATAAACCGCTTCTAGAAACTCGTAAGCTAATCACTTTTACTTGTATGCATTAAAAACATCTATCCAAGGCATCTGCATTAGTCAGTGATGTAGGAGTAACAGAAAGCCAGGACCAGGCGCTCAGCCTCCTCCCTAGGCTCCGGGTGGAGAAGAAACCCCGTCTGGGGCCTCCCGGCGCTGGCGCGCGCTGGGGAAAGAGTCCCGCGCCGGGGCGAGCGCCCTGCACGCCCGCTTCTGCACTCCTTGCACGTCCGATGCCAGGCAGCCCGAAAGCAAACCTCCGCCCAGCCGCCTGCTCCGGGCGGCGAGCAGCTTTGCCTAAGATCAAGCGCGAAGCCGCTTAGCTCAATGGTCAGAGCGTGGGTGGAAAACAAACTTTGTTACGTGTTCACTCGGAGCACCGCGGTTCTGGGAAAGGATCAAAGCCACATTCCTAACTGTGCGCCGCGCGCCTCACTCCCCACCCCACCCTCTCTTTTAATAATAATAAAAAAATAATGATAATTTTAGCCGATGAGTAAGGAAGCGAGCTTTAAAGCCACGCGGGGAGTGCAGCGTGGCGGTCCAGCAGGTGGCCCGCCCGCATCCCGGCCTCCGCCCCGCGCGCCGAGTCCGGAGCCACATCAATGGGAATCCCCCGTGGGAACTGCGCCTCCCACCACGCCTGCGCTCCGACACCCTGCCGGTCTCAGTGCGCCCGGGTCGCAGCCCACCCCGGATCGGCGCCCGGTTGCTCCGCGCCCGCGGGCGAGCCTCCGTGCCGAGGGGCGGGGGCGCTGTCGCGGGGGGGCGGAGGTGGGGGGGCGGGAACCGCGCGCGGGGAGGGGAAGGGGTTCTCGCGCGATCGGGCGAGGTTTCCGGTGTTGTGACTGAAACCCGTCAATATGGCGGCGATCGGCCGCGGCCGCTCTCTGAAGAACCTCCGAATACGAGGTAAACCCGCTTGCCGCCCTCGCTCTCCGCACCCGGTGTTCGCTGTCCGCCGCGGCGCTCGGCTTTGCCCGGGGACTGGGGTGGGGGAAGCAAACCGGGCGTCGGGCGCCGCTGGCCTGCGATGGTTCCTAACTGGGGTTGTGTGTCTGTTTCGCACAGGGCGGAATGACAGCGGCGAGGAGAACGTCCCGCTGGATCTGACCCGAGGTAACGCGGGGCACCGGGGCCGCCGTGCACCGGGGCTGGGGCGGGCAGGCACGCGACCCGGGGGGCAGCGAGGGGTCGAGCCCGCGCCCATCCCCCTGCCCCGCGCCGGTTTCCCCCCCGGGTGAGCCCCTCCGGGCCTCGGGCGGCTGCGGGAGCGCGGGAGCGCGGGGCGGACCTAGGTGCACCCAAGGACCCGGGGCTGCGGGGACGCCCGCGGGAGCGTGTTTGCCCCCCCGTCCGCTCCCGGGTCCCCGAATCCCGGAGGCGGCCTCGGACGAGGGGAGGTAGAGGTTGTTATTTAGGTTACTGGAGGATGTTTGTGGGAAGAGCGACCACATCCTGCCCTCCCCGTCCCCCGGAGCAGATGCTGGATCTGCCGGCTTCTTGCTGACTGCGTGACTGCTCTTCTCTGCCCGCGCCGTCCTCTGGGGGCCCCGCAGCTTTGCGAACTCGGCGGTGAAATCGAGAGCCGGTGATTACTGCTAAGTGTCTGCTTTATGCCGCGTCTCCCTGCTGCTTCCCGTTCCCGGGCCCGCTGGGGCTGTAGTTGGCTAGAGACCGCCCCCTCACTCTGCCGCAGGTTCATTGTGTACCTTCTGTCTGCAGTGGAGATGCGTTTGTTTACACCTTCTCTGCAGGGCAAGCCCGGCGTGCATTTTTAAGAACCGTCTCCGCCGAGTGATCGGTGTTTCTTGCTTGGGTCACCGGCCACCAGACTGGTGTTTATTCCACAGTATCTCGCCAAAGCATTAGTAGTTCTGTGCAAGGAGTTCTTTTTTCTCTTCTTCCATAAACAGGAGTTGGACTACAGATTTCGACAGTCACTTCCCACAGCGCTGTAGTTGAGTGTAACTAACTAGTTCTGCTGTGCAGAATCACTTTTCGAGTTCCGTGAAACACCTTAGGGTGTGAAAAGAAAAGACACTCGTAAACATTCCACATGGCATAAATTTGTCCGTCCCCCCCGCCCCCACCTTGTATGTAGTGACCATGTAAGTATTAGGTTGGTGGATGTCGGTTTTGGGAGACCCATCTCTGTATTGACAGCATAATTCATTCTCAGTTCTGTTTCCGTTTTTTGTAAGAGCCCGGTGTAGATTGAAAGACTATAGTTTGATTTAGTTACATGAGTACATGTTTGTTATTTGTTTCTGATAGTTTAGGAAGTTTTGAGTAAACTAGTCCTTTCAAAGTGAGAAACTTTTTAAAGATACAGTACAGTGGTGTGTAAGTTCTAGAAATGGCAATTAATTAAATCAGTGATTTGGAACTTTTTTTTTATTAGCTAGGTTTGAGAAACAGTATAGAAAAAGGTCAAGCTTTTGACTTTTTTTTTAATTTGTAAATTTAATATATATATGAAAAATTTCCAGCAAGCATTCTGAGTATCATAATACAGATCTGAGACTTAGCATTGTGCTTCTCTCTCTCTTTTTAAAGATTTTTTTTTATTTTATGTATGTGAGTACAGTGTTGCTATCTTCAGGCACATCAGAAGAGGGCATCAGATCTCATTACAGATGGTTGTGAGCCACCATGTGGTTGCTGGGAATTGAACTCAGGTCCATTGGAAGAACAGACAGTGCTCTTAACCACTGAGCCATATCTCCAGCCCCAGAATTGTGCTTTTCTAATCATGTAGTTGGTCAGTGATTTCAAGAAATTGTGAGAAGAGACTGTTTGGTAAACCTGAGCCTGGCGTACAGTAAAAGCCTGTTCAGATGTGGGGTTGGAGATAAACTGTGTAGTGTGTGATTTTGTTAATCTTTATACATTTCTGTGGTGGTGTCAGAATTTGGGATTGTAGAAAAGCTTATTTGAAACTTGCTTTGCTTCAATATTAACTCAGACAAATCTATGGGTATGATTGAAAAGAATCAGTTCTCTGAGACTGTTTACTTAAACACCTATGTAATATAATATAGATAGCTGTTTCTAGGGTTATAGAAAATGCTTAGAAAATGTTTTTATTTGCCTTGATAAAATGTACTAGCATTCCAAATACGTATTCACAGCCAGTTGACCTGATTGCAAAAGCAATGCACAACAACGAGAAGTTATTTGAGAACTGTAGGCCTCAACCATAAGGAAGTTTAGCAGAAAAAAGTTACGAGTTAGACTCATATATAGTGAGACAGCTGATTAGAGAAAGTGTTCGTTTAACAGACACTTCATTGTTTAAAAGCTTGTGGATTACACATGAGGAAAGTTCATGAGGAATTGAACTTTAGTAATGATTTCAGACCCATGAGGCATCTGGGTTGCAGCTGCTTGTAGATTAGATTACAATATGGAAACAGATAAAAGTTTGAGCAGCTAAAGTTTTGTTTTGCTTTATGCTAAGGCAGGGTTTGCTGTCATGCAGATTGTTTTGTGATGTCTACTGTGTAGGTGGACAACCGTGGTCACAGTGATCTGTGAGAGAGACATCCATGCATGTCAAACACTGACTGCGAAGTCAGATAGCTCTGCATTGTAAGCTTAGGGACAGTAGGAGTTGGGGGATTTGGGACAAGTTATTTGACCTTGCCTACCTCCTGTTTCTCCAACTGAAAAAAAACTAATTTTAAAATGTTAGTAAGACTGAAAGGTAAAGGAAGGTAGTTCTTAATTACTCAGTATAAATTATGTTTTATCATTTATAAGCAATATTTGGTGTTAGCTGCTCCTACATTGGGAGGTTGGGATTCTTTGTATTTTAAGAAATATATCAGGTGATTGTGGGTGCATGTACATGTGCACGTGCACATGTGTACATGTATGTATGGAAGCCAGAGGATAACCTAGGATGGCAGGAGCAGTACCCTATTGGCCAATACCACTCAGTGGCCCGGACCTTATCAGTTAGGCTGAACCGGCTGTCCAGTAAACTGAGGGAACTGCTTGTCCTTGGCTCCTCAAGGTTGTGATCAAAATATGTGCCACCACACCTAGCTTTTTCCCATGGCTCTGGGTTTTGAACTCAGGGTCTTACACTTTTGGCAAGCTCTGGCAGAGCATTTCTCTGACTGAGCTATTCCCCAAGCCCCAAATTATTGTTTTGACTGTTACACACGTATTCAAGGACTCGGGCTGAAATCGAGTACTTAGTGGTAACATGTTTTTGCTTGTACCAGCACTTAGGAGGTGAGACAGGACTGGGAGTTGGAGGCCATCCTGGGCTCCCTGAGACCTGTCTCCAAAAAAAAATTTTTTTTACCAATTAAGATTAACTGAAAGCGGAAAGTAGAGTTTATTGTATGTACTTAGGGTAAGATGTGCTACTACATTTTGTGAGCCTTAGAATTGTTTGTCCTAGCACCAGAAAGTTTTTAGTTATGTTGATTTACTTGTTCTCTGGTTCTCCTGGGGCCCAGAGGGTTTGGGGCCTTTGATTTTAGTACTGATCTTATTGCTGTGGCTCATACAGAATGCTTGCATTAAAATTTATCGACAGATTAATTTTGACCTAGGAGCCCAATTAGTAAATCTTAGAGTTAATTTATTAGTAATTCTTGCTTTCAGTTTTGTTCAGAAGCCTACTCTACTTAATTTGCAAAGGTCCTAGTTTGCTTCTGACACCATTAAATACTCTATATTTCACACCAAAATGTGCTTTTTAAAGTACAAACACCTAATGCTTCCTTTACTTCCATAGCAAGCATGCACCTTTTCCTTTTTTTCTTTTTCTTTTTTTAGATAGTGTATCCCTTTCTGGTTCTGTTGACTCAGGTTTGAAAGACACAATAATCTCTCAGTAAGCCCCCATTAGTATAGTTTTCTAAGTGTCTTCCCAGAAAACGGATACTTCTGTGTACTACATATTTATTAGAATGCAGTTTGTTGGATTAGACTGAAATGTTGATGGTTCAACTTGCTGTTCAGTATTTAGAAAGGCAGGACAGTTATCTGAAATAGTGTGAATTGAACATTTTTTTGTTTTCTAATTTCCCTTAGTTGGGAGGTTACTCATTTGTTTAATTGCTCACATCAGTTAACCAAACATTGACAGAAATCTATTATGTATCAGAAACTGAATTAGATGCTGGAAGAGTAGGAATGAGAAAGATGTTCCTTTTAAAGTTGATTGGAGCTGACAAGAGAAGTGATTGTGGTATGAAACAGTAAGTAATCGGACAGAATTACCGCGGCAGCAGCCAGAGGAGAATGTGATCGTCTGGTGCATTGGTGATCAGAGAAGCCTCTGAAAGGGCTAGCCTTCCTTAAACGCTGTGGCTCTGTGGAAGGGCTCTGCAGAATAAAGCACGGTGGAAAGGGAAAGTCAGTGGATAGAGGAGCTGTGTAGAAGTCGTCTCCTATCATCAGAGAAATGATGAAGGATTAGACCAGGGGTTTAGCTACAGAAGTGGAATCAAAGATATTTTAGAAGGAGGACATCAGCTGGCTTGCTTTCTCCCACTGAAAACCAACTTTTAAGTTTTGCTAACTTCTCTGTCTGTCTCTCACTTTGGAGACAGTCTTGATGTGTTCCTAGCTGGCTGGGTAGTGACTGTGTAGCTCAGGTTGGAATAATCTTGCTTTGACCTCAGTGCTGAGATTACAAGCAAGTGCTTGCACACCCAGCTTCCTTCTTTGCTTTATGAAGGAGGTGAAGGCTGAGAGATCAGAATTCTGAATTCCTAATTAAGTCTTCTCTTGCTGGAGTCAGGGTGTAAAGCAGCTTCTCTCCAGGAGTGACTCTGCTCTCGATAAGACTTCCTTCAAGAGTCTGTACAACTATTTTCCTTTACTTTAGTTTCTTCCTTCCTGTTGGCTCCGTTCCCACTTGATTAGCAAATATTTGCTCTATCCTAGAGTGGGCACAGGTCAAAACAGAGTAGAAAGAGATAAAGACTAGGAAAAAATACTTCTGAAGACTTTAGGCAGATGAGTTTATTCCACAGCTGCCTTCTCTACCTTGGCTCTCTTCCTGTAGTGAAAATACTGTCTTTTTTTTTTTTTTTTTCTCTTTCATTTTTTCGAGCTGGGGACCGAACCCAGGGCCTTCCCCTTGCTAGGCAAGCGCTCTACCACTGAGCTAAATCCCCAACCCCAAAATACTGTCTTAATTGATGTGAACAGCCTCTCATAAAACTCACCGCCATTTGAAGTTTTACATTCTACTTTTGCTATGATTACTATATAGCATTGTACCAGGCACTAAATTACCTCAGTTTCCACCAACTGTTTGCTATACTTATTCCTATTCAAAGAAGAAAAGCTTTGAAATTCTAAAGTGTCTATCCAGATAAGTGTTTCAGTGTCATAGGGCCAGGGAATGCCAAGCACCTAATAATCATCTTAAAGTTAGAGTGTAAAACTCTACTTTCTGCTTCCTAGGTACTCTCTAGATCTTCTGTTCAAACTCCATACCTGCTCTTCATCCACGTAGTCTGTGATAAACTGGTGACCTCTGAAGTGTGTAGTTGGTAGTCTGTTCCATCATTGTTGGTGTTCATTCAAGTTCTCATTTTCCCTGTGCAGTAACAAAAAGACTTTATTTCTGTTTTTACCTTTTTTTTTTTCATTCCTGCTGTACTGCTCCAGGATCATTTTCTTGTAAATCCAGATTTGATCTTACCATTCATGTGTAAACAAACAGCAGGAAAATAAGGTTTACTTTTGCTTACAGTATTAAGTCCAAATTCCTTAGCTTGGCATCCAAGGCCTTTTATCATTTATTTATGCATTTTCTTTTGTGCTACTACAGCTGTAGTAGTCAGTGCTCTTGCCTGTTTGCATAGCTTCCGTGTAGCACTCTGCTTCATACACAGAGCACTGTTCATAGATTAGTGTTAGTTTACTGGTCGAAAGCACTTACTGTCCCTCCATTTCTGTTTTTTCTCCTTGGCAACTATGTTCCTATTTGAGAGTCCTGTTTGGCTTGAGTGGGAGAAAAATGCTGTTTTGAAGTGTGGCGTGCCATTTTATGTTTCCTTAACATAGGTGTTTCCTTTACCTCGGAGTGCATTCTCAGTACTTTTTGTTAAAGAGAAAGGTGATTATTTAAGGTTGGGGTAGAGCTGAAGGTCTTGCTCATGCCAACCAAGAAGTCTGTTATTGAGCTTCTTCCCAACCCCTCCAGCAGTGTTTTGAATGAAAGAATGGAGAAAGAAGTGAGCAAAAAAGTAGTATAGTATTAAAGAGATAGAATAAAAGAATGCTCTGAAGTTTGCAGTTCTGCGGGACAACCAGTGTGATAGTGCTGTCAGATAGAGAAGACAGGGCTGCAGTGTGGGCTTTACATTTCGTGTGGTTGATGGCACCAGCTATGTGGGAAAATTACTACCTACCAAACTGAGTGGATGTTTAGTGCTTGTTACTCTGATTCAAGTACTTTTGGACAGAGAGAGGGGGAGAGAGAATATGAATATGAATGAATGTGTGTGTGTGTATTGGGAGTGAGTATAGGACTTTACACATGCTAAACCTGTTTGATGCTGAACCGTGTCCTTAGCTCCTCCATGGACAGTTAAAGATATGAGCATTCCTAGATAGGAGACTGCACATCGTGGGTAGGATCCTTAAGAAGAAAGGCCAACAGAGGAAAGTCGGGAAGGTTATACTCTGAGAATCTGTCAGTTGGAGGGACTGAGAGCTGGAGCGCTGACTCTTAGTGTGAGATGACTTTGGCAGGCTGCTTCCCCTCTGGACTTCAGCTGCCTTACCTCCAGGATGCATAATGCTTTATGAATCCAGCACTTTCACCTTCTGCTTTGTGATTCTCAGATAATCACCACTGGCTGTTGAAAGGTTAAAGAAAGCATTTGGAACCTTGTTAAAATCATGGTGAGAAGTATTCCCATAAATAATAAGCGTATGTGTTGGAGTGGTGGTGTTTCATAGCACTTTAAATGTAAGTTACAGTCAAGTGCTCCAGCTGCTGTGACTGCTACCTTGGTCTCCTGCTTCAGAAGATAGGGCTGTGCAAAGCACAGTGCATGCAGCAAGGCCAAGAGAGTGCTCTGTGTGCCCGTGACTCTGACACTGGCTCATCAGCCTGCTCTCCCCTGCGCTTAGAAAGGAGGGTGGTGATGTGGAATCCTAATATTTAGTCTATGCGTCACTTGGGCAGGGCGCATGTTCTTCTTCCCCTTTAGTAGATTTGTTTGTTTGTTTTTTTGTATTTTGATTTTCTAAGCAAATACTATCAGAATAGTGGAGGGGAGCGAACAGGTTAAAATGTTTAGATAACCAATATCTGAGTGATTGTGAGGTAACTGTTTTGGATCACCCATTGTTTTGATATCACTGAACTTTTTGTTAGTGTGGCCATGTTAAACAGAATTTCAGCCCTCCCCTGTATAGTGAATGGCATATAGAATTATGCATATGCCAAAGTAAATGGGAAATAATTACATGTACCAGCTAAAAATAATATTCATATATTCAAATAATGGGGTTGACAAAGAATCCAAGAATGAGTGCATTCTTCCTGCCCCTGTTAGCGTTTTCCATCTAGACTCATGCACTGTGCTCTGTACCTAGTAATGAGATGGATATAAAATAACACTGAGAATATGCTAGTGCCTTAAGCATACAGTGGTTAAAGAGTCGGGTAAATTTCATAGCAAATATGTTTTAAAAAACCTTTTAAACCCAAATTAACTGGGATTTTAAAGACTTATAGTAAATAAGTTCCATATTTTACTCCCGATACTAAAGAATTTGGATGTATAGGGTTTTTTTTCTTGATGTCAGCACGAGTCACCATAGAAGGCTTGAGGCAGTTTTAACAATCAAAACCTAAATTTGAGAACAAGCATCTTACTAGTAAGTCACTCAGTGTTTAAGATAGTATTGTAGGAAGTTGGTGGCAAGTGTTTTCCCTCTGAAATGCTGAAGACTTATTATATTTTAGGTTTGGGTTTGTTTGACCTTTGCTAGGAAGTGATGCTGGACTGAATTGTGAGATTTGAAGCATACTGTGAAATAATTGTACACTTGTGTCGAGTATGTAATTGCTCACATTGCAAGCTCAGCCATAAATGATGCTCTTATTACTACTGTGTAGGGCATGTGACCTTCCTCTTCATTAATATGTCATTGACAGAGGGTACTGTGCAAGTTCAAGGGGTTCTGTAAGTTTAATAAACTTAATTCTAAATAGATGCAACCTGGAAGTAAGAGACTAAAGTGGGGAGACTAATACTTTTACTATTTTCTACTCTGAAACGACTATTTTCTGAGCTCAAAATTTAAGCTCATGACCTCCTGAGGAATTAGATAACTTGAAGTGGATATCCTGAAGGGCTGGCGAGACGGCTGAGTGAATGAGAGGGACATGACTTGCCGACAAGCCTGATGGCACAGGAAGCCAGGAGAGGCTGGCTTCAGCAATGCATGCTTGCTGTAGCACACATGATGTAACATGTGCATGTGTACATACCCCCAACACACAGAATAAGTAAGTGAGTACATGTAAGAAACCTTTATCTTGAAAACTCAGTGTTTCATCAAATCCAGAGTCGCCGCCCAGCCCTGTGGAGTGGTGGATGGCCACTGTGTCAGGGTAGCAGAGCCAGACTTGGGCTGTCACTTGCAGAGATGTTAGCAATCTCGCTCTGAATTCAGTGCGACTTCATGTGTTTCTTATAATGAATAAAGAGTGAAGAGGCACAGGAGCTGTAAACAGAGGGGGTTGCCAAGTCACTTAGTTACTTAAAAGGAGCAGTTTGCCAGAGAAAAGGATATTTAACTGCTTTAAATGTGGGCATGTATGTATTTTTTCAGCAGTTACATAGATCTCAAAAATCACATCTTGAAATAGTAGTGCTAATTATTTCCGCACTTGGTTCATCCCTGGTGTATTAAAACTTTTAATTGCCCTGTTTTTTTTCCACTCACAATCCTCTAATGTACTCCCTAACATTGTACAATCCCCACCACCTGCCTCCTGCTAGTGGTGGTGGTGGGGGAGTCAGAGTTGAATGGAGAGAAACTTAAGTTGGGGAAACATATTTTGGGTGATGTGAGCTTCAACATTGTACTGTGTTTCTATGTGTGACCAAGGAACAATGGAATAGTGTGGTCCTTAGTATTTCACATATGTGTTGTAAGAGGTGGTTTTGTTTCGTTTAATCACAATGTCTCCTGTGTTACTGACTTAATCAGTGGTAATGGAGTGTCTGAATACTGAAACTGTTTGATACTCTGTTTGCTTTAGAATGGCCTGTGGTTTTATTACTAGACTGGTGGTGTTTTTAAATGACACAAGCTGGTACAGAGCAAGTCAGGTGCATACTTAAGAAGTTTCATTTATTATATGGAATTCCTATGTACAATTTTAGTTATTGTTGATGAATTAAATTTAACCTCATGTTAGCATTAAAATGGTGGTAACTGTATATACTTTGCTCCCCCTTTCCTCCTTTGCCTTTTTATAGGAGAATTTAGGTTTCAGCCTTCTTCTTTCCCTAACAAAAAGAGAGAAATTACTTGAAAAAAGGAATAGCTTTTGGATTTTGAGAAGAAAACAAAAGATGTTGAGAGCCTGGGTTTAAAACAGTTGATTTTGTTATTGTTTCTCTTCCTAGTTTCATTTTTCAAAATCTATTTTCATATTAGAAAAATGTAACACACAAAAGGTATAATTGCTTTTTATTATTTTGAGATAGGAGCTAACTTCAAACTTAAGTCTTCTATCTTAAGTCTCTGAAGTGCTGGGATATAGGTATGTGCTACCACCCAGCTTTATATTGTAAGCAAATGCATATATTACCATGAAATGTGTATTTGGGGTATTGGCATATACCTGGATTGGAGGAAGGAATGTTTTATATATGAATTAATGTTCATTTGGTTTTATTGTATTAGAACTTGAACCCAGAGCCTTGAGCTACACGCCCAATCTGTTTTTCTTTTCTTTTTTTCTTTTTTCTCTTTTTCGGAGCTGGGGACCGAACCCAGGGCCCTGCACTTGCTAGGCAAGCGCTCTACCACTGAGCTAAATCACTAACTCCTCAATCTGTTTTTCTTAAGCGTGCATTTGTTAATGGTAGACACATGCTTATACATACTAACTTCACCTCACCATTTTCTAAGGTATACATTTCTTATAGAATGTCATCTAGTCATTATATGTAGGTAAAATGCTAGAACCATTATGCACTGATGAGAGGGAACTTACATCAGAAAACTAAAGCACAGAAAAGGAATTGCAAAACAAGGAAGAGAGGGGTTCAGTGGTGAGGAGCACTGGCTGCTCTTGCAAAGGACCCCAGGCTCAGTTCTTCACCCCCACACAATAGCTCACTGCTCTCTATAACCTGAGTTCCAGGGGATGTGACACTCTTTTCTTGCCTGTGCAGGCACCAGGCATCCACACGGTGCATGTACATACATGTAGGCAAAACACTCATATACATAAATAAATCAGCAAATCTTTAAAAAGATGAAACTTTAACCCATGAATTCATGAATAAATATGAAGGTTTTACTATGCTTCCTAGGTATTTCCCTAGGTAGGCATTTCCAGTTGTGGTTTTACACACACACTCTCTACTCTCTCTCTCTCTCTCTCTCTCTCTCTCTCTCTCTCTCTCTCTGTGTGTGTGTGTGTGTGTGTGTGTGTGTGTGTGTCTTTCTATCTCTCTGTCTCTGTCTCTTTCCCTTCAGGCTTTGTGACAGTCAGTATATGAGAGAAACATTTACAGAAAAGCCATGTAACTATAAGGAGCTCTGATGAGACAAGGTCACTGAGTATTTGAATGGCACTAGAAAAACAGAGGTTGTTAAAAGTGTGTAGATTTTCCAGACGTTCCCCCTTTTCACAGCAGTGAAAGCTGTCAGATCATGCAGACCTTCACACTTGAAGGAGAGGACTTGTCTACATGATGGAGCCTGGAGATCACTGGAGGAAAGAAGGCTTAGAGTGTGGTAAACAGGCTTTCCTATGGCTGGAGAAGAGAACAAACCAGACTTGTAAACAGTCATGTCCACAGACAGAGCTGCTTCCTTCTTGACCTTTGCTGTGTCCTCCGCTTCATTCCTGCAGCTTGGATAGAAGGTCATTGTCTTATTTTCTTGTCCCAGGGCATAAGTGGCTGAAAGGTCATATGGGTATTGAGAGAAAATGATATTCAAGCACCTTTATTGTTTCTTATGCCAAATTGAATGAATTTAACTCCTTACTGTCTTTCCAAAATTAATACCAAGTGCAATAGAAGGTGGGTCCTAACACCATAAGAGCATGGATTTGGAGTACTGAGGAAGTAAAGTATAGTTCAGCTTTCCTCCTTTCTCCTTAACTGTTCCATCATTATGAATCTCACTTCATAATAAAGACAGTTCATTCCAGCGCTGTGAAGCACCTGCTGCTCCTCTGACTTCCTGCGTGTCGCTTCATTTCCTTGGTCACTCTACACTACAGCTGTTTTAGGTATTTAGCTGCTTAAGTTTTTCCAACTCTCAGTCTGAGTGGTAAGCTTATAAAACTGGAATTTTGATGTTATATGTAATGTAAGAAAATAATTACAAAGAATAAAGGGGGCCTGATGTTGTGATGATTTGAATGAGAACGGCCCTGATAGGCTCGTATTGAATGCTTAGGCACTAAAAAGTGACCTTGTTTGAAAGGATTAGAAGGATTGGAAGGTGTGGCTTTGTTGGACAAAATGTGTCATTGGGAATGGGCTCTGAGATTGCAGAAGCCCTATGCCACTTCCAGTCTGTCTGGTGTCACCACCCCCTCCACCCCTACCTATGGAGGCGATAATGTGATAATGGATTAAACCTCTGAAATTATAAGCAAGTTACCAATTAAATTAGTTACTTTGGCCATGGTGTCTCTTCACAGCATTAAAACAGAGACTAAGACAGATGTTAAGAACACATGGTCTGGGCTGGAGAGATGGCTCAGCAGTTAAGAGCACTGACTGCTCTTCCAGAGGCCTTGAGTTCAATTCCCAGCAACCACATGGTGGCTCACAACCATCTGTCATGGGATCCTATGCCCTCTTCTAGTGTGTCTGAAGACGGTGACAGTATACCCACATACACAAAATAAATAAATAAATCTTAAAAAAATAAAAAGAACACATGGTCTGTAGTAAATAAGTATACTTGCTGATGGTATTTGTTTTGAGTATGTAGGGACAAAGAACCTTTACCCCCCCGTTGAGCGGTTTAATAAATAAATACACAGTCTGACATGATGACATAAACTTTTAATCCCAGCACTTGAGAGGCAGAGACGGGCAGATGGATCTGTGAGCTCTCAGCTAGCCTAATTCACATAGCAGATTCTAGGTTAGCCTGTAGACCCTGTCTGAAAAGTTCAAAAACAAACTGACAATAGGCAGATTACCAGGGAGAAAAGCATACACATTCTTACAAGAACAGTATTACTAGAGAGTAGTACCTAGTACGGTATTGTATTGCAGTTTATGTACCCTATCCAAGATGGACAGGAGTTGGAGGGTAGTGGTGCCCTTTTAGAATAGAGTCCCTCCTTACAGTGGAGGGAGGCAGTGGTCCTGAAGGACAGAAAGAACTTGATGCCAAGTTTTTCTGGGCTCTGAGTGGGGTGGTGTCAGTGTTGGTTTTCTTTCCTGCTTGTAATTTACTCCACCGCTCCAGTCCTCCAGGAGCTATCTGAGTGTGGCTACATGTGTTCTCTGTCTTAAAGGCTAACGTCAGAGAAAACCCTGCACTGATTTGCTGCCTGTCACATATTCTCAACCAAGTCTAAAATGGCATATTTTAGAGTATCATTTCCTGATTCTCCACAGATTTTATTTAAGATTTTTTGAGTTCTTTTACATCCTGATTGCCTCACAGCAGAGTTTGAAATAGGTGAAGTTGCCATGTCTGTGACTGTGAAGCATAGGTATATATGTAAACAGTGAGTAAAATAAGAATATGACTCACAGACAGAGTGAAATCTCCTGTGCTGATAGCACGATTTGGAGGATAGTGTCTGTAATGGGTACAATTGGAACCAGGCAGGTGAAGGGTTGATTCCACCTCTAATAAAGTTTAACTTTAAGCAAGTTATCTTTTCTAAACATTTTTCTTGGTTAATATTAGAGACAGATTTTTTTGAGGAGTAAACTGTGTTTGTAAAATACTATAGTTTTTGGCACATAAATATTAATAAGTAGAGTAAATTTTCTTATTGCATAATGAGCAAAAGCAAAAGAGATGATCACTTCTGAAAAAAATCAAATGACATCATTTCAATTTTGGATAGGTTGAATTAATTAAATCAAGAGAAACCAGGCTGTGAAAAAGTCATGAAACACAACTGAAAGAGGAACTGAATAGAGAAGTGGCCTCCTGCCCCAGTGGACGTTTAATTTAATAGACTTTTCATAGGCTTAGCCAGTTAACCTGTCTCAGTAGACGAGCCTGTGTATGTGCACATGGGCACACAGACACACACTTCTTTTTAAATGACCATAAAGAAAAAGAGGATCAGATTGCCTACAGCGTTGAACAGTTCTTCACATCCTAGTAAAATTGGTGCTGACCACAGAAGTCACTACAGGATTTCCATAGAGGATTAGAAAGAATCTCTCCTAATAAAATTGGTGGCTAACTACAAAAATCACTCCAGTATTTGTACAGAGGAAGAGGAAAATACGAAGCATCATTTGGTCCTCATGTCAGTAGTACTCTAATGTGGCACTGGTTGTGGTACATTCCTGTCATGAAACCAGAAGATTTCATACAACGCCAACCCGGGCTACATAGTCTCTTTCAAACTGTATATTTCTTTGGAAATACCAATATTGCTAACATGATAGATTTACAACATGTAGTTGCAGTTGCTCATTAGAATTGAGAAGTTGTTAAGAGTACAAAAAAGTGGCTGGAGAGATGGCTTAACAGTTAAGAGCACTGGCTGTCTGCTCTTCCACGGGTCCTAAGTTCAATTCCCAGCAACCACATGGTGGCTCACAACCATCTGTAATGGGGTCCAGTGCCCTCTTCTGGTGTGTTTGAAGACAGCGACGGTGTACTCATATAAATGAAATAAATAAAATAATTTTTAAAAAGTTCAAAAAAGGACGCTTCCCTTAAAAGCTCAGACATGATTAAATGTCTTACCTGATTCTCTGTTTTAAAAACTCAGAGAAGTCCCATGCTCATTCCAAGAAACCATGAAGTAATGTCAAGTGATTTTTCACACATAGCCTTATCCCTGTTTGATTTTTCAAGACCATTTCATCCTGTAGTCTGGGCTGGCTTCAGACTGGGATTACAGGTGAATCAAGTCTGGTGGGGTTTTGTTCTGTTTCCCATGATTTCTGATAGACATGATAGAATTTTACGAAAATGAAAGTCACATTGGTAGCTAACAGATCTCATATTCTATTCATTTATTCTCTTGTTTCTTTCTGTCTTCCATTGGTTTCTGTTTCTCTTTTGCTACTTTTCAGTGTTCTGGTGTCTCTAATAGAATATTCTACAGGGATGGATTGCATTTTTCTTAACTATATTTGATAGTATTTGTTGCCACTGATTTACAATAAACTTAAATTGTTAAAGTCCTTTTAAATTTGGTTTATGCAGTTCTTCATTAATTCCTCCCAAGTTGGTGAAAGTTAGTGGTTAAAATTTTGCTGTTTAGCATTTGATACCTGTCTCTCAAATTAGAGCCAATAATTTCATAGATCAATTAAAACACTTGAGACAATTTGGCAAGGCATGATTAACAGTTTTCTAGAATAAAGAAAAATTCAGTAGCAATTCAAAAGCAATAGATGAAATGTGCAAATGAAGTAAAACATAAACTATACTATAGTTACGTTTTTAATTGAGTGCATTTCTGAACGCTGTTAATTCTGCCTGTCTGCCTGCCTGTCTGTCTTTGTCTCTGTGTCTGTCTCTGCCTCTGTCTGTCTCTGTTCTTTCTCTCTCTCTTCTCTTTCCCCTAAACAGAGTCTCTCTATGTAGCCCTGACCTGGAACTCTTTCTGTAGACCAGGTGGGTCTCAAACTTAGAGATCTGCCTGCCTCTGCCTCCTGTGTTATGAAATTAAAGGCGTGCAGCACCATGGGAACTGAGGTATTGCAAATATTTATGCTTGCACTTTCCTGATGGTGTGAACGGGAAGCTTGAAAGGTCCTGCTGTTTGGGAGTCTGTGGTACATGGAACAGTATAAACGCAGAGGGCAGTCGCTTTTAGAGATGAGGTTTAAATGATGTGTGCTTTTAGGAATGATACAGTGCAGTATGTCTGTTTTTAACCAGCGTGGCATGTTTTAAGAGAATGGTACTATTTGTTTTGGGGTGTAGCTGGCACATTTGCACAGCTGTTGTCAGTGGCTTCTTAGAGCTTATTGTCCAACGTAATCAGAACAATACAGTGTCACACCTTATCCCAAGTACATACAACAAACTGTATTTTTGGTTAAACTCAGTTGATATGTATACATATATCAACTGTCACCACCTCCTAGGTGTTGGTGCTAGCGACATGGACCACCACACTCAGCTGGTAATCTCTTTTTATACTGTTGATCCTTTTCTCCTCCCCTTTCCTCCTTCTCTTTCCTTCTCTCTTCTACCTTTTTTCATCTATATTTTTTCCTTCATTTCTTTTTGTCTTGCTGAGATTGAACCTAAGACATCACTTACACTAGGCCAGTATTCTGTCACTGAACCATAGCACATCTTTTTCATAGCCCTTGCTATTGGTGACGTTATATATTGTTTGTCTTCCTGCAATGTAAATGTTGTAAGTAAACATATTTTGCCTTGCTCATTATTGTATTGATGAGTGGAATAGCTCTGGCATGCTGTATATGTCTAATATTTATTGAATAAGTGACTATCAGATTTACGTTAAAGTTTGAGAGCTTCAGACCAGTTTTGTATTGCTTACAATATCTTAACTATGCAGGCAAGTACATCTTTTAACGGTTTAAAATTACTAATTCTCTTATTCTAAGGAAGTTTTCCTATCTCTCACCTGGGTAGAGCAGTGCTTTCATTGGGCCAGATCAGATGCCCTAGAGCAAGCCTGACCTTGTTCTTGTCCTCATTCCACAGACCAAGTCTTCAGTGGGGATGGAGGTGCAGTTTGTGCTTCTGACATACATATAAACTCCGCTGTTTCATGTCTGCTGTTGAAGCCTTACTTGGGACCTTGTTCTCATTGGCTGATTGGAATGCTTTATATCCATGCCTTCAGAAGTTCCGCCTTTCCCTAGTCTGTTCTTTCTTCTGGAGCCAGCACATTTTCTGAAAAGTTAGTGGTAATTTACCAAACAGGTTGAATTCTTGCTTTGGGATTTCGTAGTATATGTTACCTTATAATTATATCTATCTTACTCAATCAAAATAAGCATATATTTATTGACATTTTACTATATATTGGATAAGGCCTTGTGCTGTGCTGGATTCAGTGATGACGAATGAGTCCCTGTTCTTAAGAGACACAAACTATCAGTATGTGAACATGGAATTTCAGATAGTGTTAAATACTGTTGGTCATATAGAATTGGGTATGTGAAGGAATGGTGACTCATGGCTGGGGGAAGGGGATTCAGAGAAATGCTCTCTGGGATGTAGTATTTAGGAAATACTGTAAGTGCTAGGATGGAAATGTTCCAAATAGAAGAAATGGCGAGTACACATGCCCAGAGATAGGGAAGATCTGGAATGGCTAGTGCATGATAACTGAGAGGGAGAGCAGAGGAATGTGAGATCAGAGGAAAGAGGCAAACAAGTATTAACTTGGATAAAATGATACACTGAGGCAGTCATATGATCTGACTATGTTTGGAGAAATGCACGTGTCCTCGGAACAGACTCTGGATAACACATATCACTAAACCAATAACGATTGAATGAATTAATCCTTTCATTTTAGTCACAAGATAGATAAGATTTTTCGGTTTGAATCACATGTTACATATTGTCTCTTGGTGGAATGATGATTGTATTAGTAAGCTATGGATTTGTAAACCCTTGTATTTTAATATTTTTAGTATTCAAGGAAGACCTGAAATATTAATTTCAGTGAATTTTCTGTTGTAGGTAGAACATCTAACTAGGTATATACTACAGGAGATTAACAGTAATAATAAAATTCCAGTCAGGCTCAAAACACATAAATTCAAGCCAGGTGGGTTTATCAGGTTATTGACAGGGGAAAAGATAATTTTCAGAAATCTGGGGTTTCCAAGGTTGTAAAGTGATCGTGAGCCTATATAATTAATATTACACACATTTTAGACCTGGAACTCTACCACAGAATACATAAATAAAAGCTGTAAAACAAAAGACAAGGGTTCCCTCAAACTTTGTGTAGGAACCATTCTGTTAGGGCTCCAAGAAAACAGCTGTATTCTAAGTACATGAGTGTACAGTGGGTACAGGACAAGTCCGAGGTAGGCCAGAACTGTGTGACCAAGACTTCCAGGAGCAAGATAAAATTTCCCTGGGGTTTTATTCAAAATAAAAAAAATTATAAGAATAAAAGTACTAATTTCACTGACCTCTATGTGGCCCATTTTACCATATTCCCAAGGCTAATTACAACATCTAAATGAAAGCACCTAGCAGCAGCAGCATAGCAAAGGAATCACACATTTGTACAGAGCAGAGGGTGAGAGAGAGAGCCAGCCAATGCCCTTCACAGGCCTGCTTTGTCAGGCTAACCTAACTAGCCTTTCAAAAGTACTTCTATAGAAAACAATAGACAACTAACTGAATCCTCTAAGACTGTGGTCAGCACCGTCTTACAGTCTCCCTCAGAAGCTGGCAGCATACTCTCACCTACTTCACAGTCTCTGCCTGTGTGCATGAGTGCGTGAGTAAATGAATGCAGCCCTGCTGCCTACAACAGGAAATTCACTGAAATTAATAGTTCAGGTCTTCCTTGATAACTAAAAATAGTAAAATCCCAGGGTTTACAAATCCATAGCTTCCTAATGCAATCATCATTCCACCAATTCCATTTTGGTTTGTTTCCATGAGACAATATGTAACATGGGATTCAAACTGAAAAATCTTGCCTGTCTTGTGACTAAAATGAAAGGATTAATTCATTCAATTGGTATTGGTTTAGTGATATGTGTTATCCAGAGTGTTCCAAGGACAAGTGCATTTCTCCAAACATAGTCAGATCGTATGACTGCCTCAGTGTATCATTTTATCTAAAATGATAAATGGGGGCTGGTGAGATGGCCCAGCCTTTAAGAACGCTGACTGACTGTTCTTCCAGAAGCCTTGAGTTCAATTCCTAGCAAACCATGGTGGTTTATAACCATCTAAGGGATCTGATGCCCTCTTCTGGCATGCAGGTGTACATGCAGACAGAGCAATCCTGTGTGTGTGTGTGTGTGTGTGTGTGTGTGTGTGTGTGTGTGTGTGTGTAAAATACAGAAATTAAAAAACAATGAATTTTTAACCTGTCTAATCACTAAAATTTAGATAGGAGATTATAGTCACCAGTAAGTATGAGAAACGTGGCAAAAGCAGTTAGAATGTATTATGCAGACATGTTAACAGTGCTTCTTAGTTACTTTTCTATGGCTGTGATAAAATACTGAGACCAAAGCAACTTAGAGAAAGAAGGATTTTTTTTTTTTTTTTTTTTTTTGAGTTTATGGTTTCTCCACCATGGGCAGGAAGTATAGCAGCAAGTAGACCCTCAGGGGTACTGGGGCAGCAGCTGAGAGCTCACATCTTCATTCACACACAGGAAGCAGAGAGCCAGATGGGAATTCAGGTGACCTTTGTGACCTCAATGCCTGCCCTGGTGAGACAAACTTACTCAGCAAGGCCTGTCTCCTATGACTGTTCATGTAATGCCACCAACTGGGGACCAAGTGTTCACGTGCCAAGATTATGGGAGCCATCTCATTTAAACCACCACACAGTATATCATGTTCTGAACCTTTTATTCTTGGGAATTATCTGTAGAAATGGAGTGTAGTGATTTTGTTTGCAATAGCCCAAAGCTTTTGGATTGTTAAAAATTTGGATTTTTAACTCCTAATGTCATGAAGTTGTTAGGAATGTCCAAGTGAAATGTAGGAAAGAAAAATGGTCATTTTAAAATAAGTGGAACAACTTTTGTTTATACTATACAAATTAATTTTGAATTATATATATATATATATATTTTAACCTGACTTAAGACGTCCATGGAAAGGCTTATTAACATGTTTCTCTTTAATGCGTGGGGCTTGAGACTGGCCAGTATGGTTCTTTTGGGTGATAATTTTGAGCATGCTATGTCTTCTTTGATATATATTAATGATTATATCTAACCAAAAATAGGAAAATATTGACAAGGCATTGGTCAAAACTTAGAATATAAAGGCAAGACATAATTATGATAAAGACTGACTTAACTACATTAAGACATGTAAGGTATGTCAGTGATATTTACAGACTGCATGCATAGATGCAGGTAGGCTCTGGAGTCTTAATTTCCGTTATTCATATTACATAAGGAAAGAAATTTTGGGAAGCTTTTTTTCATTTTAAGATGAATTATTTTGATCATAGGGTTTTTATTTAAGTTGACTGACCCCGCAACTTAAATACCTGAGATAATTTTTTTTAATTGAAGATACAGTTTAAAGTTTCAAGGCATTGTTCTCCTCTGTGTTAGAATCAGACTTGCAATTAAAATTGCTGGAGACAATTGAAGAGAACTCTGAAGGCAGAGGGTAGGACTTGAGACTGTGTTAAAGAAAATGGGCTATGAGGAAGGAAGACAGTCTTTTAAGAGAGGAACACTGGGAGCAGAGAAAAAAATCAGTGTGAAGGAAAGATGTGTGTCCTAGCATGACCAGGATAGTAAAGTCTCAGTCTTTAAGGCTAAAGCAGAAAGCAGTCAGGCAGGCAGCCTCTGAGCTGGGTAGACATTGACCCGAGGGTCCTTCAGTAGACGGGCAGAGAGTAGGTTGGTGACATTAGGAGCTGAGAAGAAGCCATTCACTTGTGTCTGAGGGGTGCAGCAAAGAGCAATGTTTCAAAAACAAAAACAAAACATTTTTAAAGGAGATTAACAAGTCAAAGAGACTGAAGATAGTTGACAAAATAATAATGAGAAGTGTTAAGAATGAAATTAGGAATTAAGAATATATGGAAATGACAGATTGTAGCAGGGTAGTATTTTCTCAGGTTTCAGATCATACTCATGAAGTACACTGCATAGCTGAGGTGTATTTGTATCTCTAGCCTATTACTAGTTTCTGAGTATTGTCCACCTCCCTGCATTCCTAGATGACACTTGTTAGACCCACGGTCTGAACTGCAGCCTTATTTATAGAGAAAACCAAACGTGAAAGTAGGTGTGTATATGCAAGGTGTGCATACAGCTCTTAGGCAGTTCTAGAGGACTTGGAATTGATTTCACTAGGTGTAGAGATTATCTCATTATTAGGGTGTTCTCACAGTTAATTGTTTTGCATTTAAACACAGATGTTCTATTCTTTCATGGGGTTCATTTAAATAGTGAGTTATTTCAAAGGCAAACAATTTTTCTCTTATAATAAAGAGCTAATTAGAGGACCGTGGATGCCTAATTGCCTTGCAATTATCATTGTAAGTAAGATATGATAGGTTGACACAGAAATGATAGCAGGACATGTGGTATTGTAATCTTTAAGCAAAATTGCTGTTTTTTTTTCTCAAGAAAAAATATTATTAAAATCATTGTGTTACCAACATTTCTTTGAATGACAGAAATTTTTGTATCCTGAAAATTGGCCTTTGTAAATTTTTTAGTACATACTTGTGCACAAAATAAAAGTGCTTTGTGTGTTTGATTCAATCCTCTGTTACAGATGTCAGTGTTTTGTTCTAAAACTGGGTCTTATGTAGCCCAAGATGGTTGGAACTTACTGTGTCCAAGGCTGATTTTTAACACCTGTACCTTCATCTCCCAAGTACTGGGATTATAGGCATGTGCCACCAAACCTGGGACAAGTAATCCTTTTTCTTGAGCATTTCTTTACTACAGGTGTACAATAGTCCCCTTAGCTTTTATTATGAAGAAAAAGAGACAAAATTTAAGAAAGGACTTGATTTTTCTTTTTCTTTTTCTTTTTTTTTTTATCCATTCAGTAGCTCTTTCTACCTAGTTCTTAGATAATTCTTAGCTTGAGAGGCTGAGGTAAAGAATTTGATGTGTGTGTGTGTGTGTGTGTGTGTGTGTGTGTGTGTGTGTGTGCGCGCGCACATGCGTGTGACTCACAAGGAAAACATTAGGTGTCTTCTACTCTTAGTTTTTTGAAACAAGGTCTTTAATCTATTCTACTAGGTCACTGTGCTCAGGGATTTATCCATCCTTTTCCTGCCCTCAAGCTCTGGGAATATAGACACATGCCATCACACCTGGCTCTTAGGGAGGTGTGCACCAGAGATAGAAAGTAGAGCCTACACGCTTACATGGCAGATACTGACTGGTTCAGCCATCTCTTCAAGCCCAGGAGTGAGGCCTTCTGATGGTAGATAGCAGGCAAGAAGTTTTAGTCTTTTTTGTTCCTTTTGTATTCCTAGGAATTGCTACTATGTTTTTTTTTTTTTAAATTACATTTGACAAAGCCCATTATGTTTTAATTATACTAAATAGGTTTGCTCTTATTTAAAGATGTGGAACTTTTTGAGTTCAATAAAGTGCGGTTAGATATGGGGGAATTTTATTTTACTTTATCTTTTTTTTTTTTTTGGCTCTACATTTAGAAAATTAATGAACTTTGAAATAGCATTACTTTCATTTGTTCCTTTGTACACACACACACACACACACACACACACACACACACACTACAGCTGTCATAACTAGTCATAAGATAAATTTGAAGTTCTACTATAAATTTATATTTTAACATTTTCAGTGCTGACCTTGAGTCCTTTTTTGTCTTTGTTGTTATTATATAAATGTAGCAAATTTCTGTGTTCTGTAAATGGAGACTAGTAGTCTCTAGCATCTGAAACTGTAACAAAACATTCTTCTATTCTTGTTTTTAAACACTTGCTTATTATTAGCGGTCAGATCTCTGAATCTTCTTACATTGTCCCTCCTACCTCTGAAACCAGTTGCAAATGCAGGAAACAACTTGGTGGGTTTTAATTTGTTTGACTTTATTTATAGTAATATATAGTTATTCATTAAAATTTTGAGTGGCTAGTGATGCTACTCCATTATATTTTTAGATATTTGTTTTTATTTCCTGTTTTGTTGCTTGTTTTGCCCAGGCTGCTTCTTTGTGCATAACTCAGGTGAGCGCTGAGTCCACTGTGCAGCGTACACTGTCTTCTTGATGGGGATCAGGCAGTCTTCCTCCTGACTCCCACTACTGGGAGGCACTGAAGCTCCCTTAGGTGTCTGCCAGCTTTGCACTGTTGTGTGTTACTGTCCTTTATAAACCGCTTCCCACATCCCTGCGCTTTTACTGGCTTGCTTCACAGGGCTCCCGGAGAAGTAAAACATGCAGTACTTACTAAAATTAATATATGAACAGACATAAATACTGGTTAACCTCCCCACCGCCACAAGTACTTTTATCGCAACAACCTGGTTTTATTAAAAAATAATTTATTCCTATTTCCTCCGCCCTTTCTTTCCTCCTTCCATGTGTCCCCCCTTCTGCTATTCCTTCCCTGTCTCTTAGCCATGCTCTTTGTGCAGGGGATCTGCAGCCCAGCATTTTCATTCTTGTGGTAGTCCTGCCTTAGCCTACTGAGGATTGCTGTGAGAGGGACCATCCCTGAGAAGCTCTGCTGTAATACAGAAACTAGTTCTTGAAAACTCATTATGTGGTCGAGACTGTATTTGGCCCTTGTAGTTGTAAGTAAGTTATTATTGACCTTGTGAGGCTTGAAAGGCTTTCTAAACTCTTGTCATGTGTAAATGCTCACCTGATTTTTTTACTCTTATTTTACATTGAAAACATTTAAACAGAATATATACAGATAATGCTCTAGTGCATGTAGAAACTCATCCAAAATAGTGAGATAAAAGATAGTTTAGATAAAAAGAATGTTGTGAAATTAAAGACAAGCTAAACTGTAGGCTAGTAGATTAAAAACTGAGTCTTGCAAGTATTCTTGATGCTGCTGAATGTAGTTGAGAGTACATTAGCGACCATTAAGCCCATGTTAGTTTATTATCATTTTCTTTTCTTTTTTTTTTTTTTTTATTAACTTTGAGTATTTCTTATATACATTTAAAGTGTTATTCCTTTCCTGGTTTCCAGGCAAACATCCTCCCCCTCCCTTCTTTATAGGTGTTCCTCCCATCCTCCCCCCTTGCCCCCTCCCCCAACAATCTAGTTCACTGGGGGGTTCAGTCTTACAGGACCCAGGGCTTCCCTTCCACTGGTGCTCTTACTAGGATATTCATTGCTACCTATGAGGTCAGAGTCCAGGTCAGTCCATGTATAGTCTTTAGGTAGTGGCTTAGTCCCTGAAGCTCTGTTTGCTTTGGCATTGTTGTACATATGGGGTCTCGGCCTTCAAGCTCTTCAGTTCTTTCTCTGATTCCTTCAACAGGGGTCCTATTCTCAGTTCAGTGGTGTGCTGCTGGCATTCGCCTCTGTGTTTGCTGTATTCTGGCTGTGTCTCTCAGGAGAGATCTACATCCGGCTCCTGTCGGCCTGCACTTCTTTGCTTCATCCATCTTGTCTAATTGGATGGCTGTATATGCATGGGCCACATGTGGGGCAGGCTCTGAATGGGTGTTCCTTCTGTGTCTGTTTTAATCTGTGCCTCTCTATTCCCTGCCAAGGGTATTCTTGTTCCCCTTTTAAAGAAGGAGTGAAGCATTCACATTTTGATCATCCGTCTTGAGTTCCATTTGTTCTAGGCATCTAGGGTAATTCAAGCATTTGGGCTAATAGCCACTTATCAATGAGTGCATTGCATACCATGTGTGTTTTTCTGTGATTGGGTTACCTCACTCAGGATGATATTTTCCAGTTCCGACTATTTGCCTACGAATTTCATAAAGTCATTGTTTTTGATAGCTGAGTAATACTCCATTGTGTAGATGTATCACATTTTCTGCATCCATTCCTCTGTTGAAGGGCATCTGGGTTCTTTCCAGCTTCTGGCTATTATAAATAAGGCTGCGATGAACATAGTGGAGCACGTGTCTTTTTATATGTTGGGGCATCTTTTTGGGTATATGCCCAAGAGGTATAGCTGGATCCTCAGGCAGTTCAATGTCCAATTTTCTGAGGAACCTCCAGACTGATTTCCAGAATGGTTGTACCAGTCTGCAATCCCCACCAACAATGGAGGAGTGTTCCCCTTTCTCCGCATCCTCCCCAGCATCTGCTGTCACCTGAGTTTTTTATCTTAGCCATTCTCACTGGTGTGAGGTGAAATCTCAGGGTTGTTTTGATTTGCATTTCCCTGATGACTAAAGATGTTGAACATTTCTTTAGGTGTTTCTCGGCCATTCGGCATTCCTCAGCTGTGAATTGTTTGTTTAGCTCTGAACCCCATTTTTTAATAGGGTTATTTGTCTCCCTGCGGTCTAACTTCTTGAGTTCTTTGTATATTTTGGATATAAGGCCTCTATCTGTTGTAGGATTGGTAAAGATCAATCTGTTGGTTGCCGTTTTGTCCTAACCACAGTGTCCTCTGCCTTACAGAAGCTTTGCAGGCTCACAACCAAATATATAAGAGTTCCTTTTCTAACACATAGTTTCTTTAAAGGTTTGCTTGAGATTTTATTTTATAATAATTATTTTAGATAGATTTATTACTATAATTAATTCAGGTATTCCTTGTCTGTCTAAATAATGATTTCAAGCCATTCATACTAAATAGAAAAGGAACATAATAATTTTCTAATATTCATATAGCATTGTAATTTTACTGTTTCTGTATGGGCTGTATAATTACAGTTCTGAAAGGTAATTGTTACTACTTTAAATATGATCAAATCTTAGGTCATGAAAGTAATGCATCAGAGTACTCTATAATATCTATTAATTTAAACACATATATATGAAACATTTGCTTGGGCTAACCACATAATTTTCACATGATTGGCCCATAAAAACTGTTATTATTGCTAAGCAAATAACTTTTAATTATAGTTAGTATTTATTGAGTAATCATTACTGTTTTCACTGTAGATAGAAAAATGGATCCCTCTGAAGTTAAGTGATTTAACCAGACTACATAGTTTGTGAGTACATAATCTGGGTTTGAGTATAGCTAATTTTTATCTCAAAGTTCACTTTAAATAAGATTATGTTGTTTATTTATTTGCAGATAGAATAGTAGCATGGTTAATTGCAGCAAGTTATAATGGAGTGTAAAACAATTTAAAATTAAATGTTTACTCATCTACAAACATTTACAGGTGTTTGAGACTGTGGAGAATTGAGCAAATACGTGAATGTATAAATGGGAAATGAGTGACTGGTTTTATTACAGTTTTCCCGTAGTGGTTTTGTGAATCTATTCATAGGGGGTGTGAGTGTGTGTGTGTGCGTGTGCGCGTGCGCGTGCATGCGCGCACGTGTTTGCCGAACTAATAATAACTGAATTATTATTTTTCTTTAGTTATCCTTGTTTTTGTCGTTTTGTTAATTTAATTCAGTTATCCTCTTTTAAGGTTTAGATTGAGCTTTCCTAATCTGAAAATTTGAAATGGAAATTACATCTGACCTCATATGACAGGTTCTAGTTAAGACACAGGGAGTGGTATATGATTATCTTTACACTGTATGAATAAGGTGTGTATGACATAAGTGAATGTCTTGTTTACCTTTAGAGCTCACCTCCCAAAGAGATTTCATTTTATTATGCAAATATGCTAGAACCTGAAAACATCTGAAATGCAGGCCACTTCAGGTCTCAGGTACTTTAAATGAGGATATTCAATCTTGGATATATTTATGGTACAGAAAGAACTTTGTGCCACAATTAACACAGAGCAGATGTACCACACCACGACCAAATGTAACTTGGGGAAGAAAGTGTTTATTTCAGCTTATGTATCCACATCACAGCCATCAAGGAAGTCAGGGCAGAAGTCAGGGCAGTAGCCTGGAGGCAGATACTGATGCAGAGGCCATAGAGAAATGCCGCTGATGGCCTTCTTTTCATGGCTTGCTCAGCCTGCTCTCTCATATAAACAAGGACCACCTGCCTAGAGGTAGCCCCATCCACAGTGAGCTGGGCTCTCCCATGTTAACCACCAATCAAGAATATACTCCAACAGGCTTGTCCACAGGCCAGCCTAGTGGAAGGTTCCCTGTTCTCAGATGGCTCTAGATGCTGTCAAACTAGCCAGCACCGTACTTATTTCATGCATAGCCTTAATTAAATTTGACAGGTTTATGCACCACCACTTTAGGTAAAAAATCTTTATCCTTCCCACCTGTTTTCTGTTGGTTACTTCAATTTCCAACAGCCTCTATCTAATTCTTCCCACCGTTACATTACTTTAATCTGTGTTTTAACTACTTGTAACTGGAATGACACAGTGTATGCTTCGTCTGCTGGCTTCTAGTAAGGTTCTGAGACTGGTCTGTAGTATCCTAGGGGTCTTGTTTTGTTATTAATCTGATAGACCACAATTTAGTAGTACAACTTCTGGATCCTAGTTATAGTAATTACACCAGTGGCTTTCTAGCAGGGTAAAAGTTTATATTCACACAGCACTGTGTAAGGGCTTTAATGCCCCCTTCCTCTCCAGCATTTGGTAGTGCCAGACTCTTTTTTTATTTTGCCCTTCTTGTAAATGAATCCTCTGTGATTTTAATTTGATGTTTCCTCAGGTTTTGTTTTAGCTCAGTGTTTGGCCGAATGGATGTGGCTCCTGCCCATACTGAGGGCAGATCTTTCCAGTTAGTCTCCTCAGACTCACATGCCAGTTCATGGATATGTATTGTGTATGGGTGTCACATTTAAACAATCAAGCTTTGCTACTCCTCTGGGTCTTTAATCTAGTCAAATTGGCAACTAAAAATGGTTACCATGGCAACTGTTAGTAAGTTTTTGTATCCTCTTTTTTGATTCTCATATTTCTTTTTTACCAAAAGTTACTTTTGTATTCAGAAGTACTCTACAAAACAAACATCAACATAAAGAATATAATATATGGTGACAAAAATATGTGATACTCTGGCAGAAGGGATGTGTGTGTGTGTGTACACTGTGATTCCTATATAGCACAGTAAAATATATGATACATATTTATTATATTTAGTTCTTTGAAACTACCCTTTCCCATATTTACTTACAAAAACAATGTGGAAAAGCTAGGCA
Source organism: Rattus rattus (assembly GCF_011064425.1). NCBI lineage: Eukaryota > Metazoa > Chordata > Mammalia > Rodentia > Muridae > Rattus > Rattus rattus. The sequence goes on along the minus strand of NC_046156.1, from coordinate 173,757,883 downwards.
TGTCTAGAAAATGCTTGTAGTCCCAGTACCTGGAAGCTGAGATTGGAGGATTGCTAATTTGTGGCCGGCTATGTAGTGATACTCAGAAAAAACAAACAAGACAGAAGTAGGAGGATTACCTTGAGTTCAAGGCCATCCACGGCTGCCTTGTAAGACTGTTTCAAAAAACAAAACAGTCATGTCATTCTTTTCATTGCCATGGAACGTGCATTCTTTTTTTTTTTTTTTTTTTAAGTCATTAATATCCTCTGACTTTCTGTCCCAATGTGTCCTGGCAGGCTTTGATTTCCTGATTCTTTTGATATACGCCTGGGATTACAGGTGTAGACCATCAAGATGGCAGACTGAAACCCTGCCTTTACCCCAAGTCTGTCTGTTGAATCCAGTGAATGAAATGTTTGTATCTATCCCCAGTTTGTATTTTGAAATCCTAGTCCCTGGTATGCTGCTGTTAGGAGGTTGAACTCTGGGAAGATACTTACATTATGAGGATGGCCTCATGAACACATAGTGAGAGTGTCTTTTGTTTAGTTCCCTTTCTCCACCATGTGAGGAAATTATGAGAAATCAAAGGGAAGAGGACTTCTTTCATAGTCCACCAAACTTACTCTGGCCTTATGCCTGAGGCCATGAGAATAAATTTCTGTTCATATGATACCTAGTCATTGTTCCTGTTTCATAGCAATCTGCACTAAAACAGAAAGCTGTTTGTGTTTGTACATGCTTTCTTCAATTTCTTAGTATAACAGCAGTCACGTGTATACAAGAGACTTTATGATCTACAAAGTCTAAGATACTTTTACAGAAAAAGTTTACCAAATTCCAATCTAACAGGGAAAGAAAAAATAAGCAATTTCTCATTTCATTACCAGGGGAACCTTGACCCAATATAAATTAAGAGTTCCCTGATTGCAACATTGTAGCATGTGAGTATTAGATCGCATCTCAGTGTCAGAAGAGGGCTTCTTACTGTTTTGAGTTGTCCTGGGAAGTAACATGCAGTTTAGGGGAAATGTGTTTTTCAACAACTATTTACAAAGAAACTGAACTTCTCATAGTTTGAGGCCCTGGTTCAGTCTCTTATGTGGGCAGTATGTGTTTGAGAGACCTGCCTTCCATACAGGGCCTGGGACAGAACCTGAGGAGAATGAGCACACACTTGATCCTTGAGCGAATGAACCCAGAGAAGATTGCACTTTTAACAGCAGATTGTACTTTTAAAATGTCAACAGTTCCAGGCTAGAAAGTCTGTGCTGACTCTCTAAGGCAGTTCTGCTAAGTTTTAACTTTGTGAGTTATGCAGATAGGAGTAATGTCACTTAAGGAATTCTTTGGTTCCTGAGGTTTTTAATGGACTTTCCTCTTTGATTCTGGAAAATGCATAGGTTCTACATTACATTGTCCTAAAGTGTTGTAAGGAATTTTGTGAATTTCCCACACATTGTTCAATCATCAATATGTTTTCCTTTCTTATTTTGTATTGTATAGATAAAATAAACAACAACAGTCTTACAAAGTACCAGCAAAGACCATCATCAGGCCTTTAGAAGTTTTTTTCTAAACTGCTCTTTCTTATTGCTAGGCAGATCTTTAAGTCATTAGTGTAGACCTTTGTTAACACACTTAAAACTAAAGTGAATTTGTTTTATACGAAATTGGTAATTTACAAAAGATGAAGCTAGAAATGAAGGGGATGAATGAAGCCAGAAATGAAGTAGCAGGTGTCAGCTTCAAAGCAGAGGGGGGTTAGCAGTTTTTGGTGCTGTGCTTGCTGGGGTATCAGCATTGTCATGGCCGTCACCAAGTATTGTGAAGGGAGGTAGAAGAGATGCTAAATGCAGAACAGGACAGTTTCATTTGTTAGTAAGGAAAACAATTAAAAGTATTGACGTTACAATGTTTCTTAAACTGTTACCTATATTAGTATATAATTTTAATGATTCTGCTTTTGTTTTATTTAAAACAAGATGTTGAAAATAATAGCTTGAGATAGTTTTTGAGGGATTGATAACCTACTGCAGTGCCCGGCCTGGCTGTTGTCCTGCTCTTATAAAGCAGTGAGCTGTGGTAGGTTTTTCTACTTTTAGACTTTCAGTGGAGTTTATCATTGTGTCTGTACTTGGGTGTGCGTGCTGCAGCTCATGCAGATCAGAAGACAGGTTTGTGAGGTTCGTTTTCTCCCACATTTACATGTGGGTAATTTCACATGTCTACTCACCATGCCTGCATGAGTTACCAGCTGGCCCATCTTGCTGGCCTCTTTGAGGGATGCTGAGCGGTTTAATTATAATATGCCTTTGTATAGTTTTCTTCATGTTCCCTTTGCTTGGACTCTTGAATTTACTGACTTACTCTTTTCATTACCTTGATAATGCTCACTTGGTGTCACACTGCTTCTTAACCTGGCTGTAAGGGAGGGAATCCTTCCCTCTAATCACACCCATCTGTTCGCTCCCTATCTCCTCACACTCCCGCACTGACCTGTTCGCTCCCTATCTCCTCACACTCCTGCACTGACCTTGCTCTGCTGAAGCCGTCACAAGCTGCTTGGCCAGATCTTCAGAGTACTTTTTCTGAGCAGTGTCCAACTTCTCTAGTAACCCGTGGTCTCTTTTGTACTCTTAGCTCGCTGTCTTCAACTCCCCTTTAACAGTGCCTGGAAGTGTCTCCAGGCAGTGGATCAGAGCATGGAGAGGGCGTGCATGCGCACTTCTCATTTCCAGGGATCATGGTCATGGTGGGAAAATATACCCAACAAATGTTCTAAGTTTTGGTTATTTCGATTCCAACAGTATGTTTGGTCCCTGTTGCCACCCAATAACAAAAAAATGAAAGTTGTGATGTTAAGATTTATGGTTTCCTAGTTGATTAATCCTGAGTGATACACAGTGTTGGACGATGGGCATATGTGAGTGCAGTGGCAATGTATGGGGATAAACTTAAGTCAGCCAGCTGTGCATTTGGGGAGCAGGCTTACACTGTAAATGGAGAACCAACACTGTGGAGGTTTGACACAGCATACTTTGTTTGATTATGGTACTACTCTAAAGCTTATGTTAAATTGTTTTGTATTTTCTACCAGAACCTTCTGATAACTTGAGGGAGATTCTCCAAAATGTGGCCAAATTACAAGGAGTATCAAATATGAGAAAGCTGGGCCATCTGAATAACTTCACAAAGGCAAGTAGCTTAAAACTATACTGACATGTTCTTTTATTTGACTCAGCAAACATTTCCTAATCATTAAGTTTTTTGAATATTTTCTGATTTCCTCATTGATTTCATCCTGTTTTAAGTTTCTGAGGAGTCTTGCTCTGTTGTGTAGGCTGGTCCCAGACCCCCTGAGTACCTGCCTTTCCCTGAGGAATTGGAGCTACAGGTACACATCACCATGCCCAGCTCTCAAATGACTTTAAATAATAGGAATATGTGGGTGTTGGGGATTTAGCTCAGTGGTAGAGCGCTTGCCTGGGAAGCGCAAGGCCCTGGGTTCGGTCCCCAGCTTCCGAAAAAAAGAACCAAAAAAAAAAAAATAATAATAATAGGAATATGTTTGTATTGTAGAAAATGCAGTAGGCTCAGAAAGAAAATAGAAGCAAGCCATCGAAAAGCTTATAATCCAGTGTCTTACTGGTTTATTTATCTTGTTAACATCTGACTATTTATCAACAAACATAATTCCCAGAGACCCGTTGTATTTCTTTTCCCTTATACCAATTGTTTATTCCTGTCATTGACATCGAAATTAGAGCTCAAGTGAGTGCATTTTCTGGTTTTATTTCCTTTTATTAAATATCAATTTTATCTTGTTGATCTTTATGTAACCCAAATAAGCCACTGCCTGACTGTTAAAAACAAGTTTATTAGGCTCAGGAATGCTGTCCAAACTGGCTTTGCATACCTCAGCGAGTGGCCTTCCTTGTGTCGTTTGAAAACTAGGGGTAGTTATAAGGATGTCTCTGACTGCCATGGTGGATGCTGTGGCGCCAGCCTCAGTCCTAAAGCATTCCAGAGCAGTGTTGTCTAATAGAAACACATGTGAGTGCGGTGAAAGAAGCACATGAATTTAGTTTTTCTAGATTTCACGAAACTATCGTAAAATTGCTATTTGTTATATGAAGCATAAAACATTAAATATCATTTAACTTTCATACTAAATCTTCCCAATTGAGTATTTACACTGATAGATGCCTCAGTTCATGCTAGATATATTTCCATATGACTAACCAGCTGCGGCTGGCACTGCCAGGTATTGGATGGTACAGGATAGACTTTTGGGTCGGGGTTGGTTTAAACCTTCACTACTAGAACAGCACTGTTCTCCTTTCTCTGTTCTTTTTTGTGTTTTCTGTCTGTGTCCAGGCTGTGGAGTGAGGGGATCAGTTTCTTGATTCTCCACCTTCTCTTTTCTTTCCCAGCTTTATCTAAATTTCTTTGCTAGCACTTCACTAAGTTTTTCTCTACTTGGTCTGTGCTTCATGGTCTGTATTCTGGGACTGTGTCCCTTTCTCTTCTCTGCTCCCTCTCCTTCCCCTCTTTGAACTTTGCCTTCTCCCCACCTCCCACTCCATATTCCTCCCTCTCTACCCCATTGTTCCTTTCTCTCTTCCTTGCTTTGTTTTCTCCCCTCTTCCTGTATGAAGACTGTGCAGTAACTTCTGTAGACTCTTTGTATTTTGTAATTTTAAAATTAACTTTTGCCTTCTCTGCTGGTCTTGGTGTTAGCTTCGTGTTCGTTGTCTTCAGGTACTTGTGGGTTGGGAAACCAGATAGTCAGACTTGGTAGAAAATGCCTAAGTAAGAGGGATTAAGTCCCAAGTTAGGGTCTAAAGAGCTGCCCCATAAATAAATTCATTAACTTTAGACTTGATTAAAATTTACTTTGGCTATTGATAAAGGAGAAGCCTGAAGCTTCAGTTAAGTTTAACCCCAACTAATAGAAACCAATCTCGAGGGCTGGAGAGATGGCTCAGTGGTAGAGCACTTGCTGCTCTTCCAGAGGTCCTGAGTTCAATTCCCAGCAACCACATGGTGGCTCACAGTGGTCTATAATGAGATCTGGTGCCCTCTTCTGGTATGTCTGAAGACAGGGACAGTGCACTCACATATATTTAAGAAGAAAGAAAGAAAGGAAGAGAAAAGAAGGGAAGCCAATCTTGGGGAAATCTCTCAGTACTCTTCATACCATTAGATGTAGGATGATGCAGGATGGTGCTGGTTTGTAAGGTAGCTCCATAGCAGACTGCATGGCAGTTTGGAGCTTGTTTTATTTTGATTTATGCTTTTGACCGGTTTCCTAGTTTTTTACTAACTCTTAAGAAGATAAGCCTGCTTACTTGTTGAGCTGTAAATAGTAGATCAGGTAATTGTTCTAGAAGAAGGCTGAGCCTTCTGGCTCTACCCATTAGGGCAGGAACATTTACTTAACACACAATAATTGTGATGAGCAAAAACATCCTCAAGAATAGCCACATGTTCCCTACAAGATAAAATGCCTCTATTTAATAATTGATGCTGCTGCAAGTAAATGTGTGCAGATTTTGTCCTAAAGTTCACTCATTTACCACACACAAACACATATGACTTTGACTGTAAAGTAAGCCTCTGAAATCCATATCGTTAGAACTAGGTATAAAAAATACTTACTGAGGTGGCATACCTATAAAATCTGCATGCACATGTTCCTACTTAGTACAATGTAGAGATTCTTTTTTTTTTTTTTTTTTTTTTTTTTTTTGAGCTGGGGACCCGAACCCAGGGCCTTATGCGCTTCCTAGGCAAGCGCTCTACCGCTGAGCTAAATCCCAACCCCAATGTAGAGATTCTTAAAAACTCTCAAGAGTAGCTAAGAAAATGAAAAGGTAATAATCACAACACTGGAAGACAAAGAGCTGGCTGGGAATTCTCTTCTGTGTGCACTAGAACACACACTCTTTCCGAGTCTTAGCTACGGGCTGTAAGCTAGAGAGTTCTATCCCTTTAAACTCAGCTTCTCAGACCCACGAGTACTCAGCGGCTTTCTACTCTTCTGCTTCTCTTTATCCCAGATCTGTCCTATTCCAGACATTTGATTGTAATAGATTAGATTGATAGTATTTTTTACTTTAAGTATGGGCTTTAGTTGTAACTAGCATTTGCTTTACTGTTAAGTGTAACTGTAGCCGTTGCTGTTAATTGTACTATTGTATAGGGTGAACTTCTTTCCTTAAACTTCCTGATAAGCCACAAAGCAAGCAAACTAGTGATGTGATCATTTAATCACTTGACTGCCACATCCCATGCTTGTCCTCTGACATCATCTCACTGGATACAGCAGTGTGTATGGCAGACTGCTGATGAATATAATTTTGCTGTACTATTTTTACAACAGACAACATGTTCACAGTCTGATGACCTGCTTTCTATATGAAGATAGTTTAGGCTCTTTTCATTCTAACATTTAAAGCTTTGAAAACTTCTTTATTTGCTATTTTATTTTTTTAAGGGGATATATATATGTGAGGTAATTAGGAAATGTGAAAATGGTATAGATGATTTTACAGGAAAAAATGAAATTCTTCTCATTTCCTACCCTGCCCCCTCCAAAGCACCCACTCTACCATAATCCAGAGGATATTGACTAGAAGGTATTTAGTTTTTGCGGAAACAAACATTGGGTAAATATGTTTATATGAGTGTCTTTTGTTTGTTTTGTTTACATTATAAGAATTAAATGAACTACATACAGTGTTTTATAAAGTGTTGAGTTTTACTTGTAATTTATTATGTATATACAAGGTATTTTTAGATGAGTTTATGATATCAATGCATATAAATACAGGTTTGTATGTGCCTATATCCATCTATGTATATATTGATTTGCAGCTTGCATTTTTTCACATTGCAGTATACCATAGAATGCTTTTCCTTTTCTAAATATATATTCAGTTTGTTTTTTTTTTTTTTTTTTTAATGTTTAAATCAGTGTTTTATATATGTGTGTGAATTACCTTTTTAAGAGTTAGGCTTTATTGTGTAGTCTGTAACCCCAGCTACTTTAAAGGCTGAGGCAAAAGGATCTTGAGTTCAAGTACTTGGATCTAGTGAGATGACTCAGAGGGAAAAGAGTTGCTGCCAAGCCTAATGGCCTGAGTTTAACTCCAGGGACCCCCGTGATGGAAGGAGAGAACTGACTTCTGTAGTTGTTCTCTGACCTACACACTTACTGGTGGTGCACATGTGTACACACACACACACACACACACACACACACACACACAATAAGACATATGCATGTAGTTCAAATTGGGGGCGGGGGGGGGGCTTCTGTGCTCTTTAGTCAGACCTGTCTCACAAAGTTAAAGAGTGGGAAGCAGTAACGAAGGACGGCTCATGCCTTGCATGACTAGGCTCTAGGTCCAGTTCTGCAAAACAGTAAGTAAGGCTGGAAGATGCTCTGACTTACCACCTATTGCTCTGATAAAACACCGTGACCATGGCAGCTTACAGAAGGAAGAGCTCTGTGGGGCTTAGAGGTACAGAGGGATATGAATTCATCCTCTGTAAGGTAGAGTGTGTCTCTGGCCGGGCAGCACAGCAGCATGGCAGCAAACAGCAGACCTGTTGACTGAAGCTCAGAGCCCACAGGCATTTGAAACCTCAAAGTCCACCCACAGTGACATAGTTCCTCTAGCAAGGCTCCTGATCCTCCCCAAACAACCACCAATTGGGGACCAAGTATTTAAATGCCCAAGATTTATGGGGGACAGCTCATTCAAGCTACCACAGATGGCTCCATGGTTAAGAGCAGTGGCTGCTGTTGTTTTCGAGGACTCAAATTTGACTTCCAGCAACCCCGTGTAAACATACAACCTCCTGTAACTCCATTTTCAGTGGATCAAATACCGTCTTCTGGCCTCTGCAGGCACTAGACATGCACGTGGGGCGTACATTATACGTAGGCAAACACTCTCATACAGAAAGCAAACAAATATCTTTTAAGACTATGCTGTAGAATGGTTGGAACTAGAAAATATCATCCTGAGTGAGCTAACCCAATCACAGAAAGACATACATGGTATGCACTCATTGATAAGTGGCTATTAGCCCAAATGCTTGAATTACCTAGATGCCTAGAACAAATGAAACTCAAGACAGATGATCAAAATGTGAATGCTTCACTCCTTCTTTAAAAGGGGAACAAGAATACCCTTGGCAGGGAAGAGAGAGGCAAAGATTAAAACAGAGACTGAAGGGCACCCATTCAGAGCCTGCCCCACATGTGGCCCATACATACAGCCACCCAATTAGACAAGATGGATGAAGCAAAAGAGTGCAGAAACAGGAGCGGATGTAGATCGCTCCTGAGACACAGCCAGAATACAGCAAATACAGAGGCGAATGCCAGCAACCAAACCACCGAACTGAGAATAGGACCCCCGTTGAAGGAATCAGAAAGAACTGGAAGAGCTTGAAGGGGCTCAGAGACCCCATATGTGTACAACAATGCCAAGCAACCAGAGCTTCCAGGGACTAAGCCACTACCTAAAAGACTATACATGGACTGACCCTGGACTCAGACCTCATAGGTAGCAATGAATATCCTAGTAAGAGCACGAGTGGAAGGGAAGCCCTGGGTCCTGCTAAGACTGAACCCCCAGTGAACTAGACTGTTGGGGAGGCGGCAATGGAGGAGGGTGGGGAGGGGAACACCCATAAGGAAGGGGGGAGGGGGATGTTTGCCTGGAACCGGGAAAGGAATAACACTTTCGAAATGTATATAAGAAATATTCAAAATTAAAAAAAAAAAAAAAAAAAAAAAAAAAAAAAAAGCCAGAAAAGACTACTAGTGAATGACCCATTAAACAGCTCTCCTCCTGGAAAAAAAAAAAAAAAGACTATGCTGTAGAAGTCTCCTATGTGACTTTTTTAAAATTTTGGGTTTTTCTGTGTTATAAATAAGGCAAATATTTATTTAACCCTAGTTCTAATTTATTATTACACATTTTAAAATTGGCTGTGTTAATAAGAAAATTTAGGCCTGGAGAAATGCCTATGTTAGGAACATGTGCTGCTCTTCCAGGGGACCAGAGTTTAGTTCCCAACACTGACACAACATGTACCTACACATAATTAGAAGTAATAAAAAATAAAATCTTAAATAAAAACATTTTTAAAGGAAAAATATTTTTTAGAGATGATTTGCAAATTTGTTTTGACTTTTTAAGAAGTAGCTCTTATGTGAGGAAGTCATCTTATCCGACATGGTGGTGTACCAGTGATGAATGTGGAGTTTTGTAAGCAGGTGAACCAGTGATGTGTGACCCTTAGCCTATTTGAAGATTTCTGTCTTCCACATTTACTTTGTTTATACAATTGACATGTTTATGACAGGACTATAACTTTCTAATGATATTGATTGGTACTAACTTTATTATAAGTAGGCGGCAAATTTAACAAACCTAAAGTAACTTGAATAAAATTTAAAAAAGTTAGTTTCTTACATAGTTATAGCAATGAAATATTGGGTCCTAATTTCAAGCAAACAATTCATGTTGACAGTGCATCACTGGGTCTCTCTTTTCCCCTTTTTTGTTTTAGACTTACTTATGTGCATAAGTTGGCATGAATGTATGTCTGTGTACCATGTGTGCACTGTGTGCCTGCAAATAACAGGAAGGGGGCCCCAGACCTCCTGAAACTGGAGTTACAGTTATGAGCTGCATGGTGCTGGGATTTGAACCCAGGCCCGCAGCTATACCAACCTAGTGCTCTAAACTGCGCAGTCATCTCTCCAACCCTAAGTCACCGCCCCATCCAACGTTCAGGAATGGCCGACCATTTGTTACTGGATAAACAGTTGTGCTTTTCCTAGTGCAGACTATTTTTCTACCATTTTTGCATTCCTTAGTTGCACAGTTCTTTGTCTGGGGATGAGGCCTCCTGAGCTTCTGTCTTTCTCCATAGCATATCTGTGGCTGTCTTCCTTGTTCAGGTCATGTTTAGCCAGCCATTTTCATGAGACATCCTGGGTGTAATTTCTCTGGTGTTGCTAAGAGAGCAATCTTACAGCAACTACCTGTTCTTGTAGCTCTTATAACCCTGCAGCCTCTGGGCCTCAGGTGTGTCAGCTGGGCAGGCTCTAGAACTGCATTTGACCCGCTGTAGTTTTCCGTATCTGCATTTGTTGCAGAGAGAAGTCCTTGATGAAAGAAGAGCAGTCATCTAGTATTGTAAACTAATAGTGTATGTGCGATGCTTATAAACCTCTAAATCAAAGAAGTAGATTTGTTTCTGATGCTTTTTCCAGATTTTGTGAAGTATTTTTAGTTTATATCCTCTTCAACAATAAATCTTATATGGTACTTCAGTTTTTAAGTGGAATTTTTTTAGGTCTATTTTTCAGGTTTTAGGAAACATGGTTTTATGTTGTATTTATTTTTCAATTTTATTTATTTCCTCAGTAAATTTCTTGTATATTTTCTTTGCCTTAAAAAATTTGTTTTTACTTTACAGCTTTTCTTCATTTTATATTATAAGCATCTGCATTAACTTGCTGGCTGAAGTTAGAGTTCTCAATTTTGTCTTCCCTAAATGTTTGAAGTTCTAGCGCTGAGGAACTTAAAATAGACGTATATTTGGGGATTAGGGCTATTAGAAAAGATATGGGCGGGCCTAATGCAGTATGATTGCTGTCCTTGGAAGAGACGAAGACAGATGTGTGCAGAGGAAAGACCATTTGAAGATACAAGCACAGCCATGTGCAAGCCCAAGGGAAAAAACCCTTTCCAAGGTGGCATTTCTGCCTACATCACCTGAACGTTAGGCCTGCAAATCATGAGAAAGTACATTTCTGCTGTATGTTCTGATACCTTGGCAAACTATAAAGTAGTCTTAGTTTTTCTATCTAATATGCTGTAGGTTTTTTTTTCTTTCTTGAAAATAGAGTCTTATATAACCCAAGCCAGCCTCTGGGACTTAACTCTGTAGCATGTATGTAGAATTCCTGCCTCTGCCTCCCTGTGACTGGGATTGCACATGTCCTACTACACTGTAGTACTTGTGACTGACACGTTACTTTCACTTTTAGGTATATCTCACACAGACTCTCTCTCTCTCTCTCTCTCTCTCTCTCTCTCTCTCTCTCTCTCTCACACACACACACTCATAAAAACATTCATACACATGCATTTCACTTTTTAACATACAGAATATTTTCCTATGATCTTAAAACTTAGAAAAATCTTACTGTTTTAAGTATATATGTATGTATGTGTACATATGTTACAGAAAGGATAGGAAACTTGTGAGTTTGCTCTTGAGAGTCTATTCTTTTCACAGTGACAAATACCAATGTCACCTAGGATTTTACTGTGCTCCTATAATGTGACAGATTAATAAAACTTTGGAGACCTTTTTGAGTTGTTAGTATTAAAGAATTTACTTCCTCCTTAATCTATTTCAGTTAGTCCTAATGTGTGAGAAAGTTTTATTCAACTTTTGAATAGAAACTAGTTTTCAAATTTTATACCTAAATCAGAACCACATGTAGCCACCTGTGTAGTAAACAGTCCTCTCTATAAAAGTAACTAGAACCAAAAAACAAAACCTGGGTGGTTGTGCATATGCTTTTAATCCCACCACTTAAGAGACAGAGTTCCAGGACACCCAGGACTACACAGAGAACACCACCCAAAACAGACAAACAAAAAAACCCAGAGTTAGAAACAGCTAGAGAGTGTTATTTGAAGGCAGCAAACTACTTGGCCATCAAGAAATACAGAGGCCAGAGGTGCAGAGAAAGAGTCCTGTAGAAGTAGGCTTTCTTCCCTGTACGCAAGGAATACGCGCTCATTTGACCAAGCATAGAAAGAAACAGGCCATGTGGTGCCCTGAAGAGTAAGTGTTGTAGTTGGAGGATAAAGGACAGGTGCAGATTCCCCTCAAGGGATTTGTTGACTCCTGGGCTAACTAGGATGGGATACTTGATGCCTAAGCTAGGCAGAAAATTTGACATAGAGCGTCGTAGTATTTTTATAGAACCAACATTAAATTTATTGTCCTGGAGACAAGCTTTCAGTTATAGCCTTAGAGGTGAGGAAGATGCAGAGGGTGACAGCTCAGGGAGCAGCCCTCTAACCTTTACTGAGTACCATCAGTGGCCAGAGAGAGGGCTGACCTCACTAAGGAGAAATGCCAGTCTGAGAGAGCACAGGAGCCAGCAAAGCACAGGGTCGACTGCACGGTCAGATCAGAGAAACACATGTCCTCCTCACAAGAGCCCCAGAGGTGCTAGCATCCATGTCAGTTTGCACTTTGAATAACCATGTAAGTATCAAACAAAAAGAACTGTGGAGAAAATGGGTGAAAAAGGAAGACTTTTTTTTTTTTACTAGAATATTAGATTAGATTTAAGAAGAGAAAAGTAGTTTATCTAAAATTTAAAAATCCCTAGGCGTATTAGTGCAGTGGTTCTCAGCCTTCCTAATGCCTCAACCCTTTACTATAGTTCCTCATGTTGTGTTGACCCCTCCCCCAATCATAACATTATTTTTCTTGCTACTTCATTGTAATTTTGCTGTTTCAAATCCTACTATAAATGCCTGATATGCAGGACTTCTGATATGCAACCTGTGAAAGGGGCATTCAGGGCCCAGATTGAGAACCACTGTTGTAGTAGAGAGGGTTCAGACGTTAGAAAATCAATAGACAATAGGCAGCAATTGAAATAAGAGAAAATGGGGAGAAAAGAAAAGACGATTTAATGAAAATGCATATACCTTTTTGCTAGCAGAAGAGAAGAGAGATTTGGACAGAGTGGTTTTGAAGAAATAATGTATGGAATGTTAAAAAATTGATAAAATATTCAAAACCAGAGATTTACAAAGTGTTATTTATTATCATAAGTAAAGTGGATACAAAGGAAAGCACAGCTGAACAATCCAAAGACTGATGAAGACCAATGATGGTTGAAAGAGTCTGAGAAAAAAAGACATGTTTTAAAAGAGCAGATTTATGCTAGCAAGATTTATGCTAGACTTTGAGCAACCAAGTGCCCCAAAAGTTTTGGAAGAAAATAGCAACTAAACTAAAATTCAGTGTATTCACCAAAGTTGCCTCTAAAAATGAAAATAAAATCATTTCCAGACAAAAGCAAACATGGAAAATTGTTAACTACAAACCTAGGCAAAAATAAGATCAGAACATCAGCAAACAATGTCACCACCACCACCAACAGAGCTTTTGAGCAATGGGGGAACTGTGACATTATGGAAGAACAATAAAGGGAAAATGGATGAGAGTATAAGCTGTTATTGATTATGTGTGGAGTGAAAAATAACCAGCTAACAGCAGTGGCATCTTAAGCATCCTGAAAGATAAAAAGGAAAACATAGGGAAGTGAGGTTAAGAGTAAATGGGGTCAAGGTACTGAAAGCCTCCATCATGGAGGACATGGGGAAGAAATGTCACCTGTTAGATGAATCAGCAGTGTTGTCAACACAATAGTGACCACTGGGAATGATGAATAAGACATTAACACTGTAGGAGGGAAGTACAGCAAAAGACAAAAGACAGCAATTCAAAAAGTGTGTGTGGGAGAGGTCAGTCTAAAGTTATGGTTAAGTAAAAGTTAAGATGATAGAAACAGTGCAGTGTATATTTATTACAGAATTACAGATTTTTTTTAGAAATTTATTAAAGAAAAATGTCCTATTTTTTGAGCCTAAAATTGTGCATAGACAAACATATAAATCTAAACTCATATGCAAGGTATTATTGTGTTTCTTCCAACAGCTGCTTTGTGATATTGGCCATAGTGAAGAAAAGCTGGGCTTTAATTATGAAGACATCATAATTTGGTAAGTTTAGTTCAGTCTTTTCTTCCATCCCTTATTGTAGTAATTTCCATTGTAACCATTTAAATTAGAGCTAGGATGACAGCAGCACTCGCTCAGTTCTATAGAGATGGGGACTGGATGAAAGAAAAACTCAGGCACAACCAGTGACTTTGTTGTTCATGAGCCTTAGTTGAAGTTTTGTACTGCTGGGTACAGAGACCTAAACCTAAGTATTCAAAGGTACCGGAACTTCTTCAAAGATTATAGTTAAATAGTAAATTTACAGACTGAACTTCTCATTCTTTACAGGAAAAGTAGGAACCAAAACCACCTAGATTTTACTTAAGAAAGTATATACCTATTCCATCAAGCAGTTCCCCCCTCCCCATGTGGAAATGTTTAATGAAAGAAGAAGGGTAGGAGAGGAGAGGAATAGAGGCAGGCTATGAGCACGCGGAGGGAAGTGGGGGAAGGGGATGGGGAGAGAAGGGACAAAGGGGAAGAGGGGAAGAGCAAGACAGCAAGGAGCAAAGAGAAGAGCCCTCAGCAGTTTCATTACCACTCTCTGATGTTCTGGGGAGCTGACACGAATATGGTAGTATGTGTTTGCCCCTGTTAAATATCTTGTTATTGATTTAAAGTAATTATCCTTTGGGACATGTGGAAACACAGATGCAAATAAAAGATACATTGTAGAAACATCTAAAGACAGAGTTGAAAAGAGTCTATGATTTCTTCTTGGATTTATACAATATGCCAGAAGGTGAATAAAACTACCGGGTGGCTGGATTAGCTGACTATTTGGAGGAAGCACAGAATAAAGACGTCACCAAGTAAACTTACTTACTTTGTAGTGTTTTTTTGTTTGTTTGTTTGGTTGTGTTTTCTTAAATAGAATTGTTTATAACAAAAAGTTTGGGAAATCTCAGCAAAGCAAGAGCTTGATATGGGAGAATATCCTGAAGTATGAAAAGTCTGAGACTTTGTTAGAGTCATCTCAACTGTTCAAAAAGTTTGGGGTTCTAGATTTTCAGATAAGAGATACTCAGTTTGAAATAGTCTTGAAAGCAGTCCCAGTCTGAAAATACAAGGAGTCAGAAATACTTTCCCCCAAGCCCTTCAGATGAGGGCTAGGTAATGGAGATGTTGTGTTTTTGAAACTCATGTAACAATGCTTTTGTTTTCCTACAGTTTACGCTTAGCTTTATTAAATGAGGCGAAAGAAGTGAGAGCAGCAGGGTTGCGAGCGCTGCGCTATCTCATCCAAGATTCCAGTATTCTGCAGAAGGTGCTAAAACTGAAGGTGGATTATTTAATAGCTAGGTAATGTTTCAAGACATGCCTGTGTTTCTTATGCCTTTAAAGTTTTGAGTTGAATTTAGTATCCAGCCAAACCTGTTCAGATTTTTGGTGCGAAGCTCGATAGTTTTTGCAAAGGTGCATGGTGGAGTAAGGCTAAGACTAAGGGGGTTTAGCATACCAGGGACTCCCGCCACACTTTCAAGCAACTGGAAATAGTTTTCTCTTTAGAGACTAGTTTTCCTGTCCTTGCATTTCACATTATATGCTAATATATATAATAGACATATAAGTATACATTATTTTCTTAGTATCTGTAAGGTTCTCCCACGTTGATCGTATCTCTTTGTTTTTACATTTATTTTTGCTCTGAAGTATTTGGTTTTATGAAATTTTAATCTTCATTCAGGATAGTTTTTAGTAGTGTTGAGCTATTTTAAATAAATCTGCCCTGCAGTTTTGTGTAAGTCTGTGAGCTATTTTTCTTCCATGCATGTATACAAGTAGAAATCTCGGAACATGTTGCATATGTGGTTAACTCTATGATTGTGGTTTCTTAAGAAATAGCACTGATAACCTTAGATATCTTGGCTGGTCCGTGAGGTTTATTCATCTTTATATATTTGGGGCTTTTGCTCTTGTTTGTCATGGGTTAATTTATTTATTCATGTTGTTGCTGTATTACTTTGACGGGTTCTTACTACAAACTCAGGATGGCTTCAAACGTAATGACTGTCCGCTGCCCCCTCTTTAGTGCTAGGGTTGCAGACACACACCATAGGACCTTACACTGAATAAGACAAGTCATTGTAAAATACAGTTCACCCTGTGATTAAAATCACAAATGAAAAGTGGAAGTGGTTTCTTTAGAGTTTATGTACACCGCTGTGACTCTCAGGTCGGAGAAGTCTTTCCACACATCTGATCCTTAGCTTCATTTGTGTGGTGTGACTTTCTTTATAGGTGTGTCACTGCCTTCCACCTTGAGATTTCAGCTGATATTCCAGGCAGTATTTATCACTAGAGACACGTAATTAAATATTTGCTGTTAACTGTAAAAGCACACACTATAGTTTTTTGGTTTTAATACACTATACTGGATTATGAAGATAAATCTGATTATTATTCTGTGAGGCATTGCTACAGAGGATTTCCTGATGACTAATGCATTGTTCGTTACTTAGGTGCATTGACATTCAGCAGAGCAATGAGGTGGAGAGGACACAAGCCCTTCGCTTAGTCAGAAAGGTATGCTCCGTGTGTGGGGAGAAGGGCAAGTGTCCTTTCTGTGCCATGCTTCTGTGTTTACATTGCTGTAGAGTAGTCTTATAAAATTTAAAGAACACATTTTCATTAAACATTTAAATTTTGTTAGGAAATTTTTTGAAGTAGAGCTGTTAAACATGTGATGCATGAATATTTATTATATATAATATAATTAGTATATGTGATTGGGGAGAGCTAGAACAATATTCTTAGAAAATGATCGTGTAGAATATTTGTCTGTAGGGGACATGTAAACAGCTTAGTTATTAGCGAATAGATTGTTTGCTCCCAACTGTCTTCATCTGTGTATAATGTGTGACTCTTCCTACCTAATAGTATGAAATGCACGGCATCGCTTTCAAGATGAATTTGGCCACAGCCCATGGGCACCCATGATAAAGAATCCAGCTGACAGCTTTACATTATAAGATGCTACAGTTTAAGCTGAGGAAAGGAGTTGATTAAAGGCAGTTCACAAAGCTTCTGAGATTCCACCCCCACAATCCACTGTCTGTTGTTGTTGTGATAGCCTCATAACCCACCAGGAAAGGCAACAGAAAGTAAAGTTGGTTGGGACACATCTAAGGCAAAATACCATATCTTTCCTTTGGAGGGAAGCTCATTTATGAAATGAATGCAGTGTACATTTGTGGATGTGAAAATGTCCACTATTACTACTAATGTTTTAAAGCTGGGTCTTACTGAGTGGCTTAGCTGGGTGAAATACACTATAAAGCCCAGGCTGGCCTCCTTACACTCTTGATCCTCTTGCCCCAGCCTCCCTAATGCTGGAATTGCAGCCATGTATCACTGAATTCAGCTTAAAATTATTTAATGATTGAATTGATTAGCTGTTTCTTCTTTCCTTTTTGCTATCTTTAAATCCATTGCATGTTTCAGATAAGGGACTGCAGGGATCAGTATACTGACTTGTTTTCTTCTTTTCCTGTTAGCCTTAATGGTTTAGTAATGGTCCACAAGTATACCATAGTAAAGAGTAAGGAAAGGATGAGTTTCTTTAGAGAAGATTGAATTTCTACAAAAGCGATATTGAGAATAGGTTTTCAAACTTGAAACAGAAAACTGTTAGCTCAGAACCGTGATTTGGCTTCTCATATTTACATTTTAAAATGACATATTTTTGTTTGTTCATAAATTCCTCCTAATACTACAAGTACTCATGACAAGGAAAAAAAAATTTCCTGTAGAACAAGTTTGGAGGTCGGAGCTCTATTTTCAGCATAGTTATCATTAAAAATAATTTGTGTTAAAAATAATAAACTTAACATCTTTTTTTAAAAGTATATTTTCCTCAGTCCCCAGCCCGGGGGGGGGGGAGTATATTTTCCAAGAGAGAAAATTAGTGAGAAGAGTGCTCTTTTACATTTGTTTTTTTGTAAATCTCTAAAGGGCAGCTCTTGATAAAAGACAGCTAGGTTGTTATGTTTGCTTCTGCGTCACTCTCGTTTACTGTCACATACAGAGGGACCGCTAGACAGCTTGACTGTATACTAAATAAATAAAAGCAAGCGGAGAGAGAATAGGTGTTATAAAAACAATCTATCTTTTTGTTACTATCGAGATAGTTATTGGCTTGCAGAACCTTTAAAAATATTTTAAGGACCCTTCATAATTGTTGACCTATATATTGCTTTCAGAAGAAAAGAATAGTATCTAATAGATTCAAACAGTTAACTCCCACATCTTTGGATTATTTAGTAAATATTCTGACCCTCACCCCCTGTCTCGGTCCGTCCGTCCGTCCATCTGTCTTTGTTGGATTGTTTGTGTGAATTTGTGTGTGTGTGTGTAGGTGGTGGGGGTCTCACTCTGTAAGCTAGGCTGGGCTTAAGCTGCTGTGATCCTCTAGCTACCTTCTGCATACTAGGATTATACTTGTGAGCCATCGTGCTTATCTTGTATATATTCAAATTTAATTTGTAGTATAGTTTCATAAGACTATACTCTTAAAATTAAATTTAATAGCAACATGACACAGAGACAGTTTAATTAATTCCATTGTCTCCTGAGCTACAAGTCATTGGTATGTTATTTCTTGAAAAAGCAATAGCCATATAATATACATATATAATGTATAATATATATTACATATTTACTTGGTAGTAACTACAATCTAAGATAAAAATTATAAGATAAGAGAAAACTATAAAGTAAGATAAAACTATAGGCTAAAAGAAAATGTATGTATGTATATAAAGTATATATATTTATTCACTAGGGAGTAACTGTAAGTTAAGAAATAGAGCTACAGTGTTTGGTTTCTCTTTCATTTAGCTAAAAGTGTTAACAATTTGTTGAGTACATGTTGTCCTTTATAGGCCATAAAAACTATTTCTTTTATCAGTATTTTAGCACTAGAGGTACATGGCTTTTTTTCTCAGCAATACCTGGCCACTGAAACCAATAACATGCAGGTGGGTCTGGAGGCCAGATCTCTGTGTCTGGTGTTTTCTTCAGTTGTATTCAATCTTGTCTTTTCAGGATCTATCCTTAAACCTAGGGTCTATATATCCAGGTAGACTGGCTTGCCAATGAACTCCAGAAAGCTGCCTTTCTCTGAACCCAGAATTGGATTTAAAGATGGTCGATATGATATGATATGATATGATATGATATGATACAATATACCAGGGCACATTATAACATGGCTGTTGGGGATCCAAACTCAGGGCTTCATACTTGCACAGTAGGCTTTTTACTGATTGAACGATCTCGTCGGTTTACCCCAAAGTTGTGCTGTGTTTTTTTTAATTCATTTTATGCATATGTGCATGCGTGTGTGTGTGTGTGTGTGTGTGTGTGTGTGTGTGTGTGTGTGTGTTTGCATTTGCCAGGCCACACAGGTGGATGTCAGAGTACAGCTTGCAAGAGTGAGTTTTCTGCATTCAGTATCTGGGTCCCAGGGTGGGAATTGGGGTATTCAGGCTTAGCTACAATCATCTTTACCCACTGATCCATCTTACCACTTCATTAATTCCTTTTATTCAAACATTTGTTTATTAATACTTTGATTCCTAACATAATTGCTCAGGCTTTTTAAATGCATTCAAAAATGTTTGAAAACCTAGCTTCTTTAGTCTAGTTTAGGATCAATTAAGGAATACTTAAGATACTTTCCCTTCTGTTTTACCTGTTGCACTTATTTGAAGGGATTCTTTTTGGCATTTTTTTTTTCAGTGTCTTTGATCTCTTTCTTTTCTCTTTCTTTCCAGTATTCCTTCCTGGTTTTGTCTTACGTGATCTCTACATTTCGATCTCTACATTTCGCTGCTGGTTAACTGCTCCTCCTCTTTTCTTTTTCTCATTTAAATTCTACCAGGGCTCAAGAAATAAAGTACGTGCTGCACAAGCCTTAGGACCAGACTTCAGTAAGAAGCTGGATCTGTTGACTTGCGTGCGGAATCCCCGTTGTGGGGAGGGGTAAGGGAGACAGACAGGCAGATCCCTGGAGTTCTTGACTAGCCAGTTTAGCTGTGTCTTGAGCTCCAGGTTCAAGGGAGAGACCCAGACTCAAACATAAAGTGGAGAGTATTGAGGAAAACAGCCAACATTGGCCTCTGGTTTCCACACATTGGGACATGTACACACGTACATGCTCCTCCACACACACAATGGAATATATTTTACTTGGTATTATACTAATTTAACATTTTATTCATGTGGAATTTTTTATTCATAAAATAAATGATAGGGCTGTTTTCTTTGTACCTGTAAAAATTTCATTTCGTGGAGTCACATGCTTTTGATGTACCATACCACTAGATAGTGGGAAAGCCAGAGTGAGAACCCAGTGTCCAGATTTCCAGAGCCACATTGGCTAATGGGTGTTAAATACTTGGTTCTGCCAACCAATTCTATCCAAGCTGTCATCTTATCGCGTCGTCCATGTAGGCGGAGAACCACCATTACCTCAGTTATCACCTGCTTCTCATTCATCCCTCTTTCTCTCTGCGATCCCCCTTCAGTCACTGCACAGATTGCATCTGCCTGTCTTAGAGCACTGTCGTCTAACCTCTTTGTGCCTGTTGTGCAGACTTACTGCCTAGTCCTGAACTTGACTTTATATGTCTATTCCTGCCATAAAAAAATGATTGTAACAGTGGTCACAGAGCATGAAGCACGTCATGGATTTTCCTTAATTGAGTGTTCAGAGGTAAAAGAGGAGAGCGTCCTTTGATCTCATTGACTTTTAACACTTTCTCTGCATGCATCTATCTCCCTGGAAAATAACAATTATGATTTCATTTTTTTTTTCTTTTTTTCGGAGCTGGCGAACCCAGGGCCTTGCTAGGGCCTTGCTCTTGCTAGGCAAGCGCTCTACCACTGAGCTAAATCCCCAACCCCTATGATTTCATTTTTAAAAATTTAATTTTCTGTATTTGGGCCATGGCATATATAATCTATTGAATAAAAAAGTATTTGTTTAATATATATACAATTTATAGAATTGAATTTCTTACTGTACTTGAAATTACCGGAAATCTTAGGGAATGGGTTTGTGTTTTTCGGGAGAGTAGTTATACTCCTAACTGATCCATCTTCCAGCCCTTTGGTGGGAGTTTTCTATGATCACAAGAACTGGGACTAGCATACTAATGCACTAGTGAAAATTAACATATGAACCGGGAGAGGCTAGATTCCTTCTCCCCAGGAAGGTCATTTTCTTCTACTCTGCTGTCTTCATCCTCCTTTCTTTGGTTAGTGGAAAGAATTGATTGGAAACCTTTCCTAGTCTTGTGATCGGAAATAAATTTATTTTATGATTATGAAGTTGTATTCTTTAAATTCAGTTGAACCATGTATTATTACTTATTGGTGCTTAAATGACATAAACTGCCTGTGTATATAGCCAGGGTGACCAGCACAGATTGTTCCTTCAGTCCTCATAGAACTTACCTGACTGCCTTTCTTTAGTCAACTCTATCCTGTGTCTGACTACAAATTTTAGCTCTTCAGTAATATCCAGGAGAGGTTACTTTTCTCCCTATCAAAATAAAACCATTTCCTCTTTTTCTGCTCTAGGGTGCTAGTTTGAAAAAGTTGTCTCTGAAATAGTCTTAAGCAGTCTGCCACTGCGTTATTTTCTTCCTGCTTTCTAAATCACATGTAGACGCTCTTGACCTGTTTCCAGAACTGCAGTTATGTTATTGCCAATTTGACCTTTGACAAGAGGTTCACCCAGTGTTTTATCACACGGTTTCTATATAATCTACCTCACAAATTTTCACTTCAAGAGATTTGGGCTAGTCAGTCTTCCTTCAGGCACAGCAACAAGTCCTGATAGCTGAGGAGGAGCAGAGGTAAGCGTGAGGGACATGGAGATGGAATAGCTCTGTTAGAGGTCACCATGTTCATGTCACTGAGCAGCATTGTGAACACTGAGGAGCTGTGTAAGGTGCCATTCCTGTTCTGGAGGGACTTAAATCTTAGAGATAGGAAGTCTTGTTTAGCAATTAGTTTAGTTTTAAATCATTAGGGGGAAAACCTGCTAGTTATAATAAGAGCAGTTCATACAGACCTGAGTGTTAAAACTGGTGCCTCAACTGTAAAGACTTATGCCACTCAATAAGACTCTCTCCCACTCAATTAAAGGAATTTCGAAATATACTAAACCTAAATTACTTATTTTCTGATTTTTCTTTGTTACAGATGATTACTGTGAATGCTTCCTTGTTTCCGAGTTCTGTGGCCAACTCATTAATTGCAGTTGGAAATGATGGCCTTCAGGAGCGAGACAGAATGGTCCGGGCATGCATTGCTATTATCTGTGAACTAGGTCAGGATTTTCCTAAGTAATGAAGAGATGTTTTACAAAGTACATGTAACATCCCTAATGTCTTTAAAGGAAAAGTGCTTTATTTAGTGCTATAAAAATATGAATATGTACATTTGTGATAAAGTATTAGATGTTATCCATCAGACAATTCAGAAATTATGTTGTCGTAAATTTTCAAATTTATTCATTATGAAACTTGATTGTTTATAATCCAATAATAGCAATAATATCTACTAAAGTCTAGCCTTCTTATATTGATGATACTGTATCCTGATAGAGTTTAAAAGTAATAGTCTGTAGTGCACAAAGTGAATCCTAATGACACTGTTTTATTAGGGTCAGAGATTAGAGTAGAAACAGAGAGCGTGAAGACATAAGTGCATACTTCTTTGGGCTTTGAGGGGAGAGCAAATTCTCAGTTCTCAAGTAAACCAAGAAGAGATCTCAACAGCGAGAGTCTGTTGTGTGGCACCAAACAAGTGAGTGTCTCAGAGCAGGCAAGCAGATTAACAAGTGTAAGCAAATACTAGAAGCCAATGGCCCCCAGTACCCGTCATGGCTAGTCACCATATTTCAAAAGTTTAACCTAGTTATTATCAGTGGAATATAATTCTAAGTAAAAAGAAAACAATGGGGTCTGTGTGTTTGTTTTTGATACTACCAAAAAGTAGAAATTGTGGAGATCATATTTCGTCTTAAGATAATAAATTAATAAAGTTTAAGTTAAAAAAAGAAGAGCCACTCTACCACTAAAGACTCAAAGTTACTGTCCTGGTGTAGAAACAAGATCAGAAATATAGTTATAACCATTATGAACATTATAAAAATTTTACAATATGCCAACATATGGGATGTCTAGAAAGCTATATTGATTGGTACGTATAATAAAGTGAAGCAAAATGTAAATGGGTGAGGAACTGGAATAGGAAAGACAGGAAATGCCTAATCCCATGGTAATCAGGGTGAAAACATGGTGAAATTCGTTTATTATTAGGATGAAAGACAGATGACTCATCCTTTATTTATAGTAGGTAGAAGAAAACATCAAAATACACACTTAAACTTTGGAAAACTCTGAGATGAGAAATTTCTTAATAAAGGAGAAAAATCTTATAGGATTTCTTTAAATTAGAAGATTTTTAAAATTCACTGAAATAAATGGGTTTTAAAAATAAATGCTACTGGGCTGGAGAGATGGCTCAGCGGTTAAGAGCACCCGACTGCTCTTCCAGAGGTCCTGAGTTCAATTCCCAGCAACCACATGGTGGCTCACAACCATCTGTAAAGAGATCCAATGCCCTCTTCTGGTGTATCTGAAGCCAGCTACAGTGTACTTATATATAATAAATGAATAAATCTTTAAAAAAAAATAAAAAATAAATGCTACTATCCAGGTGCACAAAAGTAGAACTACATTATAGACCAGAAGCCGTAGAAGTGATTGCAAAGACTAAGGAGTGACAGCTCTAAAAGGCTCACCAGTGGGGTTGGGGATTTAGCTCAGTGGTAGAGCGCAAGGCCCTGGGTTCGGTCCCCAGCTCCAGAAAAAAAAAAAAAAAAAAAAGCTCACCAGTGTACCTTTGTACAGTAATATACAGGTAACTCTATCCAGAAGCACACTTAGATCGTTAGAAGGTGCTTCACTGATATTCTAGAAGTAATAAACATTTTACAAAAAAATTTTTGAACATCTATACTTAGAGTAATGTAGTAAAGTAATCTAATAGGGTGTTATAAAATGCTACTGAAAATATAGAGGGTAACCATACACAACAAATAAACCATGAGAACACTTACGAGAAAAAGTAACAGAAGAGAAAGAATTTTGTAAGAGAAAGAATTTTGTATGGGTATGCCTGGTGTGTGTGGTGTGCACACATGTAAAGGTCAGAGGTTAACATTCTGTATCTTCTTTAGTCCCTTTGCACCTTATGTTTTGGGACAACAGCCTTAATAAATGTTTTTTACATTTTGACCTTATAAATGAAGTTCAAGAATTAGAAAGCCGTTAGTTGTCACTGTAAAGATCTATAGAGAAACCAGATTGAAGTGAAGAGATGACTCACACGATTACTACTGTGGGATTGTGAAAATTCAATTCTATTTCAGCACTAATAATCAGAAAATACATAAGAATTTATAAGAAATTGGTAAGAAATACAGATGACGTGGGGTGGGTGTGCACTTTTTAGTGAGTCAAATTGAGTTTCGTGAAGACACAAGTAGCCCGCCATACAGAATGAGCACAGTGACTGCAGTGGAGGGAGTGATGGGCGCTCAGACCTGAGCTGACTGACAGAGCGATGGCCTGGATTGTTCAGATCTGCGCTGCCGTGCCGTGCAGCAGCTCCACCTCAGTCCAGACAACAGGAGAATCCAGTTCCGAAATCATCCAGGAGAGTGAACATGACAGAAGAAACCAGAGAAACAGTTTTGGAAATAAAAATAAATGGAGGAGAAATGAAACTTCCTCCTTGCCAGATGTCATAGGCAGCCCTGTCTCTAAAAAGGAAAAAAAAAGTAAAGTATAAAAATCAAATTGAGAAATGTGCCGGGATAATAAAATATTCATGAGGGACAATTGAGATTATTATTTCAATAATGTCATTTATCTCAATAAATAACTTCATGATGGAGTGAAACAAATGGAACTTAAGTCATTAAGACGAATACATGTCAGGCATAGTGATGGACAGCTGTGATCCCAGCCCTCTGGACAGACGGAATCATGCGTGAGAGGCCTGCCTGAGCTCAGTGCTGACTTTCAGTCCCATTTTCAAAACAGAAATCCCACAGCAAACAAGCACAGACTGCATGCAAGGGCAGTCTGGGTCTTCAGAGGAAGATAAAGAGAGGAGTTTTCATCTTAAAATTACAAGTGTGTGTGTGCGTGCGTGCATGCGTGCATCTTTTGCTTGCGTGCATGTATGCATTTTTATGAAAGTAAATAATACACACTGTTTAGAGCAAGATTAAAAACAAAAGTTCTATGAAGTGTTTGAAAAAAAACTATGGGACTGATGTCTCCACAGTAAAATGAACTCTGAAATTGAAAAGTATTCAGTAAACTATGTCTAAAGAATATGACAAAATTGTTCAAAGACATTCTTAAAGTCAGGCTTGTGGAAAGATATTAAATGATTTTAAATTACATAAAGCTATTGAATCAGTAAGAACCTGATATCTTTTACTTGTAAATGTAGTTAATTAGAAAGTTTTCAAATCCAAAAGGAAACTTAAGACTTAAGTAAAAGGGTAGGGTTTAAATACTCAGTACTATGGATATAATTAGTCTCTCTTTCATTTTAGCACTTCAGAACCCAGAGGTGGTAGCCCTTCGAGGCGGACTAAACACCATACTGAAAAATGTGATTGATTGCCAATTAAGTCGAATAAATGAGGCTCTCATTACAACAATTTTGCACCTTCTTAATCATCCAAAGACCCGGCAGTATGTGCGAGCTGATGTAGAATTAGAGGTATGCCCTTTTTAGTATGCTTCTAATATAGAATATAATTTAAAATTTCTTACGTTTATTTAATGTTTATGGTGTTTATGCATGTCTGTGCACCATATGTGTACAGTGCCCACAGAGGCTAGGAGAGGGCATTGGAAGACCAAGAACTGGAGTTAAAAGATGATTGTAAGTTCTTGTGTGGTTGCTGGGAATTGAATTTTGGGCCTCTGGAAGAACAGCCAATGCTTTTAACATTTGAGTTATCTCTCTAGCCCTAAAATATAAGTTTAAATACATAACTTTGCTTTGAAATTTTGAAATAGTAGACTCAGGTGCTACATTAATTGTCTAACCTATGTTAGTTTAGTTTATTCCCATTCTTTATTATAGTTATTTGACTAGGAATGAATTAAAAATGTTATTCTCAAGAGTATTTTAGCAACATTTTCCTGAGCCAACTAAAGGATGAGTAAGATTACACTAAGACATGTGCCTCTATAAGAAATGCACTGTGTTAATATTGTTTTCCTTCAGCTAAGTGGGTTCTTTTCATTCATAAACAATACTAAAGTTCTCTCTAGAACCACTTTGAGGGCTGAAACGATGGTTCGGAAGGTAAAGCCGTTACTGTGTACTTGACTTCCTGATTGATTCTGGGACTCATAAAAGCTGGGTGGAGTTCAAGTCTGTGATCTCAGCATTTCTGGAAAAGCATAAGAGTTGGCTACAAGCCCTTATAGATACTTCAGGGGCAGAAACCGTGAGAAGAATTCTGCCTCAGATATATGGTGGGAGAGAACAGACTCCCCAGAAGGTGTCCTTCAATTTCTGCACCTATACTCACAACATCACACACATACATATATTGAAAATTAATAACAAGTAACAGTAACAGTGAAGAAGCAATATACTTTGGCACTGTCTGTATTTGAACATGCATGTATCATTTAAAAAGTATGTCACATGTAAAATTATTTTACTACTTCAGGTAGTGTCTTATAGTTAAAGTAGTAGGTAACTGTATACTCCTCCTTATAGGTGGTGCTAGCTGAGGATGGCAGCACATGACTGTAATCCTAGCATTCATGAGGCAGAGGAGGGGTAATGGGAGAGGAGGCCAGCCAGGGCTACTAGTGAGACTGCAGCAGGCAGGCAGACCGAGCAGGGTGTTTTGGAGAGTGCACTACATTATTGTCTATTGAAGACAGCATCTAAAATAAGTTTCAATCAAGGATTTAAATATTAGATTTAAATTATCTAGGACTTAAGTGGTTTATTTTCTAATTTCCTTACTATTTTAGGGAAGTAGCTTTAAATGTAGTAGTTCTGATCATATTAGGATCCCTCCCACCCCATGATGAGGTCTTGCTGTGTCCCTGGGCTGGCTCCAGACTGTAGGCTCCTAGGTCAGCTTAATAAATCTGGCTTCCCTGGCTGTTTATCACTGTCTTCTGTCTTCATCCCCAGGTCTTCATGGTGGGATCAATTAGAGAACACATTCTCTATTATTCAAGTCAATTTTGTTTTTATTCTAAAGCAGTACATCTTCTTTTCTATGAAGAGCTATTTGCTGTGCCCTTGATATCACCTTTGCTGTTGTTGTTGTTATTAAAAATAAGTGGGTGATTAACTTAAAATTGTCTCAATTTTTAGTTTACCCTGATAATTCATTTGTAGTGAGTTTATACAGTTAATTATTGTGTAATTGCTTACTTTTGCTGGATAATTTGCTACTAGGGGTGTGTTGTAGGCGATATTCAGTAAGCTCTTTCTGTGATATCAGAAAAATCAAGAACTTATGTATATGTATAGTGCTAAAATAACAAACTGGATACTTTGTAACTAATCTCTTGTTCTTAATATTTACCAAATTCTCAGTTGTTTAAATGGATGAAAGGTCTCAGTTTAAACATACAAAATACATTCTTGAAAATTCTTGGCATGGTGCATGCCTTTAATCCTAGCACTTGGGAAGCAGAGGCAGGCAGATCTCTCTTGAGTTCAAAACCATGCCAATCTACAGAGTGAATCCCACATCAACCAAGGTTACATGGTGAGAATTTGTCTTTTAAAAAGCAAAAAGGACTCTAATTGGGACTGGAAAGATGGTTCCGTGGTAAAGACCAGTCTCTGTTCCTCCAGAGGACAGCAGTTAGAGTCCCAGTCCTGTCTGTGTCAAACCGCTCACAGTCTCTGGTAACTCCAGCTTCAGGGAGACCTGCTTCTTCTAGCCTCTGTGTCATGTGCATGTACTTATATAAACCTTTTAAAAATCTCATGCTGACTGGTAAGGGGGAAAAAGACTCACCCAAGTTGTATTGAAACTACTGGAAGGGCACACTGAGATCACGAGCAGATAGGTGTACTTAGTGTACTAGATCCGGGTGTAACGTCTGTGTAACACCGCCACTGGGGTTCAGTGAGTAGCTGCTTTCACTTATCTGCATAAGAGAAGATTAACTGCCTCTGGTGGAAGAGGAACATCAAGTCATTTTTTTTTTTTTAAATAAAATGACTGTGTTGAACGTTCAGTCAGAAATTTCTAGTCATGGCCTTCCTGGTTGGCTCAGTGTAAAGTGCTTGGTTCGAGCACACGGACCTGAGTTGGCATCTCCAACATAGACAAACTGGGTGTGGTGGAGTGTGCAGACACAGAGCTAGAAGAACCCGGTGTGTCCGGAGCCTTCTGATGTAGCCTACAGTGTTCTGTAGGTTCATTGAGACTGTCTTGGGAAGTAAGGGGGACAGTGCTTGTACAGACAAGTCAACCCCCAACACACACACATGCACATACATAGGATTTCTACTCATACACAAAGATATGATCACATTACTGAAAACTGGAAAGAAAATTTTTTTCTTAGGAGACCGTTATCAGGAAGAGGTGTTGGATTTAGTCAAAGGTCTTTTATTATGTGCTTTGTTTTTCCTTTTTGCTTATATAGTGTATTATATAAACAGATTTTCTTTTTTTTTAATTTATTTCATTTATGAGTGCTCTATCTGCATGTACATTTGCATACCAGAAGAGGTCATCAGATCCCATTACAGATGGTTGTGAGTCACCATGTGATTACTGGGAATTGAACTCAGGACCTCTGGAAGAGCAGTCAGTGCTCTTAACCTCTGAGCCATCTCTCCAGCCCCTAGACAGATTTTCATGTTGATCTATCCCAGCATTTCTAGGATAAAGCCTACTTGATCATGCTGGATGATATCTTTCAATGTTTTGTTGGAATAATTTAGACAAAAAAAAACCACTTCAGATAAACCACAGTTAATTTGTTCTGGAAGATAAGTATAAGTGAAAATATGAAGAATTTTATCATATAATTAGACATACAAAATGAATCAAAAGTGTAGAAAATATATATCTAGAATTTAGAATTCTATAGAATTAAAATCTCATTGTGCACAAGGCGGTGTCAATAGGAAATCTCAATAGGACACAGGAAAGACACACTACCGTCCTTGGGAAGGAGAGGGAGACTTTCAAAAGCAAGGATCCTAAGAAACAAACATTTCGCCATTTTGCCATCTAAGAACATAAGCCTTCTAAGACTCAATCCAGATCACAAGAACTTGAAAAGCAAAAACCGACAAAAGACACACTGCTTTCAAAAGCAACAACAGAAACAAACAGCCTGCCATCTGCCTTCTCAGCAGAAGAAACCGATAAAGGTGTGTTGTAGGGATCATAATGAATACTGAAGGATAATGGCTGCCAACCCAATCCAGAAGTACCTTTATGCCCTTGTCTGTTTTCTTTTAGATGCACATTATACCTTAGTTTATGAATTAAAAAATCAGTTTGTACTTAAAATTATGCTACATTTTTTAAAATGAATTTGAAGAACAAATGTCTTAAATGGTTACTCACTTAAAGATACAGAGAAATGGAATTAATTTTGTGTTATAAAACGAAAGTCTTTTTAAATAAAAATTCTTTTTGTTTCTCTTTCCTTTTCTAATTAGCGAATTTTAGCACCCTACACTGATTTCCACTACAGACACAGTCCAGACACAGCTGAAGGACAGCTCAAGTAAGTGCCAGGAGCATCTGCTGGAGCGTGGGGCGTTGGTGCTTACAGTAAGCACTGATCGGTACAGAGCCAGCGGTGGGAGGAGGTGTCCTGGTTCATGGCTGTGTTGGTCCTCTCTCACAGTCACACAGCACAAATTAAAAAGCATCGAGAAATTTAGAGTTAGTTTGTAGTATTCAGACCAGTACACCATTGGACTCCTCGTGTTATTAGTGCAGGAGTTGACCAAAGCTTCCGGTGTGCTCTTAGTTACGGCCACCACTGCAATGATGCTTATGTGTAGCTCACTGCTTTGGTGCTCACGTGAGGGACATCTAAGAATAAGTTTTCAGAAGGGTCAGGGTTTATAACTTAACTGTAACTCATGCTGTGGATTTTATTTTTAGTCATTCATTTATATAGTTTTGGCCTTACCATGTTATCCTTGGCTAGCCAGACACCTAGTGTGTAGTCCAGCCTGACCTGGAACCCACAGCAGCTCTCCTTCCTCTGTCTCCCGAGTTCTGAGATTGTAGGTGTGCACTACCACCACACCTTGTTTATACTGTCTTTTTAAAATTGAAGATCAGTTTATACTAAAAGTTGAGTAATTGGCCTTAGAGTACATCTGGTCTTTTTTAGAACATCTTGTTTTGATTTCAAATGTAAATAATTAACATTAATGATAGAGTTTTCTCTGATATATTATCAGCAAAAACTCATTTCGGCTTAAATTTTGTGTCTTTGATACTTCCCCACCCACACCCTGCAACAGAGAAGACAGAGAAGCACGGTTTCTAGCCAGCAAAATGGGAATCATTGCGACATTCCGCTCATGGGCAGGTATGTTCGGCGTAATGCTCAGGAACATAAATTAAAAGACAGTAGAAAATTTGTAGTAAGTAGGATGCTGCTTTCTGTATTCTGCATCACACACACACACACACACACACACACATACACACACACACACACACACACACACACACACTTTTCAGCTCTGTGCTAAAATGATTACCTGAACATTTTAAGAAAATCCAGCATTATCTACCCCTCTTCCCCCAAGACTCCCAAACTAAAGGACAGAAGGTGGTGGTGGGGGGGGGTGTTTCTGAAGCCTGTTACTTAAAAATGGTGTAGTGATGTCATAATTAAGTAGGTGTAAGGAGTCTCAAACTTCTTTGTTATTTGTTTTTACAGTTTATTTGTTCTGAACCCAGGACTTTATGTATGATAAGCAAGACTTCTATTCTCGAGCTTGTCTCCAGGTGTCCAGATTTCTTTAGTGTAAAGATGATACATGCTTCGTTTTTCTATGGAGTAAATACTTAGTTTAGTAGTATTTCTACAGAGAGTTTAGAAAGGAACATTAGCCACAAGCCAAACAAAGAAACTTACATAAACACTGCTGTATACTTACCTTATGACTTTATAGACAACTTTTCCATATAGATACTTACCTCAGCCGGTAGGCTAGTGTGTCTTCCATGCACTTCCTCTGCTCTCTTGGTGTCCCACTGAGAACCCTGCCTACCTATTTCACCTTCACTGATAATTGAGAGGTTATATGTGGACCGAAGAGTAAACATAACGTCTCTCATACTTGTTTTCATTCATTTTCCGGTGTCAAAACAAAGTACCAAAAAATAGATGATTCATTTTAAAATACAGAATTATGTGGTTCCCACGTCTATAGGCTGAATGAATATTCGGGAACGTGGCATCAGCATCGTATGGCAAGAAAGCTAGTCCGCTAGCGCCAGTCTTCCCTCCTAGGGTTAGCTTGGGGCTTTGTTATGATGCCTCAGCTTTTCTAATATCCCGCCACCCCAAGACCATCATCTTGCATATGGGACTCAGTTTCTGCCATGTGATCACCGAGGTCCCCCAAAGCTGAGAGTGGAAAGCAGTGAATCACTAAACCCATGTCCTCTTTTGGTCACCTTGGCTAGCTTACCTTTGCCCTTACTTCTGTCACTAGGTGTCCTCTGCTGTTCCTCAGCTAACTGCTGCTATAGCGACTCTGTTTTACCCACATGCTGCACTGTGCTTTAACCACCAAGGTCACCTAGCTGTTTCCTCAGCCTTCCTTCTTCTAGACTCTGCTCACCATCACTGTGTCCCTCATCTTGGTCAGCCTCTTTTAAAGTCCATCTCATACAGTCTTTCTAAATGACTTTCTCCTAGTGCCTTATATAGTGATCTATGACTAGGTAGATGCTTTCTACCCTCTATTGAACTAAGAAAAATAATAGCATTTCAATTACGACCTTGAAAATACTTTTCTAACAGAAGTAGTTTTCTAAATTGTGTTTAGATTCTGTGGCCCTATTTATAAAGTAAATACAGTTTTGCAGTGTTGATTCTACAAGTTTTAAAATTACAAATACTTCTGGAGGGATAACTTCAGCAGCACAGATTTTCCATAAGTGTCAATAGCTCTTTAACTATGTTAGCACAGGGTAAGACTTACGTTTCTTGTCGTAATCTCTGGTGTCTCATATTGCTGTCAGATGCGAAGTTGGGAAAGTGCACTTCAAGGACTATAGCACTTAATTTTGTTTACTGTGCTTAACTTGGATTTTGATTCTAAGTTCAAAGAGAAATTACAGATATTCATGCACGCAATCGTACAGCTTGATCATCCTTAATGTGAAACCCAAATGCTCCAATAGCTGAGGCTTTTGAGCAGTGACGTCATGGGGCTGGTTGCACTTAGAACACAAGAGCATTGGGTTTAGTCTCCAGGGGATGTATATAATATGTACTTGAAACTTAAATGAATTTATGCTATGCCTACACGTGAATTTTCTCATAGCATAAATGCAGGAATTCTGAAATTTGAAAAAAAAATCAGGATCTGAAGCACTTCTGGTTCTAAGGATGTTTGGTAATGGATTCTCAGCCATTGTAGTGGTGAGAGGGAGATGCAGTCCTATGTGACTTTCAAAACATTTTTTCCTAGCATTTTAATGTAAAACATTACAAAGAATTTTAAAAACTGTGGTAGTTAGCATGTATTCCAGTTGTGTAGATTTCATTATATGTCCACTGTCTGTGCGTCACTCTGTCTCTGTGTCTTCATCATTCTAAGTCTCTCTAACATAGCATGGAGAAGCTTGCAGATGCGGCATTCTTTAGTCCTGAAGAAGTGCACATGCACACTGTTGGCTGTTGCAGGCTTTGCTTCTGTCCACGTGCTGGGCTCACTGAAGTAGTTCACATTTCATGATAGTTAATGACCTGAGTATTTGTGCTTGCTTACCACCTACATACGTATGCTTTGTAACAGGGAAGTGTAGTATCTCAGAAGTTCTGTCACTTAAACTCATTGATCTGCAAATTTTCTATGGAATCTGTTCCCATTCGTGCATTTAAGAGATGTTAGAACTAGATTTGACAAGTACCATGGAGCTTTTCAGTGAAGTTTCAGGAGTATTAGGGAAAATAACGCTTTTTTTTTCCCTCTCATGTTCTTACTCCCAGAGAAGCATTCTTTTGTAGCCTCCTCTGTGTTCATCAGTTTCTATGTGTGAAATGGAAATTGATGAGGGATTTAGGTGGAGAGAATAATGGCAATATCCAGTTAGTAGGAAAATTCTGAGAATACTTTGGTATCCATTACTTTATTTGATATCAAGTACAGTAACCAAATAGTATTTAACTTGGAAAAATCACAGATTTTTATATTATGACTCGTTGTAGAGTTTCTTAGTTTAATTTTTTAACTTTTATCCTCTTTAGGTATTATTAATTTATGTAAACCTGGAAATTCTGGGATACAATCTCTAATTGGAGTACTTTGCATACCAAATATGGAAATAAGGGTAGGTAACAGTTACTGTCATTCTGACATGCCTGGACCTTTAAAGTTATGTTAGGGGCTGGAGAGACGGCTCCTCAGTGCGGGATCTGCTGCTCTGGCAGAGGACTCAGGCCGGGTTTCAGCTCACATGTCATAGCACCTGTCACTGCAGTTCCAGGGGAATGCAGTGCCTCGGGTCAACTAGTCATCCGCACACACAGAGGTACATTCTTCAGAAGTCATTTTAGATGAAGTTTGTCTCCAAGTTGGCAATTTTTAGAGCATTTTTCAGTATATGGATACTTCAGAGTAATATATAAATAACTTAAAATACTGTTTTGAGTGACAATTTTATTAAAACTTGAGTTAAAATATAAATTATAATTTATTAAAACAATGCAAGTAAAACAGGTTATCCTTATTTTATGAGTCAGGCATAGAAATACGTTTACTGAAAGAGTATATTCTATTTATGTAGTCATGCTTTGTAGTTCATATGCTTTTCACACCATGTTACCATGTTTTTATCTTGAAGATGGTGGTTTTTCACTAAAACTACTAGGTGTTGATTTATTAGCTATATTTCTGTTATTATAATTAGTAAGTATATATTAAATCATTAAACCAAATTGAATGTGGAAGAAAACATATATTAGCTCTTAAGCTATCTTTTCCCTTAAATGTTTTTAATTTTGTTTCTCCATTTTGCTGAAGCCTGTTACTTAAAAATGGTGTAGTGATGTCATAATTAAGTAGGTGTTAGGTGTCTCAAACTTCTTTGTTATTTGTTTTTACAGTTTATTTGTTCTGAACCCAGGGCTTTATGTATGATGAGCAAGACTTCTGTTCTCGAGCTTTCTTTGAGGGAACTGTACCTGTAGGAGGGAAAACTGTTAGAAAGCATTGGCTGGGAGTGCATGCTTAAAATGGGAAATAAAAATCACCAGGCCTTTGGAAGTGGTAGGGTTTGCTGATAAACGGTCAGATCTCTGGTCAAGGAATAAAGGAGCAGTTTTGTTCACCTTTTTTTGATGTGCTGGGAATCAAGCCTTGGAATGTCTGAGGCAAGTTTGCTAGTGAGCCTCCCCTCTCACTGTCAGCTGACTTGTGCGCCTGTACATGGAAAGAACAACTGCACTCTGTTTCCAGATGTGTACAGTGGTGATAAGGAAAGATTAAAAAATTAAGTCACATGTATGTTAAATATTTAGTAATTACCCCTTAGGTATGTTTCGATTACTTTGTTATTCTCTAAACATGTTCTTTTGAAAATCATTAAGGACTTTTTCTGTAGAAATAAGTGGACTGTGTTTGTTGTTCCAGCGAGGACTGCTCGAAGTGCTCTATGATATTTTTCGTCTCCCTCTGCCTGTTGTGACAGACGAGTTCATAGAAGCCCTGCTCAGTGTAGGTAAGCTTTGAAGGGCACTGGGGTCTGCTGCTTACATTTCCAGGTAACTGATGCAAAGCACTTAATACATACTTCCTTTTCTTTCTGGTAATTAGAGAATTGTCTAATTCATAAGATGCCTAAGTCTCCAAATGAAAAAAGTTGCAATTGTATACATTCCCATAAGTAGGTGTGTGTGTGTGTGTGTGTGTGTGTGTGTGTGTGTGTGTGTGTGTGTGTGTGTGTGTGCGCGTGTGTACGTGCGCAGGTTTTTGTACTTCCTTACGCTGCTGTCACAGGCACACACCTCTTGACAAGCCCAGGTAGCCAAACCCTGCCAGCCATGACACAGTATCCAAGTGTTAGTTGACGTTTTTGTAGCCTGGGTAGCCAGTAGTCCCACACTCATTTGTTTCAGCATTGCCTAATCTGCTAATTACCTGATTTTAACTCTTAGATCCAGGAAGATTCCAGGACAGTTGGAGGCTTTCAGATGGCTTTGTGGCAGCTGAGGCAAAAACTATTCTTCCCCATCGTGCTAGATCCAGGTAGACGTCAGATATAGAAATGTCGGCCACTGATTGCCTCACTGCTTGCATGTTAAGTGAGACGTGTACACTGTCGCTATGCTTTTGCTTCCAGGCCAGACCTCATGGACAATTACTTGGCACTGATACTCTCTGCATTTATTCGCAATGGACTCTTAGAGGTAGGTTTTACAAACCTGCGGTTTATATTGTTGTGTAAACATTGTTAGGATTGAACACCAGGTCTTGTGCAGAAATGTGTTGCCCTGCTCTGCTGTGTAACACTGGTGCTCCCTTCTGCTCCCTAGGGCTTGGTGGAGGTGATAACGAACAGTGACGACCACATCTCAGTGAGGGCGACCATCCTGTTAGGAGAGCTCTTACATATGGTGAGCACAGGGACTTCTGCCTTGCGGTTGGACTTTTAGGATTTTAAATGATAAAACGGGTTCGTTGAATGGTGTTACTTTCTGATAGCTCATAGAATACATTTTTATTTTGCCAAAGCCTTTGGTTCCTATTCCTGATAGATTTCTTTGTGTCTATGTTAATGGGTTTTGTAAATGTGACACGTGTAGAAAATACAAAATACTGAATATTGATTTTTTTTTTTGAAAAATTTCTAAATATAATGTTTTACCTGAGTGTCAGTGATTTCCATGAACTAATAGTTTAGGTTCACAGAGTGAGACTTTTTGGGGCGAGTCTCAGGAAGCTCCATGATTTCATGACCTTTCTAACAATAGAAACTAGTGGCTGTGAAAGTACTTTAACCATTCTGTACTCAATACACTACGGAGGGGATTGTATACTATAGACATTCTTACTTTCACTACCAAGTTAAAAATCATTTTAAACTTGTTTAGAAGGAAGTGATTTTTTTTTATACATTTTCTTCATACACATGAGTAGCTTACTTTTATTGGCAAGAGTTAACGTTACCCCCCAACCCCTGCCCTGCTCTGAAGTGTTTTTGACTGGCGTGATAGTACCATTTTGATCTTAGTCTC
Organism: Rattus rattus; assembly: GCF_011064425.1. Classification (NCBI taxonomy): domain Eukaryota; kingdom Metazoa; phylum Chordata; class Mammalia; order Rodentia; family Muridae; genus Rattus; species Rattus rattus. The sequence goes on along the minus strand of NC_046156.1, from coordinate 173,721,492 downwards.
AGTACTCAGGAAGCAAAGCCAAGAGGGTCTGAGTTCGAATCCAGCCTGGTCTACATAGTGAGTGTCAAAACAGCCAGGGCTACATAGATACTCTCTCAGAAACCAAAGCCAAACAAGTGTGTTTCCTCCTTTCTTCCCATCTCTTTTCTCCCTATGTGGCAGCCGAGCTGTGTGTGAAGTAAAGGATTCAGCGATATACAAAGTCTGTCCTTTTAATCAGTGACTTAGCCACTTGCTCTGATCTCATTGAGCCTATTGGTAGAAGCACTAAACAGCACTGCCGACTCTCAGGTCAGATGAGCTGGATGTTAGCTCTCAGACACCATTTCCTGTAAAAACACTGGTATTCGTTTCTTTTATAGGAAGGAGTCTTTTGATAGAAATTTAATCTTTTTCCTTGAGCCCCAGAATTCTGTGATTCTTATCAAAGACAAAAGCAGGCTGGATTAAAGGATACCAATATTAATTCAATGCTTTTTATCGTATCTTCTCTTCTTTACATTTAATAAATGTACTTATTGGTAGAAAGCTGGTTGAGTAGTGGAATTTTGCCTGACACCAGGAGATCATGTTTCTATTTAAGGATTGCTGCTATCTGGGACCAGTGTGTTCTGAGGTGGATACAGCACAGCCTCTGTACTTTCCTCAAATACAAACCTTTGCTAGGTAATTCTCCAGGTCATTTAAGGAATGTGATTGGCAACTTTTAGAAGCCATATTTAATAATAATGGATGTATGGCAATTAGTAGCTTTATTAATTTTTATTTTTATTCTTTAAGTTTTTTTTAGTCTGTGTGTGTCTGTTTGTGTGTGTACACATGTGTAAGTACAATTGTGCTGTGGTACATTGGGGGTCAGAGGACAACTTTGGAGGAGTTGGTTCTCTCTTTCTGCCATGTAGATCCTGGGATAAAACTCAGGTCCTCATATTTAGTGGCAAATATCTGTCCTGCAGAGCTATCTCATTGGCTCTGACCTGTAGTTCTTATTGAAATTTGATTGGATTAAAAATTATAAGTACGTGTGGGCAGAAATAATTATTTTCATGAAAGCCTTGTGTTTCATTAGTCTTGCAATACTATATTATGTCTGTAAATAACTGTATTTGTTTCTGAAATTTCATGAAGCATCATGTTCCCTATAGGCAAACACCATCCTTCCTCACTCGCATAGCCATCATTTACACTGCTTGCCGACCCTTATGAATATGGCTGCGTCCTTCGATATTCCCAAGGAAAAGAGACTGTAAGTATTAGAGCCTCAGCAAAGTGTGCTCAATAGCCTTAGCGTCTGCCTCAGTAGTCTTTCCTTTAAACAGGGAGCGAGAACAAGTAGTGTTGATAGGTGTGCTTGACAGCTCCCTTTGGAAACCTCAAGAAGGGAAAAGGTACAACTCTGAAAATAATAGTAATTTGTACTTGAGGCTGTAAAGTATTAGTCAGTGGCAGATCGACATTTTCCCTCTCGTGTTTCTAAACTGAATGACTGAGATAGAGCATTTCTCTGTTGTGGTTTTAATTTGTTTGTTTAGGAGCTGGGAAAAGTTGTCTATGTCAACCGCATTCTCCCCTCTCACTCCCCTCCTAAGTGAAATGCAGTTCACTACCTCTTTGGAATTGTGAACTTTTTTTAAAATTACACATTCTTCAAAAGTTTAATTTGCTATAGTGATGCATATATTTACATGTGGGTGTACTATCAATAAGAAATAATTACTCATTTTAATTTTTCCAATGAATAGACTAGAGACATATTGTACAACTGAGGCATTAGCAGAACACCGTGGTTCTAACTAGAAGCTTATAACAAAATATAGAAGTTTTATCTTAGTAGCTCATGATTGAGGCGAATGCTTTCTCAATACCTGGTGGTAGTTCTAAACTCTGTCAAACTAAGGTCACAAATCTCAGGGATCATTAGAATTAAAAAGTGTTGTTATAATAACTGAAATAGTAGTTGTCTTGAACTTTTTCTTTCTTTAGCTCCCTAAGTTGTCTTTACTGACAAATCACATACTCACCAGCCTAACTGTATCCTAAGGGTTTTAGACTCTACTTACCATATGTTCTAAAGCTGAGACTTGGTTGCTGCCAAATTCTTGGAAACTATACTTTTGCATATAACAAATAAAAACTTGAGTAAGTTTAAAAGATTCTCATTAGGATTATCAGTCAGTGAAGAAGATAGAGACAAGTCAGGTGATACTAGGATCATGGATTATATTAATGGACAGTAAAATGGTTTTGCAACTTCCTGTAAACAAAAATCAGTTTCAAGTAGAATAAAGACTACATGTGAAAGACAAAGCTTTAGAGCTTCAGTAAGAAAACTGGTTTCTTGACTTAAACACTTGTGTATTCCTGCGAGTATGTGGAGTGGGAGGGGAGACGCGCTGGCCATCTATGCAGGAGTCAGAGGTTGAAGTCAGGTGTCTCCTATTCATTTCTACCTCACTTGATGAGACAGGGTCTCTCCCTGAAGCAGGAACTCACCTCGCTCTCTGACTAGGCTGGCTGAGTAGCCAGGGATCCTCAGGACTTAGGATTTGTTAGCCTTCCCCTCCAAGTCCTGAGGCTACAGGTACAGCCTGTAGGGTCTGCCTTTTGTGAGTCCTAGGGTTCCTGCAAATGAACCCCGTAACCTATCTTGCCAGTACTCCGTGAGGAATTTTTAAAACCATATACAAAATGGGCCTACCACCTTAGAAGAAAAAACAAGTACATGAAAGTATGACCCCACAGTAGGTTTCCTTATGTAAATTAGCAATGCTGACCCGTTGTCCTTATGATCCTAGGCTCCACCTAATACTGCTTGGTAATCTGTTGAGATTATGTAAGCTTAAGTACCTTAGCAGCCATGGCTTGAAAAGTATGCTAGCTCTGCTTCAGTATTGATTTTTCCTTCCTCATTAGGCGAGCCAGTGCAGCCCTGAACTGTTTAAAACGCTTCCATGAAATGAAGAAACGAGGACCTAAGCCTTACAGCCTTCATTTGGATCACATCATTCAGAAAGCAATTGCAACACACCAAAAACGGGATCAATATCTTCGAGTTCAGAAAGATATATTTGTTCTTAAGGTACTGACATGAAAAATGAACACGCAGCAACTGAATTGTCTGGATTTACAACTTTATGCAAGCAGATTGGTTTTCAGCTGACTAGTTTTACCATGAGTAGGAATCTTTAGCTGTGCATATGTGTGTGTGGGGGGGTAGAATGTGTTGCAGGAGTGTGTGTGGATGTGTACATAGTGTATGGAGACCACAGAACAGCATCGTGCTGTTCCTCAGAGACCGTGTGCTTTGGGGTTTTCATTTTTGTTTGTTTTTGAGACAGGTCTCTTACTGACAGAAAACTCGCCCCTAGGCTAGGCCCAGCTCCAGCACTCTCCTTCCATTTCTGCCACATGCTGGGATGGGTAGCCTGTGTGTGTCACCAGTCTCAGCATGTGCAGGTTCTGGGGCTTGAACTTAGTCTCTCACGCTTGTAAGGCAAGTCTCACACCCTAGTTGTTGTTTTAGTAACCTTTTGAAAATAATCACTGAGGGTCTAACTATAAATACCACTCCCTTTTTCTTCCTCATTTTTAAAATTAGTGATTAGTTTTCTGATGCTCTAGACTGCCTAATTGTTCTTCTTACTATCTGGTGATTTTAGGATACCGAGGAAGCTCTTTTAATAAACCTTAGGGATAGTCAAGTCCTCCAACATAAAGAGAATCTTGAATGGAATTGGAATCTGATTGGGACCATTCTTAAGGTATGGTAGAGAAACTGTGGAGACTAACGAATCACCTTTGTTTCGTTACTGTTATCGGTTATAGTTATATGCTTTATGTTGTGTTTTTCTAGTGGCCAAATGTAAATCTAAGAAACTATAAAGATGAGCAGTTGCACAGGTATGTAAAATCTATTGAAGAACTTAAATTTGTATTAACTTTAAAAGTAATCTTTGATTTTTTTTTTTTTCTTTTTCTTTTTTTTTTGGGGCTGGGGACCGAACCCAGGATTTTTTTTTTTTTTTTTTTTTTTTAAGATACTTCATTTGCAGTCTTATCAGAGTGCATCAGCTAAATTTCTCAATACTTATTCTGCTTCTAACTTTGGTCTTTATGGTCTAAGTCACTTACTTTGGGATAGTGTTATCTTAGGTTGTGGTCCTAACCCCGACACAAAGATGGCATTAAGAAGGTGTGTGTTTAATTAGGCCTCTTGTGCTTATACTCAAATCATCTTCTGAGAGTGGTCTCTTCTTCCTAACTACTTAACTCCACTGTCTGTAAAGCATGCTGACCTCCCAACACAGCCCGTGAAGCATCTGCTCTAGACTGTACCTGTGTGCTTTTTTACTTCTGAGTTACTGAACAACCACTGTCAGTAGTCTCCTTGGATAAAAGGCCTTCCTGTATCCTAGAGCAGTTCCTATCATTAATATTTCTTATGTTGTAGTCATATGTAATGATATGCAACTATGTTTATATCAGCTTTTAAGAAATATACAGAACCAACAAGATACAGTGAAATTAAGAAGCATTGTACTCTTGAGAACCTTTAAGAAAAAAGAATGATATCTTAATAAATTTGGTTTGTAATTCCTGCCACCTTTCTGGGTTACACTGTAGTGCATGAAATTAAGCTCCCTATAGTAAGGGAGCCCAGCATTGAGAGTTGTTGAAATACGTACATGAATTCAGTTAAATCCGTGACTTGAGAGTCTTCCTTTTGTCTCCCTAGCCTTACATTCTATGTCTTCTCTCTGCTTTGTGGAGCTTTATGTTGCTTTTCCGGTGTTTTTGAGGCCAGAGCTTGCTTTGTAGCCCAGGCTAACCTGAAACCCATTATGTGTGGTCTAACCTGGCTTTAAGCTACTGCTCTTTCTGCCTTTACCTCCTGAGTGCTGAGGGCTTAAAGTGTGTGTCTGGTGCCTGCTCATATCTGAATGCTCCCTACCAGGTCTTACTGCAACATTCTTACTCAACCAACAAAGGTTTCCACTGATTCCTTTTTAAAATGTATGAAATGTACTAAGGTGTTTAGCAGGTTTACTAACCTGTTCTTTAATAATGGTTTGTTTTCCTACTTTGTTGCTAATTGCACCTTAATTTTAGGTTTGTGCGCAGACTTCTTTACTTTTACAAGCCCAGCAGTAAACTGTATGCCAGTCTAGATCTGGACTTCGCCAAGTCCAAGCAGCTCACAGTTGTTGGTTGTCAGTTTACAGAATTTCTTCTGGAGTCTGAAGAGGTAAGCCTTCCAGACACTCCAGCAGGTATTTTCTGTTGACTCCACCCTCCTCTTCCCCCCTCTGTTACTCTTTGATACACACTTTCCCCTATTTTTTTTTTCCTTCCTTCCTTCCTTCCTTCCTTCCTTCCTTCCTTCCTTCCTTCCTTCCTTCCAGGCAGGTCATACGGTGTAGTACTGGCTGGCACTTTCCTGGAATTTACTATGTAGGCCATGTTTACCTTCTACACAATGATCTGCTTGCTGGATTACTGGAATTAATGTGTATCCCCACCATATCTGCCCTTCTGGCTTACTTTTATTTCCTAGTTTGTATAAGCTCTGTTTGAAATAAAAGATTAGACATGTATCTTAATCCTGATGTAGCCCCTACCTAGAGTTATAAGACTTTAGGGAATTATCTGCCCTCTAGGTGGATCAATTTACCCGCAGGTAAGATGGAGAGATGGGAAATAAAGACTATCTCCAGATAACATTGTTTTTCATTGAAAGGGTTACAATTCACACTCCGTGATCCACCATCACTAAATTTTTTATGGCTATTAAAGATAATTTTCTAATTACAGGATGGACAAGGATACTTAGAAGATCTTGTGAAAGATATTGTTCAGTGGCTCAATGCTTCATCTGGAATGAAACCTGAAAGAAGCCTTCAGAATAATGGCTTACTGACCACCCTTAGTCAACACTACTTCTTATTTATCGGAACACTCTCTTGTCATCCTCATGGAGTCAAAATGCTGGAAAAATGCAGTGTCTTTCAGTGGTGAGCCTTGTCAGATTTGCTGCATTATGAAACCTTAGTTTCAGTGAGTCAGACACACAGTGTGCCTTTTAGTCTTCTGCATGTGTGTTTGGTAAATAATTTTTATCAAAAATATTTATTTCTGTAGGATTTAAAAAAATGTATGTGGAATTGTCTTCACATGCCTTAAAATAATAATTATCTGTGCTAATGGATTTGTTAATGAATTTATCACCTGATAGGCTAAATTTATATCTAACTAGGTTTTCTGCTTTGAATATACATAATTTTATTTGTCAATCATATTTTAATAAAGCTAGTGAAAAAATTACTAAGTTAACGAATCAACACAGTAATTTATAATAATTCTTCTCTTTTAGTCTCCTTAATCTTTGTTCCTTGAAAAACCAAGATCACCTGCTAAAACTCACCGTTTCCAGCCTGGACTATAGCAGAGATGGGCTAGCTAGAGTCATTCTTTCCAAAGTCCTCACAGCAGCTACGGATGTGAGTATAACACACGAGGTGGGCTGTGCTCTACGGATGTGAGTATAACACACGAGGGAAGGCTGTGCTCTGCTGGCCAGCTAGTGCCAGGACTTAATAACCTAGACTGGGGAGAAAAACTGAGTCAGCCTAAACTTTAGTCTCTGTACTTACCTGACAGGACATTCTGTGATCACAAAGATTTTATTTCCAGGGTACCTTGTTCTTCCCCAAATACAAAAAAATTGATATCTAATTTATAATGGTTGGGGATTTCATTTACATATTCTCTTAACAAACAAACAAAAACCCAACTAGTTCTGAGGAACTCCCTCCATGTAGAACTTTTTTAGGTTAAAAGGAGATCTGTAAGTTAGAAGGGATGGATATATTCATATCAGATAGTAACTATGCCCTCGCTCTCAGTTCTTTCCAAGTAGAAGAGCTTTTTTGTGGCTTTCAGAATGATAGCAGTAGTCCATGATGACTTTTAATGTGTTCCTTTATCTCTCTAGGCCTGCAGACTGTATGCAACAAAACATTTAAGGGTTTTATTGAGAGCTAATGTTGAATTCTTCAACAATTGGGGAATCGAGTTGCTAGTAACTCAGCTACATGATAAAAACAAAACAATTTCTTCGGAAGCTCTGGATATTCTTGATGAAGCTTGTGAAGACAAGGTAAAGTTGTTTTATTTTAGGCAAAATTTTATTAAAATATTCCATTTTAATTGGCAGTGTTACAAAAGCTCAGTATGCATAAGCGTTTTGGAACAGAAAATATGCTACGTTGCGTAATTACTAACTTGGCGGTCATCTCTTTAGGCCAATCTTCATGCTCTTATTCAGATGAAGCCAGCCTTATCGCACCTTGGAGACAAGGGCTTACTTCTCCTCCTGAGGTAAGTACGAAGTACATTTGTTGCACCCTCTTGGTCTTGTGTATTAATGTTAGATACAAATTTGACTAGGAAATACTCTGAATTTACTTTGAACATCTGCACCATGCTTACTTTAGAATTGAGCTATTTCTTCTTGTTTGCTTGTATTGTGCTCATGTTTGTCATGACGTTTCCCTTATTCTTATTGCATTCAGTCCTTTTGCATATATTGTGACTTCATCTGCAAATCGGAATGTCAAGGACAACTTTATTAGAGTTTTAAGGATAAAAATTCCAGAGCAGACAAACTGTAAAACCTTAGCTACCTGGGGGAAGGCAGTGGAGGAGAGGAGGACAGAAAGCCATGCCCTGAGAAGCATGGAGGTCAGACACAGCAGGCAAGCAGCCACATGGTGGAGAGGGATGCTTCAGAGAAAGAAAGCCCAACACGCTGGAGAATAGCCCAACGTTTTAAGGAAGGCATGTCTAGAAAACAGGAACAAGAGAGACAAAGTTGGGCTTTTCTGAATCAGGTAGACAGGTAAGGTACACGGTTGGGAGATCAGTAACGTAGTTGGGGGTGACTGATCTGGCTTCTGGCAGTTGCATGGCCAAGTCAGGTGTGGTGGTCAAGGTGTCCTTCCAGTAGACCCATCTAAAAAAGATTGCAAAAGTACATCATGCTTTTATTTGTGTAACTGTCAGATGTAGGGAGAAATGGAAGTCAGTGTGTTCGAATTTTAATAAATTATAGGTGAATTTTATTTTATACAGGACATATTCCAAGGTCTTTGTTTCTGAAGCATATTCTTTGTGCTAGTTTAGATAATTTTTTTGAATTCAGTGTTCAGCTATGGTTGTCCTAATTTACAGATTTCTCTCCATTCCGAAAGGATTTTCCTACCTGAATGAAAGGGGTTATGTTGCAAAACAGTTGGAAAAATGGCACAAGGTAATTTCTTACGAAATAATAAGGTACACGTTTTGTCTTTGGAAATTCAGACCACCCTTCACTACACGAGACCCTATCTACAAAACAAAACAAAACAAATTAAGTAAACATTCATATGTTAATGTTAAATTATATTAGTCTTATATTTATGTCTATTATCTACTTCCATTTTTAATGTTAGCTTTATTTATTTTGTGTGTGTTGTATGATCATGCATGTCATGACAGGCACATGAACATAAAAGGACAACTTGTGGAAGTTAGCCCTTTCCTTTCGTCATGTAGATTGTCGACTCAGGCTCAGATCACAGGCTTGTAGCAAGCGTGTTTACTTGAGCCATTTGTTCTCCTGTTTGTTTTGACCACGTGTGCCTGGTACCTGAAGTGGGCACCAGATCCCATGAAACTGAAGTCATAAAGGCTGAGCCACTATGTAGATGCTGACAGTGCAGCCTTGGTCCTGACAGGAGCCATTGCTTGTACCCAGCGAGCCATCTCCAGCCCTTCCCTCTACTTTTGAATTATAGCTCACACAGCACTCTAGGTGTGAAGCAGGAGAAGGAGCACTCTCTCTCTCTGGGTGAACTCACATGGGTCTGCTGGCTCTACACCAGCTGATTCGTGTTGAGTCTTCCTCGGGGGCTACTCACGGCCTCCACTTACAGCTCTGGCCCAGGGCAGTGTTTCCCATTCTCTAGCTGATTCCTGGAGTAGCTACAGGTCCACACTTGACATCCTTCCCTCTCCCCTCGGCCTGTTCATATCACCTTCTAGTAGTAGACACCTACTCTTGGGTGGAGGGCTCTGCCTCCTTGACCTTCCAGGTCAGTATTTTTGGACCAGAGCTTCAGAAATTTAATCCATTTCATAACTTTCGGCACTGGTACAGAGGTGGTTCTAGTTAAGGTCATTGAGTATAGAGACCCCGTGGATGGTAACTAATCATGAAGCAAGTGCGAGTGCTTATCTTAATCGAGGGTTTTGTACTGACGTTTTTATGTTTATTAGAGGCAAGTACAGTGGTAGTACTTCATTAAACCCTTGTTACTACTGTACAGTAAATATAAAACCCAATGACTAGGAAAAGCTTTCAGTGGACCCAGCGGGGTACTAAGTTAAAGTGCCTGATGGCATGGTCTTTGTGGTTTAAAATGCAGACAGGCTTCTCTGATGCTATTCCTTCACACTTTGTTTTTTATGCACTTGAATGTTGTGTGCAGCTGTAAGCATACATGTGTGCGCGCACTTGTGCGTGTGCCCATGTGTGTGCGTCAGAGAACAGTGTGCAGGAGTCAGTCATTTATCTTCTATGGAATCTCTAGGGATTGAAATGGTTATCAGGCTTGGCAGCAAGTGTCTCTACCTGTTGAGCTATCTCACTGGCCACTCCTTTTTTTCTTCTTTTTTAAGGACTATATAATTTTACCAACCCTGGTACTAAAATATATTTAGATTACCTGACCCACCTAATTTTTTAAGTAAATGGTATTTGCTTACTATTTTTACATAGATATATAAAGATATATATTTCATGGTTCTGAAAATTATATAAATTAGATTATGTTTTAAAAATATAACTATTAATACAAATAAATTTGAATTTAATTTCTAATAAATGCTGCTAAGTTGCCTTCCAATTGGGTTTACTGACTTTTACTGACAGTGTGAAATGAAAATCTTTTGTAACAGAGATAGCAGTATGGTACACTCACCCTAAAACATTGAGCTACAATTTTTTCCAATGGTGTGTATGAAATTAATTTTGTTTTTGACCTGACTTAAATTAGTAAGGTAAACAATTTTATTTAAAAGTACTGAAATTATATAATTCAGTTACTTTTCTTTTTAAACTTTCTACTGAATGTCTTTAGAGTTTAATGTTAGAAGACAACTTCATAATGAAAATGAGAATTCGAACGTGACAGAGGCCATTATTTGCTCTCTTATTTGGAAGGAGGAGAAGCTAAACAGAACTCTTAGATGGGATAGAGCATTTGCCTTCATAACTTACTCTTTTCCTTTTCTAAAACCTGTGAACATACTTTTTTATTTTTCTCATATTTATGCTTCTAAGGTTTGCTATATATCTTACATGATGTAGTAAAGGTCATTATGAAAACAGAAGAATTAAAACAATATTATCTTCTAGGAATATAATTCAAAGTATGTTGACTTGATTGAGGAGCAGCTTAACGAAGCCCTCACTACATACAGGAAGCCTATTGATGGCGATAACTACGTCCGTCGCAGCAATCAAAGGTTGGTCCAGCCCGTGGCCCGTGCATCACTGTCTCTCAATGCACATGTAAAAGCAGCTTTATAGGTTATGTAAAGCGCTCCTGAGGGCTCCTGTACACCGACACAGGAGAACTCTGGCTTGTCCAGGGCTCAGGTTTCTAATGGAATATAGTGCATGCTAAACGTGCTTCGTGTCGCCCACTTAGGGACACTTCATGTCCTCATCCCAGTCTGCTTTTCTAGCTCCAGATTTGTTACTGTTAAACTTTGAGACCTGAAAAACTACTCTCTTCAGGGAAATTTTTACCGTTTCATACCTTTATAGTTTTGTTAGGAATTCTGTCAGGTTTATTAGTAGTCGTTTATTCACTTAGCATATTTAAGTACGATAGTGACTTTCTCAGTCATCTTTCCTCACAGACTACAACGACCTCATGTCTATTTGCCTATACACCTTTATGGACAACTGGTACACCACAAAACAGGCTGCCATTTACTGGAAGTACAGGTAAAAATGTAATTTGCATTTTAAATTTTAAAAAGAGTAAAAGGAAAATCTTAATAGTGCAAAAATATTTTTGCCAAGATTTCTCAAAAGCTGTTTTGTAACTGACTTAACCAGTATTCAAATTGCTTGGCGTCATAATCATATAGTATGATAAAATCTAAATATTAATTTTAAGGAGATGCTATTTTCTAACTGAAGGAAACAGACATAGAGGAGGGCTCAGTGGGTACAAAGACACCTGTTGTCTCGCTTGATAATCTTGGCCTTGCTCCCACGGAGCCATGTAGTACAAGGAAAGATCCAGCTTGTATGGGGTTTCCTCTCATATCAACAAGTGTGCTGTGGCATACACACACAAACACAGTATTCTTCAGACATTATTATTTATGATTTCTAATACTAGGTACCACGTACTTCAGGAAGTTCTTCATATGTATTATTTATTAACTTGCAGGACATTGTAAGACAGACTCTGTTATTGCTTACAGATTAGGAATTCAAGCCATAGGAGTGCTCAGTAACTTGAATAACTATTTTCTTGTGTAGCATTAGCCTCAGCTAAGGTCTGTGGTCTTCATGATTTACTGAAGAAATTGCAATCACATACACAGAAAGTTAAGTTTCTTCCTTGCATTGGAAGCAGAGCTGAACTTAGCTTGGGTTAGTGAGGAGTGTAGAATAAGAACTCAGAGCCTGCGCCTCCTGCAAAGGCAGTTTGTAAGGTTCCTTTTGGGGTCGTAAGTGTGCAGGAATGATGGGAGCTCGCCTTTGCTGTCTTGTGCCAGGGTGTAGTACTTTAGATGCATAAGATGCTTACATGGTACTTCTTTCTCTCTCTAGAGTATCATCACAGAGCTCTGTCAGAATGTTCGCACTCCAGACTTGGATAAATGGGAAGAGATTAAAAAGCTGAAAGCTTCTCTTTGGGCCTTGGTTTGTAGTAAACATTTCTGGTATTTGCAGTGTTTCTGGGTTTTATTTTTTAGGTTTCTCTCACTAATGCTAAATAAATTAAAAATTACTTTACCTTGAACTTGTTCTTAGATTAATAATTAAAGACCAGGATTGGTCCTACCAATTTAAAGATTGCCTGTATACTGAAGAAATAGATGTTAGAGGATTACACTATTAGTGCTTGTGCTTATGCCTTTTTTCTTCTAAAATATAGATTGTTTGCTTATTCCTAGCACACCTTATTTAATGTTTTCTTTTTTTCTCTCTTTTTTTTTTGCATGGACTTTTTTTCCTCATAGTTAGATTTAAATATATTTCTTAGTAGATTTTAAAGTTTCTTCAAAATATTAGTCTTATAAATATTTGACATTTCTTTTAGGGAAATATTGGCTCATCGAATTGGGGGCTCAATTTGCTACAGGAAGAAAATGTGATTCCAGATATACTAAAACTTGCAAAACAGTGTGAGGTCCTTTCCATCAGAGGGTATGTTACATTTCTGAAGTCTTTCTAGTGAATATATTCATACTCAGAAATAAATGTGAGGCGTTCTTCCATGGTTCATAGTTGTTGATTTAAATGTGCTGTTCTAGGGCCGTGCTACACGGCCTTCTCTTTATTTTAATCATTTTTACCAGGAGACACGGCTTCCTTCATGGTTCACATATTCCTACTAGAGTTAGTCACAGACTGAACAATTTTTAAAGTGTTTTTAAGGAAACTGTAGATACCCATACAGTAGATTGTTTTATGGCTATTTAAGAAATCTCTCCTTGGAGTTATAAACGTATTTGGTGCATATTTTTCCATGTAGGACCTGTGTGTATGTTCTTGGGCTGATAGCTAAAACCAAGCAAGGCTGTGATATTCTAAAGTGTCACAGCTGGGATTCTGTGAGACACAGTCGCAAGCATCTGTGGCCCGTGGTTCCAGATGATGTGGAACAGCTATGCAATGAGCTCTCATCTGTTCCAAGCACCCTCAGCCTGAACTCTGAGTCGACCAGCTCTAGACATAACAGTGAAAGTGAGTCTGCACCGTCAAGTGAGTACCGTGATGGGTTCACATCAAACCAACCCCGGAGTCAGTCTTGGAGTTTTTATTTCTGATTTCAAAGCTTAAATGTATTCATTATATTCTGAGTTTACTTTTCTCTTTTCTAATTAGTTTTTGGGCTTTTGGGGAGCAAGAATCTTGAATGACCAGGAGCTTGCTAAGTAGCCAGGGATGGTTTTGAATTCCTGGTCTTCATGCCTCCGTCTCTTGGGTGCTGGGATACAGGCATATAGACACACCCAGATCCAGTGCTTCCCTTCGCAAAGGTAATATCTGGGTGGTTATAGCCTATTGGAGGCTGCTTCTCTTTTCCCAACAGTAACCACTACCTAACCTGTTCACTCCCTTTTTTTTTAAGGTAGCTTTTAGGAATTACATAATCAGAAATGATCATAAATCATGTATCAGAGAAACCAGCTCCTTTTTCAGAACAGATAGGTCTAGCAGGTTTTCACCTACCTTCATAACTTAATTTTTTCCTACATGTACATAATTGAACTAGAATATATTTGTTGAGAGAATCATATGTCTTGTTATGCCTTTGTTTCCCTTCTAAAACAAATACATTATTGGGTTACTCCCAGACATCTTATTTAGGTTTTGGTTTTTTTCTTGCATAGACTTTTTATTTCTTTTCTTATAGTTAGGTTTAAATTTGTTTCACCAGTACCAGCAAGAAAAGAAAGGAAAGGAGAGAGGTTAGGTCTGCATGCACACCGTAAAATAACATGTTATACTTATTAATTATTGAAAATATACTAATTAATCTAAAAATTAAAGTAATACTACTCATTAGATGTTAAAATAGTGTGGGAAGCCACTGATGTCACTGAGTTATAGAGCCCCTGACCCTTTCCTGTAAAGTTCTGGGTTTATGTCTCAGAACTAGAGAGAAAAAGAGGAAATAGGTGCATTGCTAAAAGATAGAATGTCAGAGAGAAATGATGTGAGAAGCAGGCGATGGATTCAGTCTGTGTTGGTGCTATGAGTTACAGAAGTGAAGGCATATTTCTTTGCTTTACAATCGTAACATAGGTAAGCAAGGTAGCACACACTTTAATCCCAGCAATTGGGGTGGGTGGGGGGCAGAGGCAGGTGTATCTTCATGTTTTACATGCCAGCCTAGTTTACAGAGCAGGTTCCAGGACAGCCAGAGCTGTCACAGAGAAATCCTGTCTCAAACAGCAGCAGCAACAACAAACTAGATAACAAACTAGGCCTGGTCACACAGGCTTCAGGGTGCTCGTACTAGAGATCACAGAGCCTGTCTAGGCTACAGGGTCAGTCCAAGACCAACTTAGACAGCTAGACGAGGTTTATGTTCCGTACCAGAAAGAGAAGACAGAGGTTGTTCTGCACGTACACCTTTTTAGCCCTAGCACTTAAACCTGAGGCTCAAAGATTATCAAGACTAGTTGGAGCTCATAGTGAACTTGAGGCCAGATGGACTGCAGTGTAAAATCCTATCTCAAATAAAGATAACCATACATTTATTGAACCATATTACCCCAAGTCTCTGATACCTTGAATTATAAGATGTACTAGTGTTCATATTCCAACAAGGAAAGAGAAAAAAATCTTGTCCATTACACTTCTCTGTACTCGTTGTTACATGGTCGATTGCTAAGAAATTCCATATGAAAAGATATATCTTAGAGTTGCAAAATTTGGAAAGCCGGTGTAATCTGCAATCTTTTTTTTTCAAAGTATATTTAAAGTTCTTAATAATTATTCAGCAGAACATTTACAAATAGAATACCATTGCCAGTACCGTTAGACAGGCACCCACGTTAACTGATCTATTACAGTTAGACACTAAGAGTAGCATATGAGGCAAACATGGACAGTGAGCATAATTAGTTTAAATGTGAAGCTTACATGTGTGCCTTTAATCTCTGTAAGTGCAGTTATCCTTTCATATTTGTGAGACATCCCAGGCTCCCAGCCCAGGACCAGAACCCACCAATACAAACCTCCTAAACGCTTTATCTCATCTCTAGATCTTTTATAATGTCCAGTCTGGATGCCCAGTAGTAAATTTTGGCCTTGGTGGCTTAAGAACAAATATCAAGAAAGGTACAGGTTTATTATAAGCAACTTTCTATGCATATTTTTGGTCTCTAGTTGAACCCATATGTGCATAACTCAGATGTGGAGGGCTGCAGTATATGCCAAGTTTAGGGAATCCATTTCTTCTAAGGTGGGTATCTCCTGCCACTGTAATGTAAAGAAGAAGCCTTGCCACTGGTCTTCCTTCACTTAACAGAATGAGCGGCCATGCTCCAGAGTCCTTTCACTTTATCTTGAATGTTTTGAAAAATCAATAGAAACTTCATATACTCTGTACCAGGATGAGCCTTGTAGTTTTTCTTCATAGATCCTCACCATGATACAAATACAATCTTCTATTTTTTTTTTTTTTTATTCGTATCCTAACTTTGAGCTTCGGGGAGGCAGTCTTATTAATTAATCCCCTTCCCCATGACTGGTTAAAAAGATACGGTAGCACTTAGCATTGTGCCGAATTCTTCATGTTTGCATTCTTTGAGCTGACGGTTCAATTACAGGCATGTTCATACTGGAGGATGACCGGTTTGGCAGCAGCTCTACCAGTACATTTTTCCTTGACATCAATGAAGACGCCGAGCCAGCATTTTATGACCGACCTGGACCCATAAAGGATAAAAATTCATTCCCCTTTTTTGCCTCTAGCAAACTTGTAAAAAATCGTATCTTAAATTCACTTACTTTGCCTACTAAAAAACACCGAAGTAGCAGTGATCCGAAAGGAGGGAAACTGTCATCTGAAAATAAGACAAGCAACCGGCGAATCAGAACATTTACAGAGCCCAGTGTTGACTTTAATCACAGCGATGACTTCACGAACATCTCCCCAGCACAGAAAACATTACAGCTAGAAACTTCCTTTGTTGGGAATAAGCACCTTGAAGACACTGGCAGCACTCCAAGTATTGGAGATAATGACTTAAAATTCCCCAAGAGTTTTGGTCCAGAGAATCACAGAGAAAACACAAGCCGAGAAAGGCTGGTTGTGGAAAGCTCAGCAGGCTCACATATGAAGATCCGCAGCCAAAGCTTTAACACAGACACTACAACGAGTGGCATCAGTTCCATGAGTTCCAGTCCCTCCCGAGAGACAGTTGCTGTAGACTCTACAACTATGGACACAGACTGTGGAAGTCTGAGTACTGTGGTAAGTACTAAAACTGTTAAGACGAGCCACTATCTGACACCACAGGCTAACCATCTGTCTCTCTCCAAATCGAACTCAGTGTCCCTGGTGCCACCAGGTTCTTCTCATACCCTTCCTAGAAGAGCACAGTCCCTTAAAGCGCCCTCCATTGCAACAATAAAAAGCCTAGCAGATTGCAACTTTAGCTACACAAGTTCTAGAGATGCCTTTGGCTATGCTACATTGAAAAGATTACAGCAGCAAAGAATGCACCCGTCCTTGTCTCACTCTGAAGCTTTGGCATCACCAGCAAAAGATGTGCTCTTTACCGACACCATCACCATGAAGGCCAACAGCTTTGAGTCCAGACTGACGCCAAGCAGGTGAGCAGTAAACACTGAAAGACGAGTCAGAATGGTTTGACTGTAACAGATGGAAATGTAAGACATGAGTCAGCTTGAGCACCACAGAGACCAAGTCAGAACTGACCCATTTG
The DNA here is from genome assembly GCF_011064425.1 of Rattus rattus. NCBI lineage: Eukaryota > Metazoa > Chordata > Mammalia > Rodentia > Muridae > Rattus > Rattus rattus. The sequence continues at coordinate 173,704,740 of NC_046156.1, read as the reverse complement.
CCAAGGTAGGCTGTGAGCTCCTCGTTACCTGATAGGATTTTGAAATGGATTCTTGCAGCCGCGAGGGGGGAAATAAACTCCATTAGGCCCTGAAAATAAGCGTGTTTGCAAGGTTACAGAAGTCACAAGCGTTTTTATTTATTTCTCGCTTCTGCAAGGATCGATTTTAAAAAGAAGCATGTCGGGGGAATCAGGAGCTTAAGACCTACAATAGCAAACAGCCTTTTCAGGTAGGTCAATTTAAAGCTCCGAAAGGTGACCTCTTACTATTTTTTTAAAACAACAGAAAACCTCAGTTAAATTATTTTAATTTGTTTTAAGTACACATAATTAAATAGGAACCTGATAAACACTAAATGAATTCCGGGGCCCTCAAGACTAAGGGAGAGATTCTAATTTTATATTAAATAATCCAAATTTAGGGTGTATCAAGTATAGTTTAGGTTTGTTTTTTTACAATGATACACTTTGAAATTTGATTGTTGTAAAAAGTTCCGAACCTGTGCTTGTTGAATTATATCCACTTATGATTTATACTTTTTTAAGCAGACTGCTAGGTGTCAAGTAGTTACTCCACCGAGGGAAAGAGAAAATAAGCCCTCATTTACAGGATAGTCTCACTATCAGAATTGGGAGTTAACTTATGTAATTGATCACTCATTTCTGAGTTTTAGTAACATTTTTAATAAAGAAGGTCCTGTTAGAAGATAGGAAATTTTGTCCCCTCTTTAAAAAAAGATTACAATAATGGTTGTAGCTGGAAGTCTGTGGCTCTGCAGTCTTCATGAATGGAGGACGCAGACGTGAGACATAGATAGAGGTCCACAGCCGAGCAGCAGAGCTGGTGCAGTAGTTGTCTGGGCCTCTGTAAGCTTGGCTACTAGAGACGAGGCTAGACCATTGGTTTTAAACTTTAAGTAAGATGCTGCTTTCTAAGCAGAAACTTTTTTTCTCCCTGAGGGATGTCTATACAAACCCAACAAACAATGCAGTTCAAGATGGAGCTATGGTTCCTTAAAATAGAATTGGAAAGTAAAACATTTCCTTAATTCTCCCAATTCCAGTAGTCCCTGAAGAGCTTTGTAGAATCAGAGATCTAACCTTGAAAAACTTTACCTTTCACAAAATTCATAAAGATAAGAAGCGAGTACTTTTTTTGGAAATTAGAAATTGTTTTTGCTTCTATAATCTTAATGGCTACTATTTCAAACACATATTTCTTTTGTGTGTTTTGTGTGAAATAATCCTTTGATTTACATTTGTATTTTTTTTTAAGACTTGGTTTTCCAGTTAGTAATGTGAGACGTCAAATAGCGTTTCCTGTATTTAACAAGGCACACACAGAGTACACAGTGTCTTGCATGTAGTAATGAGTATGACAGGTTACACTTACAGAGACGTCCATATGCCATGGCTATAGAATCTTGTGAAGAGTGTCCAGAAAAAGACTAGTGTTCAGTGAGATGTCCTTGTAATATTTACAAATGATAGGATTTTACTCCTGTGTGCACCTTGTGTGTTACAGAAAGCTCATGTGATAATGATAGCATTATAGCACACAAGATTGATAACTAATCCTACTCTTCAGAACTACATTGCTTGGTGTTAGTGGATACCTCTTTAGCTGTACGGTCTAGCAAGTCTAGCATCTCTGCTGCGTGCAAAGGCAGTCTTGGAGCTGCACTTAGCGGTAGGTTAGTTTCCTTTTCTCTGAGTATTGACATTATTCTCTTTGCCTACCTTCTCATCTTTCCCTGGGGACGAAAGAGTTGTTCTTTGGGCGACATTGACAGTACTGCCGACCTGGTCTCTGATACCTAGCAGCTAATGTTAAAGTGCTTCTGTGCTCACAGGAGACGGAGGTGCTGCTGCCTGCTGGTTGACTACCCGCTCGGATGGTAGTATAAATTGGGAGTTCTTGCTGTTTTTAACCTATTTACCAGTGCAAATAAAGATGCTAATGCAAGGTGTTTTTGTGATGTTACAGGTTTATGAAAGCTTTAAGTTATGCATCATTAGATAAAGAAGATTTATTAAGTCCTATTAATCAAAATACCCTGCAGCGATCCTCCTCAGTTAGGTCTATGGTATCCAGTGCTACATATGGAGGTTCTGATGACTACATTGGACTTGCTCTTCCAGTAGACATCAATGACATATTCCAGGTATTCAGAGTGCTTCTGTTTTCTATGAGATGGCTTCTTGTTTTGTTTTTAAATGTTCTGTAGCTCCTTATTAGGAATTGTAGTTTATAGAGGATACACTCTGAGCTGCTCTGTATAGTCTGCTCTTGTGTGCTCCTCTTCAGAGGCTGCAGTCTCTAGGCCAGTTTCCTTTGTTTGACTGGCGTTAGCCCCTTGTGGTATCCATATGCAGTAGCCCTGCTCCCATGAGATATACACAGTTCCTAGTTGCATGTGATAGTTCTGAAGAATACATATTTTCTTAGATGACTGTTGTAGCATTTCTTCACTCTGTTTTTCTTTGTGTGTCCAGTAGAAGTGTGGGTGCGTGTGTGTGTAGGTCCATATGCCTGTAGTAGACAGAGGAAGTTGTAAGTCATTGCTCCTAGAATCTGAAGCTAGGCTGGCAGGCAGCAAGCGTACCAGTCACTGTCTCCATGCTTCATGGCCATGTCTGATGTGCAGATAGCCATGAACACACCCAGCATCTTATGTGCATGGTGGGGATTGAGGCTCAGGTTCTCATACATGTACAGCAAGCACCTGAACCCACTGAGACCATCCCCAGCCTTACATAAACAATACCCACTCAGTTCACCAGGAACATGGTTAAAGAGGAGACTAGTATTTGGGTATATTTTGGTAATTTTAATCTTCTTTAGTAAGCTTTGCCTTCTAGATTTGTATGCTACAGTAATTCTATTTCTGTAACATTTCCTTTAGTTCTTAATTTCTTAATATTCATAAGGCGAATTTCTTTGTATGGTGAAACTGACATGATTTGCGTGCATTGCAGGTAAAGGATATTCCTTATTTTCAGTCAAAGCACGTGCCTCCACCAGATGACCGAGGTGCAAGAACGTTCTCCCATGATGGAGGAGGTAATGTGCTCCCTGTTCTCCGAGGCGTTTACCTTTAAAATGAAAGTCTCTTTTTAGTGAGATAACACTAAAAATTAGGTACACTAAACTCAGGGGTTTATTTAAACACTAAGACAAAATAATTTATTCAACTAAAAATTAAAGCACATTTAAAAAATTTTTTATTTTATTTCTTACTTACCCACTTTACTTATACACTTTACTGGCCCCCTCCTGGTGACCCCCTCCTACAACCATTCCCCATCCCTTCTCTGAAGGAGGAGACCTGGGGGCTTCCCCAAGTATCATCTCCCATCCCCACCCCCTGCGCCTACCTCCTGCTCTGGAGCTTCAGGTCTCTGCCAGGCTAGAGCTTCCTCTCACTGAGGCTAGTAGAGCATATCCCGTATACAGATAACAGTAAAGCACATTTGTTAAGAAAATGTTTTTCAGTGAAGAGCCCAGCCTCTTAAGTTGATAAAATCCAGAATAGTTCTTTCATTTTTTTAAAGTGTAAGAGAAATGTTCAAACTGGCTTTTTATAGGTCAGAGGCACAGCTGTTGAGAATGAAAGACGACGAGGATTTGCTTATTAGTCACACATTTATTCTGTGCTATGAATTGTAGGGAATGTGTGCATGTGAAGCATAAACTCAGTGCTTTATAATCTCATTTAACTTACACTTCTTAGAAGTACTGATTTTGTTTAAGCAATTATGGGAGTTAATTGAAATACTATGATAATCTGTTTTTCAGTTATATTTAAAAAACCTTATATTGAAACAATAAAGGAATATGTGCTGTTCTAATTTTCATAATTTAAAATACAGTATTCTCTTTCCTTTCTAATAAAAATTAGATGTTGGGTCACAGAGAGTTCTAACTACTTATCTTTAAACAGTACTATTTTAAGACATGAGAGATACCACAGTGTCTTTATCGGACTGTGTTCTTACTTAAACATGCAGGCCTTCCCTCTGGAACCGGTGGTCTCGTGAAGAACTCTTTCCACTTGCTGCGCCAGCAGATGAGTCTCACGGAGATAATGAACTCTGTCCACTCGGACGCGTCTCTGTTCTTAGAGAGCACAGAAGACACTGGACTGCAGGAACACACAGATGACAATTGCCTTTACTGTGTCTGCATTGAAATCCTGGGTTTCCAGCCCAGTAACCAGCTGAGTTCGATCTGTAGTCACTCTGGTGAGTGGTGTCCTTTGATATTTCCTCCGCTCTGTTCACAAGCCAGCCAGCCAGCAGCCCTACTACTGCTGTGATGGCCTTCGTACTCCATCTCCCCACCTCAGACATGGCTGCCCTGCAGCGTCTGCCTAGTGTACTGTTAGTATTTCAGCCTCTAATTTTGATTCCCTCCATTTTCTTTTAATATATTGTTTGAGATTACTCTATTTATGTAAACGAAGGGTCCAGGGGTACCTGGAAGAGAATGGGGGACAAGAGACGTGAAGGACACCAAGACAAGAGTCTGATCAAGGCGACAATTTTATTTTTCCCCAAGGCTGAATTTATACCATAACATGGGTAACAGAGGGAGCGGGGAAGTAAGAAACATTTACGCAGGCCAAGGACACAGTATTCGTGTGATCAGGGAATCGACTGATGTTGACAGGATGTCAGAAAGGTCACAGGTTTGTCATATTATTAGTCAGCAGGAGAATTTTATCATATTATTATTTATCTTGACCACAGATTTGTATTAGTCTCCTGCAGCTGATTTTCCATGAACCCAGTCATACTTAATTCTAACCATAATAATAACATCAACAATGGAGGGCTTCAAGGGCATCGCTCCCAACATATTTAATTCTTTACTGAGTCTTTAGCCCCACAGATAATCAGACTGTGTTCTGTGGGTCATTCTCGTTTCTTATCATTGGTAGAACATGTCTAAGTTCTCAACAACTGCTGCATGAAGACTGTTTCCCCAGCTACCCTTACACACACACTCACACTCGCATATGCTCTTACATAAACACACGTAGTTTGTCTGGAAAATCTGCTTCATCATTAGTGTCATGTTTGAGAGCGTCCAGATTCCTGAGCCAGGTGAGAAGCTGTTTCCTCTTTGCTCTCCCTGCCCCTTGTGGACAGATCCCTTATAACCATGGTTCTTACCACTTACTCACTTCCTAACCTCCCCGGGCTGCCTTTCCTCAGAGTGAGAGCTGTCAGGTCTTCATTTTCATGTGTCTGACTAAGTAGCAGCTGCCTTGACACCAGGCTTTCCGTATACGTTTACTAGAAAAGGAATAAGGTGGATACCATGACTCACCTACACGTGTGTTCACTCACACACACACTTTCAGTCAGTGTTTAAAGTTTTCCTGCAGATGGCTTTGCTTGTATCACCTATCTACTCTCAGAAGTCTGGTGGTGCAGAGCTCTCTGGAGGACTGCTGAAGTTGTCCCTAGGATTTCATTACCACCCAGCTTGTGACTGTGTCAGCTGATGGTACTAGGGAGACACGAGTCAGCAATGTGCTCGCTGTGGTTTGCCACAGACAGTTTGAGAGTGTTGCTTAGAAACCGATCCTCCTTTCAGTGGTTCCCAGTCCCAGAACAAGGCTGAGCTGGAGATTCCTAACACTCAGACCTCTGTATACTGTGATGGGTTTTTGTTTTTACAAACGTGTTTATTTATGATTATCTTTTATAATTTGTCAAGTGTTAAATGCACTACACACCATAGGAAAGAAGGCAGTGCCAGCACACGCCTGTGACTGCAGCACTCAGGAGGCAGAGGCAGGTAGATTTCTGAATCCAAAGAGTAAGGTTCAGGACAAAGAAAGATACACAATGAAAGCAAATGGAGAGAGGGAGGGAAAGAGGGAGGGAGAAGGAACGAGAAAGGAAGGCAGGCAGGCGTCTTATGTCATTTGGCAGTGTTTTCACGGATCTTCCCTTTTAAGCCCTCATCAGTGTGTGTGGAGCACTTGCTGTGGCGCTCACAGGAAGACCAGCCACTGAGACTCTCAATCAGAGAGCACAACCCGAATGACACACCTGACTGCAAAACCACACAAAGCTCTAGTAACCGAGCATCACGAGATCAGCATCAAACACAGACAGACAGACAGACTGATGGCACAGATAGAGAAACTAGAGGTAAAGCTGTGCATCTGCAGCACTGACATTCAGCAGAGAGGCTAAGGATACCTGTTGGAGGGAGGACAATAATTTCAATAAAAGGAAAACTGGATCTCCTGGAAATAAATGAGACTCGAGGTCTCTAACTCTGAATAAAAGTCAGTGTGGACTAAAGCCTTAGGCGCGAGCCTGAAACTGAAAGCGCTGACGAGGCGCTCCGTGGTTCTCAGCTAGGTGAGGACTTTTTGGAATCCCACTGCATGCACTACAGAAAAATCCTGTAGGAAGCAAGAGTGAGAACGTCCAGAGCTATAATAAGATATTTTTATGGAGTAAACTAAGTGTATGAAAGAACCTATAGAAATTAAACAAATACTTGCAAACTCCATGTCTGTTAAGACATTAATATACAAGTTTGGCATAATGGCACACACCTTTAATGCCGGCTAGGGAGGCAGAGGGCAGGTGGATCTCCACATCATGGTTCATCATCAGAGTAAGTCAGGACAGGGACTCGAGCACAGCAGGCACCAGGAGGCAGGAGCCCATGCACAGGACATAGAGGGCTGCTGCTTACTGGCTTGCTTCTGATGGCTTGCTCAGCTTGCTTTCTTAGAGAACCCAGGGCCACCCACAATGGGCTGGCCCTTCTTCCATCAATTACTAATTTAAAAAATGCTTCCCAGACTTGCCTACAGCACAATCTTTTAGAAGAATTATTTAGTTGCGATTCTCTTCTCTCAGATGCCTTGAGCTTTCATCAAGTTGACATAAAACTAGAGAAGTAGACTTAATGGCATTAGTAGCCTCAGACGTTCTTGGAGGCGGAGTAAAATGTAGTGCAGTGTTTATCTTGTAGGGACCGAGATCGAATGCAGTTGAACCTCCTTTTTCCCATTGGTATTATAAAGAAAGACTAACAGGCCAGCTTTGCTAAGGTCTTTACTTCTAGCTCAGTGTCCCTGTCTGGGTCCCTCTTCTCCCTAGTGAAATGCTTAGCTCATTGTGTTGTGTAGTACCAAGCTTGTGTGATTTTTTTTTTTTTTGTAGGATGTCTAATATGAAGGGATGACATCAATTTTGTTTTCCATTGATTTTAGTTCATTGAAATTTTTATTTAATTTATTACATTTTTTATTTGTTCTTGAGTGTGTTTGTGTACCACACTTGCACATGTGTGCCAGTGTACAGGTGCCACAGGGCCCACCTTAAGCCCAGGGCAAGTGAGGGCAGTCAGTTCTCTCCTTTCCCTCTCTGGGTCCTGGAGTCGGACTCAGGTGAGAAGCGAACAGCAATACCCTTTACCCATTGAACCATCCAGCCGCTCCGTGCCCTCAGCATTCTTAAACCGAAAAAGAATTTTAGCTTACAAGTTTGCTTGACCTCAGATGCCTTTGGGGACCTTAGCAGTGCTTGGAGAGAAGAACAAAAAAGAAAAATTACACTAGGAAGAGATCTGAAATCACTTTCTACTTGTAATTATGTTTGCTGCCAGGCAAGGCATTCAGATAGAGGTAGAAAGGATGGGTAAGAGAGAACAGTAAGGCTTGTTCCCTTATATATAACTGCTTGAGTTTCAATCATGCACCGAGTCCTGCAGTGTTTGTTACTAGGAAAACCAACTTTCTAGAACAAGCAGGTTCCCTTGTTTGAATGCTCATCCCTGAGCAATCTAGATTTACTTGGACAATCTTCCTGAAGAGAAATCACCGAGAGTGGGAAAGGAGTTATCTCAATGTATGCAGTGCTATTGCAGGAGTAAAGCTTTAATCTGAATGCTTTCTTCTTCAGACCTTCAAGATATCCCATATTCTGACTGGTGTGAGCAGCCGATCCACAATCCCTTGGAAGTGGTTCCCTCTAAGTTCTCGGGGATTTCTGGGTGCAGCGATGGCGCTTCTCAAGAAGAAGGCTCAGCCAGCAGCACCAAAAGCACTGAACTGTTACTGGGTGAGTCTTGGGGTTCAGTTCCCTGCTCCTTAATAAACAATCTTCATTCGCTTTTGCTTATTAGCGTATGCACTGTAAATCAGACTCATCTCAGGCTGTGCAGGTCAGCGCTAGTGAAAGCGGTTAGCAGATTCTTAAATAGTGCACCTGCGCCATCCATTCGCAGCTTCCCCGTCAGTGATCTGCTCTGCTAGAGCTCTGCTCTGAGGTCGTTAGCAGGGTGTGTGCAGTGTGTGCAGCCAGTGCCAGTTTTAGTTGCTTATGTAGCCTGAAAATAGATCCCATGGCCTGTAATCATTCTGTATTGTGATGTGCTCAGGGCCCTCACTCTGGCGTCTTCGTTTCAGGTGTTAAAACCATCCCAGATGACACACCCATGTGCCGCATCCTGCTCCGTAAAGAAGTGCTGAGATTGGTTGTCAATTTGAGTAGTTCAGTCTCCACCAAGTGTCACGAAACCGGGCTGTTGACGTGAGTAACTGTGTGAAGAGTGTCAGCTTGCTTTGCTTTGCAAGTTGTGACAGAGACACTTGTGCTCCATCGCTGTGGACATCACAGGCTGTCTTCCTGCTGTGGGCTCCCGCCCGTGAGTGGGTCTTACAGGGGATGCTGGGCTGCCTCAGTCTGTAGAGAAGATTGCAGGCAGAAGTGAGTGAGGATCCAGCCAGACTTTTAAACAAGTCTGCACAACTGGGAAACTAACTCTAAAAGCAGGGCCATCCTTGCACACCCCCCTCTTTTTGTTTTGCTAAAAGTTGGGGGTTTTAATTAAATAACTTACTATTCAACCTATAAAATGTTTTTAAAATTTCTAAATTCCAGTTTCTGAAGTTGGTGGCTATAACTCATACCAAAAATAAATAAATAAATAAATAAATAAATAAATAAATAAATAAATCTTTTTAGATTTTTCTAGAAAGTTGAGGAAGACCAAAAGACTATATGCTTGAGAAGCAAGTTTAGGTAATAAACTGGTAGGATTTCCTGGCTAAATTGTGTTTCTAAGTCAAAGCCTGATAATGAAAATGTATTTGCATGGCTTGAAGCAGCGATTGTCTGAAGAAGTAGACATGCTATTGGTGTTGGCTGTGTGGTCCGGGGCTGCAGAAGCGAGCCTTCAGCCAGCCTCCCACCCACGCAGCTGGCTCTGAGGTGCTGTTCTCATAATAACTTGAAATGAACTTTATTTAAATGCCTTACAGTGTGAGCATGTTATGTAGTCATGTGAGTCTGATAAGGTTCATGATTTTCTTACGTTACTAGAAAATAACTACAAGAAGCATTCAGGTTTTGATAATCGTCGAAAAGCAGAAACTTAAACTGTCTAAAGTGTGAAGTAGAGAGGCTTCCTGTGAACTGGATGCGCATGTGACCATGGCAGACAGAGGCAGGAGGGTTGGAGGGAATGAATGAGGCATGGAGGCATTGGTCACGGCTGGAAGAACAAAAGAGACAGACAGACCGATTGACTTTCTTATACTGTTAAGCCACCGTTCCTAACATTTCATCTAATCAGTATCTGGAGAGAGAAAAAAATGAGCAGAAACTGTCGTTTTGAGGGGTAAAATGAACAAATCATGTTAGAGTTGTATTACCACGTGGTCTCTCTCCATCTTAGCATTAAAGAGAAGTACCCGCAAACATTTGACGACATATGCCTTTACTCTGAGGTCTCTCACCTGCTGTCACACTGCACATTCAGACTTCCCTGCCGGAGGTTCATACAGGAGCTGTTCCAGGATGTACAGTTCTTACAGGTAAGTACGACTGCATTCTGAAGTTTGTCTCCCTGAATCATTCTGTATTTGAAGAAAGTTGAAAGATTATATCTATATTATGTGCCATTTTTGGTTTTTTTGATTTTTTTTTTAAATTAACAATGTATTACTTTTTCCTAGATGCATGAAGAAGCAGAGGCTGTGTTGGCAATTCCACCAAATCAACCTATAGTTGACGAATCTGCCGAATCCTGACCTCATATTTATGATGTTTATAGCTAGAAACTATATATGTATTCAAACTTGTGGATTTCCTAAGAGCCTCACAGAGTACTGACTGGCTGACAGCGAGGCAGGAGAGTCTTCTGACTCTGGCCAGCAGTGATTGGTACACAACTGCTCGAGCTGCTGGCATCCCCAGCCAGGCCACCTTCTCTCCTGTGTTGGGCCCTTCTTGGGGTTCGTGATTCATTACCACGGTTTTAATTCAGTTATCATCATATGCAAGAGCCAAGCACTGAATACCTACATAGGTTTTCTATTTTTTTATTTTAAAAGCATAACGGCAGTGGAACAAAACAGGACATGAAGAAGCATCCTTCACACAGTTGTTTCTGAATGCTTTTTAATCAAGGGTAAATGCAAAAGATGCCTTGTTTGTTAACTAGTGTGTGGAAACCAGGAGTCACTGACTGTAAGGCTGCATCCTGCTACCCACGGCTGTAACTGCTGGTATCAGGAGCACGCTGGCCTCTCCACACTCCCTCATGTCTGTGACACTACTTCAGAGGCTGATAACTCCAGAGCAAAGGGAGCCCAACACTTGCAACGTGGGAGTTATTTGATGATGCTAGACTGCATACGGATGCCTGTTCGTTCTCCTCTGCAGCTTTGTTGCAATATGTTCTTAAAGGCTGTTCTTACTAATTAAGGGTTTTCACTACAATGTGATCAAAAGAAATAGTAAATTTGAAATACTTCTCATGTCCAGAACACATTATAGCCAGTGGCCTTCCGACCTCATCAACTCTTCTCACCACTGAATACGAATTGGACAAGCATTAGTGGTCTGGACCCAAAGCAAAGGAAAGCATTAAGTGATACTGCGATCTCTCAAGGAAAAGACAAGTTTGCCTGCAATTCACACATTCCATGGAAAAAAGGAAGAGCCATATGTCCTATTAAAAAGTCATTGAGACTCGTTATTAAGAGGAAAAATTGTGGTGAAAGCCTTAATTACTAAATTTTAAAGAGGGATAATTTAATTGTTGTTAGTGTTCCTGTTTTGCATAAATTGCAGTTATAGGTGAGTTATGAGTACAGTCATTGCCTTTATCACATTTGTGAAGTCGATGAGGGCAAGGCTTGTCTGTCTGTCTAATTTGTATATGTATAAAGACACTTGGAAATCTTCACGGGAATTAAACATATATGCAAATCTGTACATAACATAGCATGAGCATCATGACTAGAATGCTTATCTGTGAGAGGCTGTCTTTTGAAACCATCTATAGAACAGACCATCCAGCTGGACTGACTGGGACCCTCTAATTCCTTTCTGTAGCCCATTTTACAATGCACATCAGCTTTACCACGTCATAGACGTTGTTCCATATTTCCCCACGTTGTACACCCTTCTCATAATGCTCTTGTTTGCAGGGTCGCTGTAAAGTACCCTGTGAACTAGGAAGCATAACTCACAGAGATTTTTCTTATAATTTGCTGGCACTGAAAGTTCGCACTGGGATGAAGATTTCATCTCCCTCCCTAACTCCTTCGACTGCACTTCAGCGAGTTGTTCTCATGTGCACTGTGTAGCAACCTCCATGGCAACAAAGCAGACAAGGGCTCTAAGCTGCTGCTCACGGTACAACACCGTTCTCGTTCTCGGAAAATTAGTGAGGAGAAAACTTCGATTTAAATGTCAGCAGTGCTTCTCAGAGCATGCCTGTCACTTTGGTCTTTGGTCTTGGATAATAAAACTGCCTTTCCAGAGAACCAAATGTCAGAGATACTAGACCAAATAGTGGTTACAATTCCAAAGGAAGTAACGTAGTCTTATTCATAAATGGGATTAACATTTTAGACATTCATTTTAAACACTACCTCAGTTAACAGAGTATAAAATCTGTGGTTTCGTCCCTCGAAAGTTAACAATAACTCTTCTTGTTTGTTTCTCTTCACACAAAACTATGCCCAGCCTTGCGCACCCGAGTCAGCCATCCTGAAATTGAGGCTGTGCCCTAGTGTCCTACGCATCTGTTTTGTTTTGACTTTTGACTGTTACTTTGAAAGAGGAGAGTGTGTGTGTGAGTGTGTGTGTGTGAGTGTGTGTGTGTGTGTGTGTGTGTGTGTGTGTGTGTGTGTGTGGTGTCATGTCTGCCTATAGCACTTACTTTGGGAAGGTATCAGAGCTTTGTGATTATCGGTAAATTGGGGGATATTGTCTATGCTTACATTTATAGTGCTATTTGGTTTAACCATGGTTTCACCAACAGGTGTAATACATTTCCTTTAAGTACGTGTATAAAAGTAGACTTTTATGACAAAAACTACATGCAGTGCCAAGTGATTAGCATAGGTGTTTACGACTATTAAATTATAGCAGGTTATGAATGATGTCAATGATAAAAGAAATCATTGAGAAAATTGTCTATAAATATTAGATATTACCAAAATATCAATACTGTAGTTTTTCAAGAGTTTAGAATTACTCTTAGTCATATAAATTTGTACTATTGATAATTAATAATTTGGAGGAGTTTGAACAGTTAAGCTGGTTGTAAACTGTGAATTTCTAATTGTAAATTGTCATTTCTAATTGAAATTTTTTTCAAGAACAGATTTCAGCTTCACATACTAAGTAAATACTGACAAATTTAAAAAATGAGTAATTTAGTATTTATAAGAAAATAGGCTCTAAAATTTCTTTTACTTTTCTGTTTCTGCTTAGAGTACATTGGAGGAAGAAAGTGTTCTCCCTAACTTAAGTGTTTCTGATAAAGAGTAAGAGTAGAGACATCCCATGAGACAGTGGCATTACAAGGCTGTTAGAAGTGCATGCACTGTGGCTGTGGTGATGTGTCCAGGTCACCAGGAGCCAGACTTCAGTAGCGTCCCTCTCTTATCCAGAGCTTGAGACAGTTGAAGCTGAAGTCATCCCGTGGCCAAGAGTGTATAGTGGGATGCCAGTGCATGTGTGTAGACTGTCGAGTGCTGTTTCCATGCACCTTCAGTCTCTTCAGAGGATGCCGCTGATGCCCCACTCAAAGCACAGATCATTAAGCAATAAGAAGCAAAATTGTCATTCAAATTATAATTGCGATTATTCTCCTGTGATAAGAGTTAGGTGCTAATTTTGTGTGAGAAGAATGTGTGACAATACATTTTGGAAGTAAAGTTTTTCCCCCTCCTTTTACTTCCATTTTGTCCCAGATTCACAATTCATGAAAGAAAAGTAGAATTGTTTGGGAGACTTCTAAGAAGAGCTGCTTACAGTGAACATTTCAGATTTTCTGAGTGTGGGCTGGGAAAGTCTCCATTCTCTCCATACTGACAAAGCCTGTTGTTCCCATCCTAACTTCTCTTAACTTGGAGAGTGTCACTACACTGAGTCTCACTCCCAGGCCTGCCAGTGACCCGGAAGGCAGTGCTTAGGAAGACACAGACGTCTGCGCAAGTCTTTCCAAGAGCCGTTTTCTTTTAATTTCAGGTCCCCAGGAGGGGTTCATTATAGTACATTTATACGACTCACAGAATGTGGGATTCCTCCCCTTTGAGTATTTTTATAGTTAGGTGGATAACTCTGCCACAGATGCATGGATTGCACATTTTGACTCTGTAATACTTAGTATGAAAAATTAATTTATGCCAAAAAGGAAACATATCTTATCATTTTCCCACTTAACTAGGTTGATCTAGCACAAAATGCAGTCTTGGGGCAGAGCAGGAGTGGTAAAAATTTTTAATGTATGATTGTTGAAAAATGTTCCATTGCTGGCCTGTCAGAAACCCTAAGGGTGCATTGTGAGACAAATGATGTAAGTTCAGTTAGCTTTGAAGAGTGGTAAGGGATCATAGAGAGGATCTCAGCTAATGCTCTCCGACCACATAACGTGTTTTTATTTAGTAATACGCTGCTACATTTTTGGAGGTTCTGGTGTTTGTAGGTCACTGAACAGACATTGAAATCTGATTTATATTGTATAACTGTAAAATAGAAAGAAAAAGTATTTATATATTTTCCTTAAGAATATTTCATTGAGTTGTGTATAATTTAAATAAGATTTGCCCCCAAATGGTTTTGCTCACTTTGATTTTTGTTGTTGTTACTGTTATTGTGGTTGTAATGTTTTTGTATAATGTGTACAGTTTATGTTAAGGGCATTAAAGCCTCCTGAAGCATAATCTTATCAAAGGGATTCATTGTTAATAAAATGTACTTAAAATTCTTAAACTTGTGGTGGTGTTGGTGTTATTGGAAGATTTAATGTGTCTCATTGGGCATTATGGGAAGCACATGATGCTGATGTTGACAGGTGTGATTTTTCAGGAAATCCGTCTTTTTGAATCTATAGATGGGGATGGTCTTGTACCATGAAAAGAGACCCCAATTGTACTTCCTTGGCATTCTTCCAAATTTAGTGTGACATACTTACTCCTCAGTTTCAAATCATTATCGTGAAGGATTTGGACATAGAGATATCCTGAACTAGAAGAGCTCTGGACTTGCTGAGGTCCTACGACAATGCTGTGTAAATGGTGAGATGCTCAGGAGTCTGCACACACCGCCTGAGCAGATAGGCCAGCCCCCTGCAGAATGGGGTAAACCCCAAAGGGTAAAACAGGTATTCTGCCCCTGGGCAGAATATCCCACCACAGGAAAAGAGCCAGCTGAGACACTCAGCCTGCAGGCAGGCTCTCCTGACAGTTACTAAAGTCTTCCCCACCTTGAGCAAACTCAAGGCAGGTGTTTGGACTGTGGACCCCTGTGTGTTCCTATCATTGCTCTCACCCTGTACTGTGTTTACCAGGAGTGTAGTTAGCACCCAGATGAAGAGGAAATGGTAGGTTTATTTTTAAAACTTCTCCAGATAAAAGCAAGTAGCTGGAGACATTAACTCGGTGGTTTTGAGCACCAGCTCTTCTTTCAGAGGACCTGGGTTCAATTCCCAGCACCCGCCTTGTGGTTTCTATCCATCTGTAATGTAGTTTCCTCTTCTGGTCTCCATAGGCATCCAGCACACAGGTACACAGGCACAGGTGGAGTCAAACATACACAAATTGTTAAAAATACTCAAACCACTGTGCTAACATTTTTAATGAACATGAACTATTTCAAAGCTTTGTGGTTTTCTTAGTGCTTATTCGGAGCATGAGGCCAACTTCATACACTTGGAGCTAGAAATTGGAGAGAACTCAAGATCCTGTTTGATGACCGATTCTGAAGACTTCACCTCTGTTTTACCCTTTGGGGTTTTAGAAACACTTCAGTGTTTTCTAAGCTTTTGAGACAAAGCCAGCTTAGTCAACAGAGTTCATTGGTGTGACCTTTAATCTAATTCAACTTAGTTTCCTTATAAATACATACTTTGTAAATGAGATCAACCATGAGGCTGACACATGCGGTCTGACCATACAGGGACGTCTGTGCACATAGAGTCCAAAGTCAAGTGTGTACATCTTTCTTTCTATCTCTCTAAGACTCTTTTGGTGAACTTGGATCCTGACTAGGCTATGCCTGTGACCTGCAGGAACCTTATCTTACAGTCCATAGGCTCTTTATTTTGCTGATTGTTTGCTGTGCAGGAGCATTTAATTCATGTAGTCCCACCTATTGGTTGTCAACATTGTCTCATGTGCTGTTAAAAGCCCTTTTCAGAAAGTGCTTGCCTATGCCCATATCTTAAAAGTGTTTTTGTTGATGGTTCTTTCTAGTAGTTTCAGGTCTACACCACAGTCTGATCCATCTGATTTTTGTACAGAAAACTGGGTTGAAAGAAATTGGATGTAATTTCAACCACAAGGATGGGAAATTTCAGTTCTCCTAGCTCTTTTTCATGTGTATTTCTGCACCTCTGTCAAGTGTTAGGTGGTCGTATCTGGGTCTATTTCTGAGTCTTGTGCTGTATGCCATTAATCTATGTGTCTCTTTTTTAACCCATTTTATATGGTTTTGTTTTTATGACCTGGAGGATATAATAATTTATGGTCAGGTATTAAAATGTCTTCAGCATTTGCTCTTTGTGCTAAGAATTGCTTTTGGTTATTCAGGGTCTTTTGTACTTCTGTGTCAATTTGAAGATTATTTCATCTGGTTCTATGAAGAATGCAATTTGAATTTTTATAGACATTCCATTGGATGCGTAAGCATACTAACAGTCATTTGTTTTTGCAGCATTCTACTAATCCAGGCCCATGGCAGTATTTCCATTTTTCTAATGTGTAACTGTAATGTATTTGCCGGATATATTTGTCTTGGAGGCTTACTGCTAAATAAGCTCACCTTTTCAAGTTCTTTCTGAACTCTGGCTGGCAAACTCAAGTCAGCTGTTCTGGCTCAGACTTTCCAAGCCGACTGATTCAAACTGACTTCTCTCAGTGTCTGACTGAATTGCTCTGCTTTGCCTCTAACTCTAGCAGTGTTTTCTAATCTTCTGGCTCCTGTCTTCACCTGCAACCTGTCCCTGTAACACTGTCCCTGTAAAACTGCTTCCTCCCCATCTTTTCCACTACTCTGAAGTCACCTCTCTTTCCTGTCGTGAGAGTTGGACGTACCCTATCTGACTCATTCTGTCAGATCTTTCTCTGATTCATCCCTTTATTTCAGTAGTTGTCACTTTCAAAGATGGCTGCTTCCTTCTACAAACTAACTTTACATACATTGAGATTGAAGATGTGTATCCTGTAACTTGCTGAATGTGTTTGTCATGTCTAATAATTTTCTTGTGGAGTCTTTAAGGATTGATACCTAGAATATATAAGGAACTTCAGAAAATTAAATTAATGGGCATTAATGAGTGGACATTTTTAAAAGTGGAAAAACTCCAAAAAAGTGTACAACCTTAGCCATCAGTACAGGCAAATTAGGAGCTTTGGATGCCGGGTCAAGGACATTCCTGCTATGGAGAAAGAATGTGTTGATGAGGATGTGACGTAGAGGAACCCCCTTTGCAGTGTAGACAGCTACAGCCACAATGGATGTCAATGTGCTGGTTCCTTAAACTGCACATACACCCAAACAGGCCTTCTTTAGGTTGAAGGGGTCAATTTACACGTTATACCATTTCTGCATGTACACCTACCCAGCAGATACTTAAATCAGCATAGCA
This sequence comes from Rattus rattus, assembly GCF_011064425.1. Lineage (NCBI taxonomy): Eukaryota > Metazoa > Chordata > Mammalia > Rodentia > Muridae > Rattus > Rattus rattus. Next base: position 173,687,591 of record NC_046156.1, on the reverse strand, counting down.
TAGAAATGGTTGCATATCTGTGTTTATCACTACTCTGTTTACAATAGCTAGCTAGGGAGCTAGCCTAAAGAGCCATCAACAGATGGATAAAGAAATTGGAACATGTTCACATTGGATTTTATTCAGCTCTAAATTGTGTGACACTTGTAGGGAAATGGTGGAATTAGAGATCATTGTGTTATATGAAATAAGCCAGAGACCAAAATAACCTTTGGTCTCAAAGTCTATTACTCCTGTTGCTGATGGGGTGAGGACTGTAACACAAACACAAGAAGTGGACCATAAGAGGAGAGGAAAACTTGAGCGTGATATGCTTCTGAACACATGTGTGCTGAACAGGCCTTCTTTAGGTTGAAGGGGTCAATTTACACGTTAAGTTTGTGAGGTGATGTTTTTGGCTATATTCAATTGTTGAATTCATATTCTGTTAAGGAAATTAAAAGAATGTGATTGTGACATGTTTTAATTTGGACTTTATTGAAACAGCAAAAAAAATAATGTTTTGTGGATTGTTTTTTAAACAAAATTGAAATGAAAAACATCACAAATGTCATTAACATTTCTGGTGAGAAATCCATTGACAGGAAAACATAATACTGAGCAAAGTCTTCTCCCACCTAGACTATTCAAGATCCTGCCTGGTCCTGGGTTGGGTTTAGCCATGTTTTCTAACAAAGGCTTCTATTCTGTAAAGAGAAGATTGGACAGCTTGTGTAGAACATTCATGGTTACTATTACTATATGTTCTATGACCACATGCACTTAACAGCCACACATGTGCACAAAGTCATCACTCCTATTAGGCTTAGCTAACAACAAGAAAAAAGAATACCTTTCCACCTTGTTCTGCAATGTGACAAGCGTTAAGAAGAGGGAACCAATGTATGTGTTCAGCCATTCCATATAGTCATTCCTTTATGGCACTTTCCAGGAGTTAATTAAAGGAGCGCCAAGATCTGCAGGAATTCAGGCCTTACCTAAAAATAGCATTGTATACAGTGGGTGTTCTTCATGCTGTGCCATAATGCCTGGTGCGTGTAAGTGCTGTGGAAATTATTAATACCTTAAGGAATAACAAGAAAAATACATGAGTTTAGTACAGACTATTTTTTCCTGAATATCTTCTTTCTGAGGTTGGTTGAGTCTGGATGTGGAACCCACAGATAGGACCAAGTGTATTTTGTCAAAAGACATGAATTCGGAGCCAACACAACTGACTTCTACATTTAAAGTTCTAGCTAAATTGCACCCGGTACTAGGGCATTTTAGCACGACAGGAATGTGAGACGGAATTCTCGTGAGCCAGACAACCGAGCGTGCAAAGAGCAGAGGTTAGTTTGTGAAGTGGGTCCTCTAGATGCAGTGTGTGTGTGGGGGGGGGTGTATTATGTGTAAAAGGCATCACTCTGTGAAATGTCCTTTTCTTCTCTTCTGAGGTAGTCAACAACTAAAGAAGAATGAAGTCTGTTGAACAGGGTAGAGTCACCTGGACAGTAAGCGTGGAGCTCTTTGCTCTCCTGGTTTACTGCCATAAGCTAGACAGCGGGAGACCTGTGAAGAGCCTCCTCTCCATTTCTACATCTCTGGTTAGGTTCAGTGTAGACACGAAGAGAGTTCTTTGTCCTTTATCAGTGACTACAAGTTCTCATTTCAAGGTATGGCCAAAGTCCAGTTTGTAACCTCTCCATTAAATGTGATAAATCTATACAATAAAAGCAATCAGTCTCTTGTGGCACTCATCAAACATCTGATCCACTTATTTTCACCCTTAAACTATTAAGCGTGAGGTCAAGTTTACACGAAGATGTTTTTCTCACTGCAAACCAAAATCCCAGGACCAGAGCTGCGTTGTGCAGTTCTGAGTAGGTAGGCTCTGTGAAATGACTGGCGTCTACCCTAGGGCAAGTTCAGGGGTACTGCAATCAGGGCAAGCCTGACTAATAAGGTCAGCATGCTCCAGGATCCTGCCAGTTCTAAGGAGCCCTTCGGGGTGAATGGAGACCACATTGTAAAGTTCTGGTCTTCAGTCTGCCAGTCTGTAGTGGTCGTTGATAAATAACACTGCGGATAATGAGCACCCCAGGGCCAAAGGCCAGGGCACGTGGTGTTGGTATGGTGCCAGCTACATCCCCCAAAGTGCCTGTAGTGTGTGAAGTGCGTTGGTGCAGCTTGGTGTTTACTGTTCATCTTGGCCTAAGAGGTCAAGCTGTTCACCTTCAGAGAAGCTGATGTGAGGCTCCCCGGAAGTGCCATTTGCTTTTTATACTCTGAACCGTGCACTGGCATGGGTGGGTTCGTGACAAGACTGTCCTTGTCTCCGCATATAGGTGAAGCCAGCTGGGACACATAAATCAAACTAGTTTCTTCAGTTGGACTTTCGACCAGGGACTTCATGTAATCATTTTCTAATACATTCTGTAACTTGTTAGGCGGAGCCAATAGTCCGAGTTGGTGCGGTGTGTTTTTTAGGGGTCCTGGAATGAAGCCATGAGAACCAGAATCAAAAGCTGACTGATCGTAAGTAAAATTCTCAAGGAAGATGAAGGGCATGGGGCCAGAGGAATCCTTTTCTGTTGGCACCGATGGAGGCTTAGTGGGTACATCTTCAGTGTGAAGTTTCCCAGAGCCTACGCACTGTGTCTTGTTGCCTTCTGCTTTGTTTATAACTTCAAGGACATCTGGAATGCAGTCTTTGACATTCATTATTAAGTGAGGATTCTTCTGCAAAGGAATCAAGCATATGTAAGATAAAAGCACAAGAGGGAATATCCAAGTGTATCGTGTATACAGTGTGTATTGTGTATACAGTGTGTATGTGTATATACAGTGCGTATCGTGTATACAGTGTGTATTGTGTATACAGTGTATATGGTGTATATACTGTGTATGGTATATACAGTGTGTATCATGTATACAGTGTGTATCGTGTATACAGTGTGTATGTGTGTATACAGTGTGTATCGTGTATACAGTGTGTATTGTGTATACAGTGTATATGGTGTATACACTGTGTATGGTGTATCCAGTGTGTATGGTGTATCCAGTGTGTATGGTGTATACAGTGTGTATCGTGTATACAGTGTGTATCGTGTATACAGTGTGTATCGTGTATGCAGTGTGTATCGTGTATGCAGTGTGTATCGTGTATACAGTGTGTATTGTGTATACAGTGTGTGTGTGCACTGAGAGTTTCACATTCCTTCCTGGCCATACGTTAGCTTGAAGGTTTTGACAAAAGTCAGATGACTCGCCAAGACAGAACAAGTCATTTTCTGTCTTAGGAGTTTGTGTCTGACTCCCAGTTGGATGAAGCCTTCCTTTCTCACCACTGACTTGTCTGGTAGCCCACAACGAGTAAGATGCAATCATATTTGATCTGCGCTGGGATCAAAACCAGGGTTTCACTCATGCTAGGCAAAGCCATTCTGCCACTGAGCTGTACCTGGAGCCTGCTTCATCGCTGTGTTTGTACTTCTAATTTCTTATCTTTTCCTGAAGAGGTATGAGAATGCTTAATCAATAAAGCCCCAAACCAAGATGCATTCTTTTCACACGCATGCATGCACGCACGCACACATGCATGCAGGCACACTTTCAGTTTTTTGAAACAGAGTCTCACTGCATAGTCTTAGAACTAACTTTATAGGCCAGACTGGATTCAAGCTCACATAGGTAGGGACCGCAGGCATGAACCACCATGCCTGGCTGGATTAGTCTTTCATGGGCATTGTACACATAGAACACGCCCACATTTACCTTGGATTTTATGAGTGACAGGATGCTGCTCTTGTACGGATTGGGAATGTCAGGATAGCACTTCTCCTTCACCCTGGAAGAATAATAAAAACAAGACTGATGGGGCCGATAAGAGCGAACCCTCAAGTATCCTCAGAAATGGGTCTGCTTTTCCCCCTCTACTGACCCAGAAGGCAAACCTGTCAACCAGATATCCTGTGCTCACCTACATATCTTTGATCTTTTCATTCCGTCCCCCATATTATTCCATATCACTCCTGTCTTAGGGGCTGTTTCTAGCTCTTGACTAATGGCTTCCTCTCCACTTACCACTGACTTTTCCAGTAACACACAATGATGCTGAGGAAGACGCCGAGGGTCATGGGTAATATGATCTGCAGCAGCATGTGGGCTAAAGAAGAAAAGAGAAAGGAATCTTTTTCATGTATGCATTAGCCTCCTTAATGGAAGAAAAGATTATGGGGGTGAAGAATTTTCCATGTTTACTGATTCTCAACTACATGTATTTATCCAAGACTCGCTATGAGATTTTTTTTTTAATGATTTTAATTCTAAAAAAAGAAAATCACTTCTCACACCTAAATAGTTCTTATTTATTAGATTTAGAGAAACTCAACCGGGTGGAACTTATAGGGAAAATTCAATCTGAGTCTTGCCTAGCTAGAAGAGAGAAGACCAAAAAGGCTAGGTATGGTGGTGCATACCTGCAGCACTCCTAACACGCAGGAGGTAAAGCAGAAGTAGCAGGAGTTCAAAGCCAACAGGGGCCATCTGAGACACCAACCAATGCAAGGAGCCCTTTGCTGTGAGTCAACAAACACTCCACAGTTCAAACTCATTAAGTCTGATAGAAGACACCATGAACGCCCAGTCTCTCACTCCCTACCTGAGGTGCTTTAAATATGCTTGGTCCATGGGAAGTGGCCTTGTTGGAATAGATGTGGCCTTGTTGGAGAAAGTGTGTCACTGTGTCTAGAACCAGGTCTGCCCACATGATATGATGTTTCCCACTATGACGATAATGAACTGAACCTCTGAAACTGTAAGCCAGCCCCAATTAAATGTTTGCCTTTATAAGGGTTGTCTTGGTCACGGTGTCTCTTCATAGCAAACTAAGACACTACCCTGTGTCTGTAGCAGGTGGGAGTATTTTCTTGCCTCTTGCCTTGGGGCTTAACCATATGCCTATTTTGGTCAGTATGATGATCAACAGGTCATAGCTATAGTCTAAGGAGGGGCTTCAATATGCTTGCACAGTCATTCTCTTCTTTCACACACCATGAAACGAATATGCCCAGTCCACTCCTGCTTTTTATGAGTGACTTCATATGAAAAATACCTGCCCTAGACCCAAGCCTAGAGGTCAGTGTGGCCCAGTCAACCAAGCCGTGTTGACATGGAGTCTCTGATTAGAAGACAAATACCTGTTTGTCACTGAGATTCTAAAGTTGCTTGTCATATATTAACAGTTGGCTAGGTACGGGAGTGTCTGGCCTTCTGGTATTGTGTAGCATCGTCCCCCTATAAAGTTCACACTCAGGAATTATGCAATAGAGTTACAAAAAATCACATAAATCATAATATTTTAATGAAGTTGGGCCACATTCAGAACTGTCCCAGGGTACGTGTGACTAGTGGACTGTAGGTTGGAAAAGGAGACAAACCTTGTCTTAATTCCTTTACCCTTGTGTACCTTAACTTCCTTTAATAATTCTGCTTTATTTCTCAAATGTGTCAAACACTACTATTTTTAATTGCATTTTTTTATTTACGTGTTAAGTAAATGTTATCCCATTTCCTGGTTTCCCCTCCAGAAACTTGCTATCCTACCCACCCCCTGCTTCTGTGAGGATGCTCCCATTCCCTCCCACCTCCCCACCCTGACATTCCCCTACACTGGGGCATCCACCCTTGGCAGGACCAAGGGGCTCTCCTCCCACTGATGCCCGACAAGGCCATCCTCCTCTACATATGCAGCTGATGTCATGGGTCCATCCCTGTGTACTCGTGGGATGGTGGTTTAGTCCCCTGGGAGCCCCCAGCGGGGGAAGGGGTCTGGTTGGTTGATATTGGAACACTACTATTTTTTAGATGCTCCCTTTGTTCCGGTTGCTTGTAGTTCAACTAATCAATCACTTAGCTTGTGTGTAAGGAACGTCCTGGGCAAATGACTAGGAGGGCTCCGAGGACAGTGTGGTGAACATACGGTCCTGTTCAATCAGTTCGTCTCCCTTACTCTCCCCACTCTCACCCAGTGCCAGCCTAGACTAGAAAACAAACAAACAAATGAACAAACACCGCCTTGTTTGGCTCCCCAGCTGGGTGTTGGGTTGTTCCGTAAGGGAGCCTTCCCTGGGCAGAGGCTATGTGGTAAGAATAGTTGCTCTCAAGACCTTCAAGTGCTATGATCAGTTTTAAAATTTGGTAAAAGTATGGATTTACATACTCTACTGAAATTGAGGGTGGGTACCCATTACCAGAAACGCCTGGAAGTCAGAGGTTTAGGAGTTCACATTATTTTGATTTGGGGAATATTTGCCTATTCGTGGTGAGATGTATGAAGAGAGTCTAATTACAAAATTCATACCAGATTCGTCTGCTTTATATAGACTGGAGATAATTTTATGCAGTGGGTGCTGTGTGCCCCTTTATACACAGCCAGAAGTTGAATCTTCCACTGTGGCATGAAAGCCCTCAGAATATTTTCGTTTGGAATTGGGACTTTCAAATTTAGCATATTCAACCTGTGTGTGTGTGAGAGAGAGAGAAAGAGGTAGATGGAGAGAGACAGAGATTGCATACAGCTCAGTGGATTTCCTACTTCCTTGACACATCCATCTAACCAGTGTATGGGTCAAGAGCAGCATTACCCAGGGACCCCAGACACTGTGCATTCCCAAGCACACCACAGGCTGACCCTTTCAGAGTGTGGTGGCGGTCTCTTCCTGCACTCTGACATAGAACCTCACAGCAGGACTCCTCCCTGCCTCCCTTCACTCCTTCTTGCACTTGAAAGTGTCACCATACTAGTTTATAACTGTAGGAACGTTGTTTTCATTACTTTATGACTCTCCACTGTGTGACCACAGCAGAGCTGTTTATCCTTCTCACGGGATGGATGCTTGCGAGCCTCAGGAATTGTACAGATGTGGGTATTCTAATGCTCGTCTGTAGGTGTTTGCAGTGTCTATGAGTGTATGCCCATATGCAGACATTTCTTTAAGCTGTATATCAAGGAGGGAGGGTCTAAGCCCCACACCGAGCACACACTTTCTTTAGGAGACACTGAAACTACCAGTTTCCCTACGTTACTTTTGTGCCAACTTTTTCCTACCTACACTCAAGGTTTAAGAGTTCCAGTTTTCCTCCATCTTTGCCAACATTGGTTTTTGTTTTGTTTTTCCATCTGTTTGACTTCAACAACCGTCAGGCGAGTTTTGAAAACAAACTTTCAGAGTATAACCTGCTGCTGAAAAGTTAACCCCAGGTGCCCCTTGGCTGGCAAGGGACTACATCCCGACAAATTGTTAAGTTCTAAGCGCTGCAGGAAAATACATCCCCCACACCCAGCCCGCCAACAGCCCGGCTTCACAGCAGCCGCTGCACACTGCTGCAGACTTCTCTGCGACTTGTGCTACACCAGCCTGCATTCCACCAGCCTGGGAAAAGATCACACTGCAAAGAGCATCTTCTTCTGAGCATGTCCTGCTTTTACACCCTAGCAACGCAAAGGAGTCCTAAGTTGAGCATCATTAGGTAGGGAACCACCTGTGTGCTAGTTAAATTCAATGGAAACACAGGTCCAACTGTGCAGAAGCAGAGACAGGGACGATCGTGAGGGTGAGCACCTGAGAGACCTCTGAACGGGCTCGCGGACCTCTCGGCCTCACGGTCTCTATTCACTAAGCCAGTCTCTGTTCAAAGAAAAAGTACCAACTCACAAAGAAAGGGGCCTGTTGTTAAGAACTCCCACTATTGGCAGCAAAATGTCTACACTTTGGCATGTCGGCATTGCATTTTGGATCCTTTTGTTTGGTTTCATTTAACCACGCCTTCTAGCAAATGCAAGCATTTCTTATTCCTGGTCAGCAGGGCACAGATGGAGTTACCAGAGTCCTATAACATTCTATTTTAAGTGTACAAAGTGAGTTGTGGGTTGTCCTGAGGCTGTTTGTGTTCTGATGTTAATTCTGCTTCCTCAAGAGGGGCTGCCCCAACACAGGTGATCCCGTGTGAACCTTCTCCCCATTTTAACTGGTCAATGACGGCTAGAGCCTGTGGTTAGGCTGTGAAGGGGAAAGGTGGGATGGGAGGTTGTTTTAGAGTGGGGGTGGGTGGAGAGAGGAAAACCAGAGGGCAAGGAGAGGATAAAAGAGGAGAAGGAGAATGAGAAGGAGGAGAAGGAGGAGGAGGTGGGGAGAGGAGGAAGAGGAGGAGAAAGAGAAGGGAGAGGAGGGAGAGGAAGAACGGAAGGAAAAGGAAGAGGAAGATGATGATGGTGATGGTAATGAGGAAGAGGAGGAAGAGAAGAGGGGGAGGAGGAGGAGGAGGAGGAGGAGGAAGGGAAGAAAGGAGGAAAGGAAAGAGGGAGGGGGAGGAAGGGGGGGAGGAGGAGGAGGGGGGGGGGAGGGGAGGAGGGGGAGGAGGAGGAGGAGGAGGAGGAGGAAGAGGAAGAGGAGGAGGAGGGGGAGGAGAAGCAGTAACAAAGTAACTACTACAAGTAACATAGGATCCCACAGCTAGAGAATAAGATCATATAGTGTTAGATCTGCCCAATCTAGACATATAGTTTATAAATGTAATAACTAGATTATGTGAATTTTATATGGGCTTATTGGGGTTGGAAATTCCAGCAACGAAAGGTGTCTGTCAGGGAAGTAGTGAATAATTGAAATACTTTCTTATCAATCACATCATTGATAAAGGTGAGGTCATGAGGTTTACCACCAAGATTAATGAAATCATCCTTTTGTGTATGTGTATGTGCACGCTCACACAGAACAAAGTCAAAATGTGGAAGAAAAAATACAGAGTTGGTCGTGGGAATGCATGCCTGCCGTGCCAGTGTGGGGAAGGTGGAGGAGGGAGGATCATGGGTTCAAGTTCATCCTCCGCAATGTAGCCTGGGCTATGTGACACCCCATCTCAAACGCACCCGCTGCATCCAGTGAAATGACTGCAAAGTGACAAGCATGCTCAAATAATCAAAACCTCTGACTCAAATCTTAATGCGACTCGAACCCTGGACATCGGCTCGGCGGCATCAGACAATGTTTCAGTCATCGCTAACACCTGCTGTTGCAGCCGTATGCATCTGTGACACCCACTATGGCACCCCAGGACCAGCACCCTAACTCCCAACGGCTGAGATTTCAGCGAATGGATGCTGCACGGAGGAAGCCGGGAACTTGCAGCTTAAGCCTCTTGCTTTTTCAAAACTGAGTGTCTCTGAGGTTTCGCAGCCTGGCCCTCCTGAGGCAGGAGGCTACCCACCATCATCCACGGCCTGCTAGAGTGAGAAGATGGGAGCTCTTCTGGTGCCAACTCTAAACTGTGCTGTGACTTTCAAATCACCCAGAGACTGACTCCCAGAGGCAGACACCGAGTGTCAGTGAGAAAGACGAGAAGTCTCTAGTTCATAGGTCAGGTGACTGCCGATTCAACCTGGGGTCTGGAACGGGATTCCGAATAACATTTATGTGTGGAAGGGAGAAAAAGAAGTGGGGGCTGGGGAAAGGGAGAAGACATTATTGAAGCGTCCTGATCTGTCGAAAGTCTAGGAACTCAACTTTTGCTTTGAGGGAAACGTTTGCTTTGGAGAAACTCACAGCGTACATCTGGAGTCGTGACCTTTGTGTACGTTTCATTGGGTCCCTGGCCAGCGCTGGTATACGGAGTGACAAGAAACTCATAGAGGGACTCTGGCCGAAGGTTTTCCACCGTGAGTGTCTTTGTCTCTGGGTCATCGACGTCATATTTACAGAGCACCGACTTATCTGTGATTGAAAAGCAACGTTGTCAAGAAAATCATATTCAGGGTACGGCAGAGGCCTGCTTGTGGCCAGTTAGCAGAATGCTCGCCTAGCATGCACAGGCCGTGGGCCTAATTCCCAACACGACAGACACTGGACATGACGTCACATGCGTGTAATCCCAGTGGGAAGAGCTGAAGCTCGAGGCCATCTTTAGCTACATAATTTGTTCAGGCCAGCCTGGGATGCACAGCTCCATGACTTATTGAGAAAGAAAGGAAAGAGTGTGGCAGAGAGCTTGTGTGGGAGCCAGGCATTGATGCCCCGGCTGCCTCAGTACCATCAGCATCCTTGAGGCAACCTCAAATCAAATAATAGTTTCACAGCTTTCAAGGTGTGCCACAATAAACAAAATATCCACTAAGCAGGGAGTGCCAATAACACAGGTAGAGACTTCTGCCGCCATAATAAGCACACACAGGGAAATAAGCTGGTTCCAGAGATGTGGCTTACAGACAGACTTCGTGCTCATAGTATGTTGGAGGCTGTGTATTTGGTCCTCAGCACCACAAACATATACCTTTGTATGTAAAGGTAAGTCTAAGACCTTCTGATGAATGGGAGAGCAAGCAGGTTTTCTAAATGGAAGGATTTCTGTAAGGGCTGATGGTCAGGCCCACATCAGTTTTGAAATGAATTCAAATTCCTCTCCCTCTGCTCACAGCCCTTTTCGCTTTGCTATTGGTTATACAATGGCACGGGAAGAGCTCAGCCTGGTCCCCAGCCTGGCCCTGTCTTTTCTGGCCTTTTCTAAACTTTCCCCTAGCTCAGCCTCGCTTTCATGACTCCCAAACTGTGAGGAGGTCTTTTGAGTCTAAGCAAACAGCCGAAAGAGTGAGCATCACCTGACAGAACAGTCCTCTCCCAGTTTGGGTTGCACTGCAGCTCCTTGGATTTCAAATATACGAGGTACCCTTTTATAAAGCCAGACTGGAAGTCGCTGGCATAATCCTGCCATTTTAGACTGAAGGAGTTTGGGGTCAAGTTATGAATCGTCACTCCTGGATTCACCGACGGAGCTAGGGAAGGAAGATAAAGCAAGAACAAGTCATGGTTTGGGAATGGTCTCACAACACTTATGCAAACTAACCACACGTCACAGGCAGCTCTGGACGCCGAGCGCCTGTCAAGGTAAGGGCTTTGATCTCTTTCCCTGGATATTGTGTACCAACACACAGTTCTGAGTTCTCATATAAGCCTTTCATAAATGAAGACATACATTGATTAAGTAATTTGTGCAAAAGCCACAGGGGGAAAAGTGAAAAATAAAAGGTCCATCTTAGACTTGGCCCTGTCCTTGAAGTCCCAACAGCACTTTGTGAACTAGAGAATTGACAGGCATGAAGAGGGAGGGACAGAGAAGGCAAGATATGTTTAAAGATATGAGAGGGGATTTGGAGAATTCTGTCCCCAGAACAGGGCAATGTGTGTTATGAAACACGCCGGGAATGTACCCGGTAAATCCTCTCCCCCACCCCAGCACGCACATTTGTGCAGTGTCTGCACACAGAGATGCATTCACAAGTGACACGCCCCTTCCTGTCCCCTCTGTCCACCATGAATACTGGATCAGCTTTTCTAAAGGAAGAATGTTAGAGTCAGTCTGATTGGTAAGATAACCAGGAGCCTGCTTCCAGAGTCCAGTGACCCTAATGACAAACACTCCATTGGGAAGAGCTAGCATCCTATTCTGGTGCTGGGACAGGGATAAATGTTTACAGGAGGCAATTTCCTGACAATTCTAAAAGAAATGAGGAGATTTTTTTGAAGCTGAAACCCTTTGACCCGAGGATTCTATGTCTTGGAGTCCATGGAGCACCATCATTATAGGCATAGATGATAACTTGCTTGGTAAAGTCTTGCTTTCTAAGCATGAGAGCCTGAATCTTGTCTTCAGAACACATACCAAAAAGCCGAGAGTGGTGGTGCTTTTCTTGAAAGCACAGTGTATGTGGAGGGAGAGAGAGAGAGAGAGAGAGGGAGAGAGAGAGAGAGAGAGAGAGAGAGAGAGAGAGAGAGACAGAGACAGAGACAGAGACAGAGACAGAGACAGAGAGAGAGAGAGAGATTTCTGGGGTTCACTGGCCAGTCAGCATAGCCTACTTGGTGAGCTCAGGCCGGTGAGAGACAGACTCAAAAAGCATGGTACATGCTACTTGATGAAACACACACACACACACACACACACACACACACAATTATGGATAAAGATAAAGAGTTAGCTAAAATGAAAATAATTCAGATCAGAACAAGAGAGTGGACAGCAAAAGAGAGATGTACAACTTAGAGCTACAAGATACCTGAAGATATATTTTTCAGTTTCTGAAAGAAAATCATTGCACTCATTCTAAATTGTCCAACAATAGGTGGCTTGGCACATGCAGAGGGGCTCCTTTCCATCACGGAAGTAGCACAGTGGTTAAATAATATATTGTGGCATTAATCAAGAAAGAAGTCAAAGAACTTCGTTGAACATCTCGTTTTTATTTAAGAGTTTAACGCTATAGAGAAGTGGGTAACTGCAGTAGTTGCTGGACATTGCCCTTTGGGTGTTAAAATTAGCAAAGATTTCATCCTCTTTCATGCAATAATTTATACATATCCTATAGTGAAGATGTTTCATTTATATGACTTTAAAAACGTAATGCAAATTGTTTTTAAGTTAATGGAACCATAAAATTAAGTATGGGAATGCAATCCTTCTAAACACAAAACTATGGTGCAGCACAAGTCTTCCTGAGTTGTGCCAAGTGCCTTCTACTTACCCACTTCCTGGGTGTATCCTCTTTGTTTCTCTACTAACCGAACACTCTGTTCCACAGATCTTTCAAAAATTCTGAAGTTGTAACGGACCCCTCGCTTAAAGGCGTCTAGAGAAGAGAAGCCAAAAGTTTTTAGGACGATGCAATGACATCATTTGAGCTGAGCAGGAAAGGATGAATGGGGAGCAAGCATCCCCCGGTAGTTTCTCTCTCAAGATCTTTCCACTCTTCCCTCCAGTGTGTCCTTCCTTCTGCTGGGCCTTGGAGCTTTCTGTATTGTGAACATTGTGCTGTCTCCAGTCAGTGGAGAGTGGCATGCGCTCTGGAGCCAGGACCCTCAGCCCGCCTCACCCATGCTCTCAGGCCCCTGAATCTGCAGGGGTCTCCATCACTTTCTGGAGCTAGATGATTCCCAAATCAGTCCTTTAGCCTGTATGTCCTACTTAAAGCACTCCCTTGAGCCCCTTTGACCTCTCTAAACCAGCAGGCATTAGCAAGTTGTAGATTCACTGCAGGAGGGGAGTGATCATGCCTAAAAGTTCATTGAGACTGAAAGCTGATTCTGTTTCCATCAACTCTATGCCCTAAATGTCCAAGTTTTTGTTGTTCTCTCCATCTGCAAAAGCTTTCTGCAAGCGGTTCAGCTGTCCCTCTAATTTAGAGGAGACATTTATTAAAATCTGCACTATGGGCCTACATTTACATGCTCTGCTACAGTAGATTTTTAAGTCTGAAGGCCACAATCCATCCCCAGAAAGTCTGATCTCCAAGCAACCTCGCTGGACTTGTCACTTCAAAATCACTAGCCTGACACAAAATATCTGTAGGTCAGAACTGAAGTCTGTGTTAGACTTCCTGCAAGAGGGCTATGCAAGGAGGAGTGCAGAGAGCTCTCACCTGAGGTGATGATGGTGCTTGTGGTATTGGGACCTACGTTCTCCCACTGCAAATCACAGTATTGGTTCTGAGAATGTGCACACCAGTCCACAACATAGCCTATCGCGTCTCCAGATACCAGCTCCCAGGAAATATTGAATCCATTGTTTATACCTTTAATTGTTTTTTCATGGACCTCTTCTGTGCAGAAAGAAATAGAATAATACTTTTGATTCAGTTCATTGTGTGTGTGTGTATTTTATTATGTTTAATAATATATATATATATATATATATATATATATATATATATATATATATATATATAACGATTTCCAAGGAAGGAAAGAAGCCAACGCTTGCAATGTTTGCTTCTCAAGGGCTTCTGTACCCAAAGCCTTGGCCCCCAGATTGTGGCACTCTTTGGAAGCAGTGACTTCTTTCAGTTGTTGACATTGGGAGACTGAAGTTATATTCCTGGGAACACTATGAAAGAAGATATTGGGACCCTGGCTCTGTCCTCTCTTTGCTTCACAAGCACCATGAGGTAAGTAGCTTTTGCTCTATCATAAGTTACCCTCAATGATATTCACCCCCCACAGCTCCCAAGGCAACAAACTAACCAACCCCACCATGTCAGTGTCTACCACCTTATAATTTGTTCCCCTCCAGTACTTTGTCATAAGAATGAGAAGTTGACTAACACAGTCTCTCACAGGAAAGAACCTCTAATTGCTATAGAGGATTGAGTTCCTCACTATCTCTATTCTTCAAATCATGTTTCAAACCAGTCTCAAAGCAGCAGCTTGCTAAGTGGTAGGATCCTAAGTTTGGGATGTCTAGTGTACATGGTTCACTTGTAATGTATTTGTAATGATTCACTTTCAAGAGTGCCTCCAACGAACGAGCTTAGATGCAGCTACGAATGAACAGAAAATGCTGGAACCCTGATGAGAAGCTTGCTAAGGACACCTCCCATCACCACCAACCAAACTAAAAGGGTAGAGTAGCAAATTACTAGCAGACAAGCTTTCCTGCTAGGTCATCCAACTGATGTTCTTGATTTCTCACCCCGAGTGGAAAGGGATGGGGGAGACTTGTGTGTTAGGGTGACAAAAGGTGTCTTCCATGCTCCATCGATGGCCTTTCCGGGTTCACACTCAGCTTTGTAAAGTCATGAGATGAACCTCCTTGTCCCCATTACTCTGAGCCTCCAGTGCTCTTACAGAGTGAGGTCACATTCCTGACATCTCTGAACAAGTGAAGAGGAAATGTCGGTTTTGCTGTGAGACAGATTTCTCTCTTTGACGGAGGAAGGGGAGGAAGCGGTGTGGGTCAACTTCCGCTGCGAACCTGCACACTGAAGAAACCACCTCAACAACTTTTACTGTAGTCTAGACCTGTGCTCCTGCTGTGTGACAGTTTCAAGGTCCAGAAAGATGAGCAGCATCGTACTTCCATGCAGTGATTAACGAACTAGTAATTAGGACTTTCAGGTGAAACCGGACGCCCAGAAAAACCTGAAGTGTGGGTTTTAGTGAACATTTGTGGAAATGCGTGAAGCTCTTCAGTGTCAAGGTTCACTGTTGCCTCAAGTTATGGCTTTATTTGTCTGTCACTATTTAGAAATATCATCAAAGTTCCCCTCAAGAACGGAAGCCAAATGGGCTAACGCTGACTTACCATGTCCAGAATCACTAGAAAGGACCACCAAGGACTCAGGAGATGCCCCCGCGCTGTTGTTGGCTGAGATGTGAATCTTGTAGGGATGCAGGTCCAGGCTCAGGTTTGTGCCAAGGGCTGGCGCCCGAACAGAATACTGTTCTGACTCCGTTGGATTGGCTTCATTTTCTACAACTATATTATAGGATATGATTTTGCCATTGGCCTGTGATTTTAATAGTGGCTGAAAAAGATGATAATCCTTTCAAAATGGGCTTTACTCTAAAATTACTTTTTTTATTTCTTCCATCCCTTAGCTGCCCAATCCTCATATACATAAGACCATATATACCCACTCATATATATGCACACACCTATGTGCACATACATATGTACATATATACAACATTCACACATGTACACATATATACATATTAGAATAAATATGTCTCTGTGTGTGCACATGTGTACACACTCACGCACCAGCACATTCATCAAATTAAATAGAGAAATCATCTCAACAGCAAGCTTAGAATCAGGCATATCAATCTAACTGAAGAGAGCAGAGACAAAAATCATTTAGAGACTATATGAAAGATTTATAGTATATCCAGAGGGCAGGGACTGAGTCAAAAGTCAAAAGGAATATGGACTCCTTAGCTCTGGAGGAAATAAGATTTGAGAGGCAGCTGGAGGAAGACACAAGAGTGGAACTAGCACCCAGAAGTTTTATAAGAAGAGTCTGTGTCCTGGCCTCCCTTTACCTGGTCTTCTCTCACCCTGACCTCTGCCCCTTAGTTCATATTCCCTCTTCTAGAAGATGCTCGTGCTTACAGAGAAGTCCTGACCCTCACAGTCCCAGGTCAGCATCCATCAGAGCTTCCTGAGGTCTGCTCTTCTGGGAGCAGGCTATGTCTTGCTCTGTGGACCCCTGCATCCCAAATTAAGCTACAGCTGTCCTTTCAGGGAGTGGACAGAACTCAGACATCCTAGCAGAGCCACACATGTATATGCAGAGACCCAAAGACCATGCCAAACCCAAGGGGAGAAGAAAAGCTGGGTGAGGCTGCGACAATGGGCCAACAATCGCCTATTAACTACCATGCTTTGGTGTGAGACACTGAGGAATCTCAGAGCCCTGAATACAGAGCTGGCCTTTCAGGTTGTCACGAAGTGGATTGGGCCAGGCAGCCGCAAAAGGTTGATCTTCTATTATAAAGTAATAACTTGATTCGAAACTTTTGTATTTACATATCCATAATTCAGAAGCAGATAATGTGACTCTAGACAGAGCTCTTTGTCTTGAGCCTTGCAAAGGTTGCAGTGGACCTAAGTAGAACACTCAGAAAAGATTCTAACAATCACAATCAACCATCAGCCCTCAGTTGGGCTCAGGGACGTTGTAGCCCAAGCACTAGGACTGGGTATGGAGTGGGTCTTTCTCCCTGATAATCAGCCCTGTGAGGCTGACACCATGGTTTCTCCCAACTGGGGAGGGCACTGCTGTCCAGAAGCGGCAAGTCTTACCTTCCAGAATAAGGTCACAACTTGTCTTCCATTCTCTGTCCGCACGTCTCTCCACACATCAAGAGCTTCTGAGGGGGCTGAAATGAACCAAAGACAAGTCCCAAGGTCATTTTGTCTGCAAAGAAGGTCATACATTCCATGTTCTTCTAAGCCAGTGGTTCCAACCTTTCCTAATGCTTCAACCCTTTAATACGGCTCATGTCATGGTGACCCCCCCCACAACTATAAAATTATTTTGTTGTTACTTCATATTGTAGTTTTGCCACTGCTATGAATCACAATGTAAATGTCTGATGTGCAACCCCTGCAAGGGTCATGACCCACAGGTTGAGAACTGCTGTTTCAAGCCATGTTTGTTCCTGTCCTCCCAGGGGCTTGTAGGCCAAGCTGTCTCTTTCTGTGACGTCTAGCCATGGGTCCACAGCCACACTGCTTACTCAGCACTCGCAGCGTGGGTTTTAAATGCTTTCACTGTCTATATTCATTGGTCATGATACGTTACATTAAGAACATGTTCATAGAAGTTTACAGTAGGTGCTTTTAAAACAAAGTTAATCTGTCCCGAACACAATACCAAACTTGAAACCCACCAATGAGCCCTAGAGCCTCTGGAGGTCACTAATAATAATTTTTTTTTTTTTTGGTCAGAACAATTCTCAGAGGATGTAGGTCAGTTTCCCAACAACTGTCATGCACAAAGCTAAGAGAGACACACTAACCTAGGCCTTTGGGCCAGCAAGCCCAGGGGCCCTGCCTGGCATTCATGGTTTTTCTCTGCTGATCCCTCACTGGAGTACAACCTGGAAATACTTCCCTATCCCCTCTGCTTCCTGATCCTGTCAGCTGTCTCCTATTGGCACTCAGAGAGCTGGCTGACTGGTCCCCAAATGATGGCACTACAAGCTGCTTCCAAGAGTCTAAGAGGAGCTGCTGCTGGCCTCGGCTCGTCTGACTTTGAAACCCTAGCTTCTGGCTCTGGGCCCGCGTCTTTGGACGAGCTCCAGGAACACCGTCTAAAGAGTGAAAAGTGAGATGAAAGCTCAGAAAGCAACCTGCTGACATGTCCCAGTCCTTTCTCTCTGCCTTTGCTCATTTACGTGAACTGAGAGTTGACTGCACTGTATCTGAACTTACTCCATTGATATATTAGAAAGGGGAATCTCTCTCTTCCCTGTCTACTGTCTGTCTATTTCTATCAATCATCTATCTTTCTATATCTGTCTGTCTGTCTGTCTGTCTGTCATCTATCTCTAAGATCTCGTATGTATCTAATCTACCTTTAATCTGTCATCTATCAATCTTATCATTGATCTGTATTTTTTTTTCAGTGTTTAGAGTTGAATCCAGGTCCTTGAACCCCTAGCCAGCTGGACCACTCTATTAAGCCAAGACTACTCTGGGTAACTCCCTTTAAAGCTGTTTGGGGGCAGATCTAATGTATATAGAACAGTGGTAAAATTTAGAAAAGGATACTTGGGAACCATGCCTGTTGTAGCTATTTTATAGACGTTTCCTCCTTTGCTTTTCTGCAGTGTACTCATCCTTATTTACCCCATTCTCTCAACAAGGAAAATAAGGCTCAGAGACAATTGCTTAAAACATGCAGAAGGGAGACTGAAGCCACCGAAACTCATGACTGACAGCTTCCCAGCTATGACATTATTCAGGAAACCGATGGTCACTTTCAGGCCTAATGCTCATAAGCATGTCTCTGTGATGGAGAAATAATAATATCAATGTGTTTCCTTTTAAACTTCTAAAAAACGCACTTTTCATTTGTCGCCTTTTGCTTTTAAAGGGTGGATGCAAATGCTGCTAAGATGAGTACGTAGTTTCCGGTTTGCAGTTCATTTTGCTTCATACTTGTGTAATACTGTGTATTCTGCATAGAACCAAATTTTCCATTGTGTTCTTTTATGGCCATACTTTGACATGAATGAGAGAGCAATCATCAAAAGGGAAGGTACGGGCTTCCTTGGCTAAGGTGAGGGGTAGCTGCTGACAGCGCAGACTGCATCCTTTTAGCTCATGGAGAGTCACAGGTGTGGCTTCTCGCTGCAGCAAGGCCCTATGGATGCAACTCACACTCACACGTATTCTCAAAAACTCTATGCTTGGCTGTAAATCCGACCTCAGCTGAGCCGGGAAGTAAAACTCCAGCTTCTCTCGTTGGACTTCAACCTTTGCATGGGCATTCTTCTTCAAAACTGTCTATTTGTAACATGGACATGTTACATCAACAAGCATGCATGTATAATATTTAACAAAATGAAGCTGTTCCACTTTTTTCCTACGTTCTGTTCTGGTTTGGTTTTGAGAGGATAGTAATGTGATATGAGGTGAAGGGCCGTGAGGGGGCAGTGCACAAAAGTCGATCTCTGTGTTAGAAAACTATGGTCAACTGCTTCAATGACCAGCTCATTGTTCCCTCTAATTCCTGATATCAAAGGTGCAATGATACGAGAGAGAGAGAGAGAGAGAGAGAGAGAGAGAGAGAGAGAGAGAGAGAAACAGACAGACAGACAGACAGAGACAGAGACACAGAGAGAAAGGGAGGAGAGAGAAGGAGAAAGAGAGAGAGAGAGAGAGAGACAGAGAGACAGAGAGACAGAGAGACAGAGAGACAGAGAGACAGAGAGAGACAGAGAGAGACAGAGGAAGAACGCAGAGCCTCACTGCAGCCCTGGAGAGCCAGAGCCAGGCTGCTACAAGCGAGCCCCAGTGCAGTCCCAGTCTTTGTCTCTCTGCCTTAGTGGTCTCCTATGTAAGTGGGGAATAGGATCAGTTGCATACATGACAAGGAACACAAAGCATCGTGAAGCATCGGAGATGAGCTTCAATTGCTTTATCGTGTGTCTGCTGTTCACTATCCGAGCAAACACAGCGAGTCCCTTCAACACTTGGGCACAAGTTGCCTCATCTAGGAAATAGATACTAGGCATGATTTTATCTTGAACTGGAAAGGTTTGAGAGTTGGGCCATCTCACCGTGTGACACCCATCTAAGTCCTGGGACGTAATTTGGAGAACAGTCATGTATACGCAGGACTGAAGGAAATCTACAAAGACAATTGGAGAGGACCCTGGTGGACCAGCACTGAGAAGAACCACTTACTAATTAAGGTGACTGTCCCAAAGACCATGACATCCCCAAGGACAGTCTGCTCCTGTGTGGAATGAGGCCAGTGCTTCCCAAGGCACTGACACATCTTTTGTCCTCAGTCACCAGTTAAAGATCCACACCTACATCCAAAGCCAACCCAGCAATAGCAAAGAAACTACTTGAGAGAACATAGACAGAAGTAACACTGTCATCAAATGTCTTTGCCCATTACCCATGTCATCCAGCTTTAAAGTATGACATCCGCTTTGTTTTAACACTTTCCTCTCAGAATTTGGCACAAATGAAATCTCTGAAGGAACTCAGCCCGTAGCCTGTGGCTTAAACCTGTGAGATCAATACCAGGGAGCCCACATACCAGCCTCGGGTGTTCTGAACTTCTTTTGCATCCAGTCACTCCATTTCCAGAAGTGGTGGGCACTCGCACAGCGCACACAAGCCTTGTACTCTGTGTCTGGTGCCAGATCACTGAAGAGGTAGTTGGCGCTCGTGTGGACAGAAACGTTGTGCTCCTGGGTCAAGAAAGTGAAGACAAAAAATGAAGACTACACTTGCATTTGTGTTGCAAGGCCAAATCAGAATACTGCAGTCTCCGGTTTGGATGAAGACTAGGTCTTTCAAGAGAATTTTTTTCCCTTAGGTTTTGTTTGTTTGCTTGCTTTTTTCACGCCAAATATTTAGATCAATTGCAGGGCCCCCTTCCAACACATCGTCCATACTATGAACCAATATTGAAGTAAGGGCCTGACTGATTGATTTATCTTATTGTGGGGTTGGTTTTTTTTAGTTGTTGTTGTTTTTGTTTTTCTGTTTGGGGCAAAGTTTTTCAATGTAGCCCTGGCTGGCTTGTGCATCAGGCTGACCTCCAACTTCTAGTAATCCTCCTGCCTGTGCCTCTCCAATTACAGGTGTGCACCAGAATGCTTGGTTTGAAATAGGCATTTTTTTCTTGTTTGTATTTTGGTTGGTTTTGCAGATAGAGTCAAATTATGTATCTAAAGATCTCTTTAAACTTGTGATCTCCTAAGTAAGCCCCCTGGACGGTAGGATTACGAGTGTGTGACACCCGAGCTGATAAAAAGCTCGGTCTGCCATTTCTCTGCTTAGGTACATCAAAGATTTTCAAACGTAGGAGATGAACAGATGTTCTTACATGTATCACTGCTCCTTCACACTGGAGTTCAACCTGACACAAAAGTGTGTAGTCTCCACGGGAGGGAACCTTCCAAGTCATGTGGGCTTTTGTAGCACCTACAATTTTAAGAGTGACATCATGGGGAGCCTTTGGATGAACTGTCAATAAAAGAAAGAGGAACAAAAGGAGATGTCAAGCAGCTCAGGTAACAGGTAATTCATCTCACCATTTCTTTATTCACCAATGCTTTTTACTTATGTTTAGGAAAATGCGGACAATGTGACTTGCTGACAATATATATTGTGTCAAGTACATGATCTCTTTCACTCACTGATTGCCTTATGTATTAATACTAAGTATATTAATCACTGAAATAAAACACAGACTCTTAAAATTAAATATAATCAGTCAGCTTGTGGAAGAGGGTCAAACTTTGAAGAAGGCAGTCAATAGAGAAAGGTTATAATACAACCTAAATCTAACTAAAAGAATATTCACAATATCAAGGAAGTAACCCTGAACAATCCAATATCTAAAACATTCAATAATAATGTCACCAATTGTCAAGGGGAAAGATCATTAACAAATGCCAGCCTCCAAATGACCCAGGTGACAGAACTGCCACAGGAGAGTTTAAAATAGGTCCATGAGCCAAAGCCACACAGTTGGAATGGATCTAAGGAAACTAATAAAAGGCAAAAAGAAAGGAGGACTAATGCAGAGGTGAGTTACATAAGAAGAGGGATGCTGAGGTGTGGCGCAGGAGGGGAGGAGGCATTCATACTAAGGATGTTTGAAAAGCCATAGAGAAAACAAGTATTTTAGAACATCATATACATAATTTTGATTTAATAGAGTACACTACACATGGGACTATGTTTATCCCAGGTACCATACATTGGCAAATAAAAAACTCAGCACATTCCCTTAAATTGTTGATCATAGGCATCCCAGAGACTCTTAAAATAGTCCAAGTTACTCCCAGTGCTCTTGGCTGCCCACTAAAACTTGACGGTAAGACATTATTGCTGAAGCTGCAACACACATTAGTCACAGGACATGGAGAAATCTAGTCAGTAGTGACCAGAAGGCTTCCTGCTGCTAGGTGTCTTTCTGGAAGGGGCTATACAGACTGTTGTGGGAGGACAGGAAATCCATCAACAATCTTACCAACTGTGAACCTGATGAAGTGTAATAATGACCAGTGTGGTAAAGATGCTTTGAGGTACAATAGTGGGATAAATGCTATAGGGGTAACCAGCACCTTTATGCTTGGATTCATGGCCCACCACAGAGGAGGAAACACATGTGTGGTACCACAAGTCTGGCCAAGAACAGTTCTGTGTTATAACACAGCACCAAACTGCACTCTAAATGTCCACCTCTCTCCCCATAGAGTGGTGTGCAAAATGAAGGGTAAACCAAAATATAACAGAAGAAAGGGGAGAAAAAAAGAACCAATAGACAATTTTAGAACCGGAAAATACAGTATGGGAGATGAGACCCTGGTGGGAGTCAGCTGGGAAAGATGGAGAATGGCTATGGGCTCTAAATATCACATGGGAAAATCAGAAACTTTAGACTTTTCCATGGTTTTGGATAGTAGAGAGCACAGCACATTTCTTAGTTGCCCAAAGAAAAAACCCAATAAATTAGAAAGCTGACGACCTCAAGCAGTTAAAGGACAAAGAGTGGCCCTTGGTACTCTTACCTGCTTCTGGGTTAGGCTCTTTTGTTTTTGGCTGCATTCTAGACAGAGGAATGTGGATCAGATACTATTACCTGTCTGAGCAATGTCCCTGTCACAGATGAAACTTTGAACCACACAGTGCCTATGTCCATTCGGGCCTGTCATCTGAGTTATAGATTACTCAAGGAACGCTCTCCCGCTGAGGGGGGGGGGAGAACAGGACATGGCCTCACTTATATGGGACTTAACATAGATTTAAAAAAATGTTTCAAATAACCCGGTCACCTTGTGATATCCAACTGACTATTCCTAAAGCTTTCTGAGCATGAAAACAAGCAGCAGACTTCTTATATCATGCCAAATGCCATACCAGATGCCAAAAAGAATATCCCAGAAAGAAAAATGATAGGTTGGCCTGACTAACTCAGAAACAGGTAGGAGGTAAGGAATGAGTGAGTTTCTCTCCACACAGCACACACACAACTGCCATGTCATTTTGGTTCTTTACATTCAAGGAGATGAATAGCATCCCTGTCTTTAAATGGAGCCTCCTGTAACAGGATGCCTTGCAAGTCATTCAGTAAGTCATGATCCAACCCTCACACCCTCACCTTCAAAACCTTTAGGGTCTGCTAGCCTAATGCAGTCATAAATGTTCAGGACCTCCAAGTGTGCTTGACTCCAGAGTAGACAACAGAAAATTGCCGCCAGGTGTATCTAACTCTCAGATTTGGAGCATAGGCACTGGCCCCCACCCCCGGTCCCAACTCTTTCTTCTTTTCTTCATTCCAGGGTTTCACTACATTACAAAGGATAGGTTCAAACTCATAATTGGCCTCGGCTTCCCAGGTTGTTGGGACTTCCTGACACTGGGGTTCCTTGCTTGCTGTTGAACACCACTCTCAGACCAGGCATCAGATAGCCAGGGCTTTGCATGTGCCACCATGGCATGAACTATCAGCTCTTACTTGGTTAAATACAAATTCTACCAGTGAAATGGAACAGAGTTAACAGAGCTTAATTATTCAATGAAGTTGTGCATTTAAGACCAATTACCAATGAACCCCATGGGGTTCAAGAGGACCAATTACCCCATGAACAGATACCTCACTTACCAGAAGGGTCAAGTGATGCTTAAGCTCTTACCAGGTGTATGTGGAGAATTAAAAACCTACTGGCAAGGTTTTACTGACAGCTTTGTCTAACCAAAACCAAAATGAGCTGTGGTGGCTGCCATCTGAGCAGTAGATGGCAACCTTTCGACTAAAATTGGGTATGAGTAGTCCAATCTGCCGTTGGGCCAAACTACATGCTGTGGTGACAGTCACACTTCTGTTCCTGCCATTCTCCCTACCTCCACTCGCCACATAGGGATAGAGGTAGGAAGTGGAGCTAAGGCTTGAACCAAGCGTGATGGGCTGTTTGTAATAGAGTGGTTAATTACAGTCTCACCATGGAGAAACCATGACAACCCAGAGAGGAACGAATGAATAGCATGACCCAGCATATCATAAAAGAGAAAATGGATGTGTTTCCAATATAAGACGAGATATTTAAACTTGTAACCATCAAGAAATGCCATCTTATGCTCAATTCAGTTGGCGGAAATAAAAAGTGATCCTTCGACCTTAGGGAGAGTAAGTAAGCCCACAGAGTGAGCATGTAACTGGGAAAATTACCTTGGAATATGATTTGAGAGGTAAGCATTCAGGAAGACTAGGTCTTGACCAATCCCATTCTTAGATACATACTAAAAGGTGGATATGAGTACAGGCACATGTAAAATCCTAGTATTAATCAAAACTCTACGTCAAGGAAAACATGACACAACTTTCGAGCCATTGAAAGAACAAAATGAATGAACAAAATAGTGTTCGTTCACAGGAAGTGCTATGTAGTAGTACAAAGAAGAGATCACAGCAATGTTGCCAGGGCAAACACATCATGCCAATTTAATTTTATATAAAAATTACTAGATTACTATAGATGCCTTGATATACAATAAGGCCTGAACTTTCCCGATCCTTAGAACGAATAGGAAATGAGAATACAAATCCATATTCCTACATACATCTGAAAGCAGTCGGCGATCTGGGTAGAAGAGTAGAGAGAGAGGTGCTGGGGTAGGCCATGCCATAGGTGCATGCCTCATTTCCAGTTTTAAAGTTTGTTAGAGAGCTCACTGATACTTGAGATGTGATCAAAACAAGTGCTTCAGAATGTGCACATCCATGAGGGTAAGAGTGAGCAGATAGAAGAACAAAGACCAGCTTCACTCGGGTTGTGGACTAGGCCAGTATCTACAGCGCATTCACTGGGTTGCATTGTATATAATGGTATGCTAGTGGCCATCATGGGCTGTGGCATTGCTGTCTCACCTCTGTGGGTCAGGTTAAAACTGATGCTGACACTTCTTTTCCTTAGGTTGTTTTCAGCTGTGAGAGTGAAGTTATATGTTTCCTGTGAGTCTTCAGTGATTTGCCAGGTATGCGAGTTTCTGTGGTTAGAAACCTCACGTCTCCCAGAGAACCTTAAAAAACGGAAAGAAAAAAAACAAGACAGCAAAGACAGGGTTTAAATACTTCCATAAAAGCAGATGTATCCTGATTCCTTGGGACATTAAAAACCATAAATTCATCGATCTGTCACCGATGGATACCAACAATGAAACTGTCTCAATGAACTTCTGTATATGATGACATTTCCTTATGGGTGGTAAAGACATCAATTAATCTAGTTGTACATTCTTAAATCTTTAGAAAAGTTGGGGAAAGTCATATCAACAGATAAAACTATTTTAATATAAATATACACAATCTATTATTCTCATTTTTATTGTACATGTTCTTTCAGAGCACATCAGGTAAAAGGTTCTATCCCCCAGTAGAAAAGATTTTCTTGTGATTCCAGAAGGTGGTTCTAAAACATTTTCTGAAATGTCTACGTATAGCTCTCCTTCTATTCCATATGACTTTTTTATGAGGAGAGTTGAAGACTTTCTAAAGACACACTAATATAGGCTTAACTCTAAAGGGTAGGAGGAAAAGATGTATCCAGAAGAAAGGAAGACACACCCAAGAGTACGTGTATCTTCTCTAAGGGTGTGTGCTTCTCTAAGAGAGAGTCGCTTGTCACGTGACCATTGAACAAGGAAAATCCTGTAGATGATGTAACCAGAGCAGACTCACGATTCATATAAAGTGTAGTTTTGGGAACGTTGTTTATGCCAACTCAAAGTCGTGTCTATCCCAGGTTCCCACAAACAGTTCAAAGTCTTAAAGTCTTGGGTTTCACAGGAAAAATTCTTAGGTTCCTCAAGCACTTCTGTCCGTACAAAGGAAAAGATGAGAGATCTAATTAACCCCTTTCATTGAAAAACAAGTCAAAAGGAAAGTTCTGCCTGGAGTCTGAAATCACAGTCCCCCAAACAACGAAGGGATCAAAAGATGGAAGTCATCAGATCAGTAGCCCCAGAGAGGTTCTTTAGGGGCTTCTCCGTGTTAGTCTCTCCTCATTCTTGGAGATCTTGGGGATAGTCTATATTGTGCATGAGGTTGACACCGTGTCTATCTGAAAGAGGGTTGGTGTCCCATGTTGGCTCTGTGGCTTCCATTAAAGCCCAGGTATGTCAGCAGACTGAACTGGTTCACTTCTACAGCAGGGAGCAGAGAGTCCTGGGAATAGTGAAGCTCCTCAAAAAGGTAGAGTTCCCAGAGCCTAGAGTAGAGGTGGTGGAAGCATCTGGGGCTGGAATTCCCTCCTACAGCAAGAGATGTCTCAGATACTGTCCTATGGTCTAGGTATCTGATGGAAACTTGAAAGCACACTCTGAAAACCACATAGCAAGGCATATTGTGACCTACAGAAGTCAGCATGTCCTCACTTCCACAGGCCACTCAGTTAAGAACACTATTGGCCACTGCTGGTAAACTAATACACTGCGTCTACAAGTCTCTCATATTCATGGATTCTCTAAATCATTACTATGGCCACTTACAGAAATGACCAAGAGGATAGGCCAAGCTAGGAGATAAGGTCATCATAGCTTTTGACACTGTGCACCCTCTTTCTGTAGTTGGCTGGCTGACAGCAGCCTCCTTCTCTCCATGATTTGGAGAGGATTCCAGGTCAGTTGAGTGGAGGCAAAGAAGAATATTTTTCAGTGGTTCAGGTCATAAACTGAAATCTCTTTCTTTAATACTATAAGTTCTCTGAATAAAACTGATACCAAAGGTCTCGGGTAAATAGGATATCCTGGGAGTATTGCTGCTGCGTATTATTTTCAGAACCTTCTTTCGGAAAACTTGTGAAGTCAAAGGAAACTAAAACCAAGTTGGAACATGTTTCTTTGCCTTCTGGTAAATAAGAGGGAAGGAGACCTAACATTCTAATGCAGTGGTTCTCAACCTGTGGGGTCATGACACCCACAGGGGTCGCATATTAGATATCCTGCATATCAGATATTTACATTATGGTTTATGGTTTTGACAGTAGAAAATTACAGTTGTGAAGAAGCATTGATAATAATTTCGTGGTTGGGGGTCACTAGAGCATGAAGGATGGTATTAAATAGTCACAGCATTAGGAAGGTTGAGAGCCACTACTCTAATACTTACTTGAGACAAAGAGAACAGTACCAAATGTTTTTTTAGTACCATTCATGGCTTTACAATTGACGTTTGTCCCTGCGTTGTTAAGGAACACTACATTATTCAATTTTATTAGTGACAGGTGTGAATCAAGTTGCTCTCCACGGATTGGCTCTTCTTGCAACTTACAGGATACATTATATAGATTCTGCCCACTCATCAAACAGATGGTGACATTGGAACCTTCTTCCAACAGTCTGTCTTCAGGAAATATTAATAATGTATCAGGTGGAACTGAAACTTGTGCTGCAAGACAAAGGGCCTTGGTTAGAATATTACTCAGGTTTCAAGACACATCCCCTCCCACTCCCTGTAGATAATATGGTTTTATTCTACCTTCTGGGAAAAATGGCAGCCTAAACCATGTGATTCCTGGACCTTTCGGTAGGAGGAAACCAACTTCTCCACTGAGGTACCTTTTTTTTTTTTCCTTTTCTTTTCTTTTTTCCGGAGCTGGGGACCGAACCCAGGGCCTTGGGCTTGCTAGGCAAGCGCTCTACCACTGAGCTAAATCCCCAACCCCCCTGAGGTACCTTTTGTCATACGGTCCCAGCTAAAACAGCATCACTAGCATCACTTCTGGTCCCTGTGATGTTGCTGTTGTTTGTAGCTGCTCTCTGTGGGGCTCCTACCATGCAGGAAACCTTCATGAAGTGTTTGGGTTCCTTATCTCAAGTCTCTCAAGACCTCTCACCAGCGAGATAGGCAGGGACTCGGAGCTAAGTTTGCTTCACTTGTCAGTAGTACAAAAGCCTGTTCGGTTCTCCTGGGTCTCTGTGAGTGTCAATTTGAGGCTCAGAACCCCTGGGAGATCCTCTATTGTCAATGTCAGTGTCTGGGAGACCTATGCGTGATCATATAGATTAGGTTAATCAAGATGGGAAGACTTTGTCACTGTGGTCGGCACCAGTCCCTGACTGGGATCCTGGACTGTAGGAAATGGAGGATGCGAGCGGAGCACTGGTTCTGTTTCCTCATGCTGGGTGAGATGTGATCAGCTGTTGCAAGTCCAAACCCGACCTGACTGTCCCTGCCATCATGAACTGTGTGCCTGAAATAAGAGCCAAAACGAACTCTCCCTTAAATCGCTCAAACATGACAAAAACTGCCCAGCTCCAAAACCCTTCTCTCCCCACCCACCCCACTGCATCACATCCTTCCCCTTTCCCAGAGATGCTGCTCACCCAACTCCCATCTCCTGCTCCAGTCTTTCCTTCTGTATGACCTTTGACATATCAAAGTCCTAAGGAATCTCCCTCTCAGAGGAACTTCCTCATTCTTGCCACCTTCTCTAGAGTCTCCCTCTAGGTGGCCTTCTAGAAGAATCTTCTCCTCCCACCCCCCACTCAGGCTTCGCCACCTCACCTCTCTCTTGAGCCTGATGTAGCAGGCCCCTAGGTATTGTTATCACTGACCTCAGCCAAGCCGAGTGGAGTGCATAGCTCTTCTGAAGGTTGTTGAGATCTCTAAATGATTCTACTGAACACTCACAGTGGAGAAACCGCCCTCTGAGACTCAGGATTGATTCCCATTTGTACTTGCATAAATTTTACAGTTACAGCTCTGAGAAGTCTAGTCAATTTTACCAAAGTTGTTTATGGAGTGCTTATTTCTTTCTCCCACTGTCGTTTGAGTGTTCAGAGATGGAATCTCACTATTCATTCTTGGCCAGCCTTGAATTCTCTATACAATCCATCCAAGATGACCTTGAATTTATCTTACCCCCTGACTCAGACCTCCTGAGCACTGATGTCATGTGCCAACATTCTTGGGTTCCTTACTATCTTTCTGCATTTATATTTTCTTTCTGCATATTTCAGCAGTAGATATGGTTGTGAACTGCATAACCTGTGTACATTCTTTACTTTCCCTGGACATCATTTTATGTATCTATGAAGTGAGGGTAAAAATAAAGCCTATTTTTCAGTGTCAGTGTGATAGCTAGACCAATGGCTAGTGTTTAGAACTGTAGAATGTAATTTTATTATAATCAATGTATGCACTAAACTAGTCCTGGGTTAATAGGGTTCCACTTAGAGTTAATAAATTTGCATCAGTGCTTGGCAAAGGAATGATTATATTGGTAGAATTTCATGTAACACAATGAAGAATAGAAATGCTATTGCTATAGGTCTGGCCTGTAGCCAAATGGAACATGTGAAGCTATAGTAAAGTCCACAACAGTGTTCAATGATCAAAATTAAGGGACAATTAAAGTTATTTGTCCACAATTCTATCACTATAATGAAAAGCTGCTTTATTCTCCCCACATTACTCCCTGTTTGTAAAGTGAGGATTGGAGAGCTATAGCCCATGAGCTAAGGCAAGCCTGCCATCTGTTTTTATAAATAAAGTTTTATTGACACACAGCTGCCCTCATTTGTTTATATGTTGTCTAAGCCTGCTTTCTGAAGACCAAATTGCTACAATCAATCATAAAAGTGTATGTATGTATGTGTATCTATCTATCTATCTATCTATCTATCTATCTATCTATCTATCTATCTATATATATATATCTCACATGTGCTGCTTTAAGGAAAACACATATAACTTTAAGGTAAACATGTTTCGCATATTTGGAAAACGAATACAGAATTATCTGAATTACATAATTACCTCAATGAAGATATTCAGAGGTAAAATTTCAGACATCTAGAGCTCCATGGGGAATTTCAAAACCACTTTTTACGTTCTATTTTGACCAAAGAAAAATAATGCTAGTGTCAATTCAGTGTCTTTCAAAGGGAATGGGATATCCTCCAGTTGATTACTGATCTCTGAGTTATATTAAATCTGATTATTCTTGGGGCAATTTCCCTTGTAACAACTTCACTTCTTACCATTAACTTCTTTCCAGGAACTCCAGTTGCTCCAGGAACTCTGTGGAGGGTACGGGGCGTCATCTACCATAGCCCTTATTCTTATGAAATGTGTGGCGCACTCCAAGGGGATATCGGATGTCCATTTCCAATGCACAGTTTCTTCATGCTTCACAGTGGTGCTATAATTCCCCTAAAAAATAAAGGAAATATTTGAAAATAAACAGTCATTACAATCCTGCAATGTGGGTCAACCTGAATTACTCCAAACACAAACTTCTACCATACTTTAACTCCATCGTCTATCTAAATTAAGACCGTTTCCAACATCACTCCCTTGGTCTGATGCAGCTATGACCTCCTATCTGCTCAGTCCCCATGACTGTCACATTCTCTAGGGGACCCATACAGGTCAAGAGAGAGAAGAGAGAAATCATTCAAGCCTCACATCAAAGATCTGAGATAGACATTCTACCATGCTGGTCACATACAACCCACTAAGAAAATTCTAAAAATCTAGTTAATTGAGTACTTACTTTTAGAAGTAGGCAATATTTGTTGGTATTTTTAAAATTTCATTTTAGCTAAGGTTAGTTCAGACTACCTAATCCTCCCTGGTACCCCAGGAACACCAACATCTCTGAAAGTGTCCCCTGTTTTTTCTCTCCTATCTTTTTAGATGTGGTGTCGAGATGGACCACGTCCCTCCTTTAAGCTCCAGCTGTCAGAAGGGTAGGCCCTAGAGACACCAATCAAACAGCACCTTCATACTTCTCTTTGATATTACTCAGGGTGAGCTGGGTCTTAATCGTTCTAAGACGTTGGAATCTCACATTGCAAATTTGATCAACTGCAGTTTGACATCTTTCTCTACTTTTCAAGGTCCCCACAATCTGGTTTCCACTACCTTGAGGTTATCTTCACTCTACCCAACATTTTTTGAGGGCTTTGGAACATCTTGGTATCTGCTCATGAGGCATTTCTGGCTTATGTCCTCCACCTCCCTCTGCATTAGGAATTAGCTGGATTATTGGAGCCCAGAGCATTCTCCATCTCTTTCATGAAGTCTTCTTAAACTATCTCATTGTCAAAGATAGAACCCAGTGCCTCACACTCTCCTACAGAGCTGCACCTCACATTCCTAAAGAATTTCCTGCTCTCTCCTTTAAATTCTTCCCATCTCTACCCACCACAAAGCCCTCTTGGAATTTATCTATGATGCTGGCAGCGACCAAAGGGAGCTGAGACTACTATTTCTTCTTTGAATCCCCCATAGCTCCAGGAATTCATTTTCTTGAGTGTGCCCCTCCACAATCCTTGCCCTACCCCCAAATCTGTGCTGGATAGTGTTATGTCAACTTGACACAGGTTAGAGACATCTGAAAAGAGGTAACCTCAATTGAGAAACTGTAATATCAGACTGTAGGCAAGCCTGTAGAACATTTTCTTAATTAGTGACTGATGGGGAAGGGCCCAGCCCACCGTGGGTGGCTCCATCCCTGGGCTGGTGGTCCTGGGTTCTATAATATAGTAAGCTGAGCCAGGCATGGGGAACAAGCCAGTGAGCCGAACTCCTCTGTGGACATCAGCTCCTGACTTCCTGCTCTTCGTGAGTTCCCGATCTGACTCCCTTCGATGATGAAGGGTAGGCAAACAAAATAAAAAAAAACAAACAGCAATGACTCCCCCACCCAATAACAAAACAAAATAAACAGACAATCAAAAAACCCAAAAAGCCAAACCCTTTCTTCCCCAAGTTGCTTTTGGTCCCAGTGTTTGATCACAGCCATAGTGACTCTAAGGCACATTCCCTACAGCTGGAGAATGGAGATGCCAATCACCTTGAATCTCCTGGGGAAGCTAGTGGCAGTCTGTACTCATATACCTCGGTGCTAATGATAGGTCCTCAGTTCAGTAACCACATGGCACATTTGTAAGCAACAACTCTAACATCTTTGCCCTGCTGAGATCACCAATCTTAAAGCACGTACACTACAGAATTCATTCAGCTGTGGGATGAGAACACTGTGGTCCACCCAGGTACGTTCAATTGTGTGCCTCCTTTCTACTCTACATAAAACAGAATTTTTAAAATGGTTAATATTTTATATCAGCTCATTATTTTGCGTTATTCTTAGATCACAAAATATGTTTCTGTCTGCCTGTTTTGGGTATCCTGATTCATGAAACTTTCATAACTTAATGAACAGCCTTTCGATGTTACATTTAAATATTCTTAAAATACTAGACAACAAAAAATAGTAGAAAACATCTCAATACTCTTATTCTTATTGCCCTTGGTATGAGCACAATCTGAGTGTTCTATCATGTGCTTGGGTGGTCTTGCCCTGCACCTGCCTGCCCCAACCTGTCTCCATAGTCTCTGAGCCCACACACTGCATCCTGCCTTCAAACCTGGCAGTTCCCCTATACCTCTCTCTCAAGGCCTCTGATGGTTCCCATTGGGTTTTCCCAGAGATCCTGTTCCCACATTTCACATTAAACTAACTTCAACTTCTCTTTCCTATCTTGGCTCAAAGTATCTTCCATGTAAACCGTGGGAGAAAATTAGGCCTAACTCCAGCATTCACTAGTGAGCCGTCCACCCCTTACAAATTTTGAACATCCCATTTGTGTGCTCAGCTCCTTGCACAATGCCAGATGCAGGCCCACAAATCCAACACTCTGAGCTGAGTAATTTAATCACTTGATTAATATGCAGTGGGTCATGTTTCCCTATAAGCTGTGTGGATTTTATCTAACCTCAATTTACACTCTGTGGTCTTTATAGCCTTGTCAATGAAGAAGATAAACTTTGGCTGTGTCAGTCAAATTAGTGATTTAAAAAAAATTGTGGCAAATTTTCTTTGTTTTGTTTTCAGTCATTGAAGGGGCAAGTTGAATACATCCCTTGCAGACATTAGTAGGTCACAAAAATTGGCATACACACAGACATAGAAATATATCTGAGGTCACTGACTCATTGCTGAGGCATGAGTCCTACCCCTCCATGATTCACACCACAGGCCTCTTTCCAAGTTTGAGCTGTTACTCTGCCTTCCCTTGTTATTGAATAAGAATATAGAAACCGTCCTAGAGGGAGGAACAGAAGTTTGGCCCGGGGCAGTGCCATGTACTGTGCCTGTCAGTAGGGCTCTGTGTGGCCAACACTGTCAGGGAGGTGCCCTATTCTAACTTTGAGCACCTAGGTCAATGTGCTTTTTTCCTCTAGCGTGTTGGAAGTGCAGTGAAGGATGAGACTCTATGTTGCCCTCTCAGCCTAGGTTGTGATGGGATTCCTGGCTTGTACAAAAAGAACTGACTTCCCAGAAGGAATGTTCTCTCCTTAGCTGAAGGAAGATCTCACGTCTTTCCCCAACTTCAGGTACAAGAGCAGTCATACGAGAGCATCACCTAGCCATAGCACATGACTGTTTTCCCTGTCTGACCATGGGGAAGAGGAATGGGGACACCTCCCTGTCATTCTCAACTGAAGTGCACACAAAATATCTGTGCACTGGTTTTTGGTCACTGTTGTACTAGAGCTGTGGCTGGATGCTCTGGAGTTCAACAAAAATAAATAGATGGTGTAATAGTCCACCCTTTGAGATCTTAACTCCTCATAAATTACAGAATAATTTTTGCTGCTTTCTTGTTCAAAGAGACATTTCATGAAGCTAATAGGAAATCAGATTTAAGAAAACAAAGAATGCGGTCCACTTGTCCTATGACTAAAGTTCCTTGCCTTTCCTAATATGAGAACTAATATGAACTGCCTTTTAGGGAAATAGAGGATTCCCTTGTTGCTACACCAATGCTGTTCTGTTATAGTGATTCGTGTTAATGCTCCAAAATCCCTCTAGCACTTCTCTCAACCTTCTGTTTTTGGAGGAGCACTCTTTGTTCAATATTCAACATTTGTTGAATGTTTCCCTAGGCCCAGGTCACCAACCAAGGCTCATCAGAACCACACACTCAGGTTTCATAGTACAAGGTAGCATGGTGGGAAGATCTGAGACAATGGCAAGTGGACAGCTCGTTACTAGACATCTGTGTTACCAAGGTGACGTTGTCTGTTCAACAGCTACCATTGTGGGAAAAGGCAGCCAAGTAACAGACCTGCTATAAATCCTAACGAACTGAGTCAGATTTTATTTATCTTCAACTAGTTTCTTAGACTTCATACGTAGTAATGGATATAGGGAAAAGCTGAAGACATTAATCTTCGTGAAAGGCTTAACTGAAAGGGTAGACCTTCTTGATCCCTAGATGCCCAGCATCTGCTGCCCAAGAAAAGGGAGACTTTGATGGCACTGATGGGGCTCCGTCTCAGCTCTCTGTGTCGTTTACCTCCAGAAGATTTCTAAGGCACCTTGACAAACTGTCCTTAGACATCTCATAACAATATCTAATGCCTGGGACCAACGTGCTCTTAGATGAGACTGTGTTAAGGCCCAATAGACACTTCTGTTATCTGAATCAAGATGAGTGAAAATATATCCCAAATAATTCAAAGCAGAAAAAAAGTTGGAAGATTTTCTTTCACTGAGTTTGATGCAAGGGCTCATGTAGTCCAAGTTGGCCCCGAGCTTACTCTGTAGCACAGGGTGTCTTGAACTCCTGATCCGTTGGCCTCCACCTCTCAAGAAAGATTTAATCAATTAGCTTATTTATTAGCAAACTCAATTTCCAGGAAACAGAGGACACTTAGTCACTATCCAATGTCACTAGAACCTCTGCATTGGCCACACACTAAGTGCTGGGAGTTGCTCTTCTGGGCACTCACCACAGGGCAAGCAAACGGTTCCCCAGGAAGGCTCACTGTGAGAAAAGTGTTGGTAGGTATTTATGTCTTATGCAGGATAACCCAAGCTTCCTGGGTAATCCTGAGTGGATAGAGAAGAGAGGAGGAAGGGTGAGGCAATGGATCTTCACGGAACATGTAGATCCAGTATTTACAAGGCCAGATCCAGCAACTGTTCTGAGCACAGAAGAATGGACCGTTCAAATCCAGGAGGCCATATTAGTTTGTCTTAATTCAGTGAATTTCAAAATGTGTGATTAAACAACTTTGGGAGATTAAACAACTCCTTCACTGGGGTCATCTGAGACCCTCAGCAAGTAGAGATATTTATATTATGATTAATAACAGTAGTAGGATTTAAGATATGAAATAGCAACACAAATAATTTTATGGTTGGAGATCACATGAAGGGTGACAGCGTTAGGAAGGTTGAGAACCATCGTCTTAACTAAAAACATGGGGATGCAATTGTTTGGGAAGCCTGAATTGAGAGGGAAATGTTCTTGAATGGTCTAAAAGACAAATCATAACCCAGGAAAATAATTTTTAAGACAAGTCACAAAGTACTTACCACCCAAATGGTGTTGGATGTTCTCAGCCGACTGATCTCTATCTGAAATACAATGTTTAATTCTTGATGACTAAAGGTTGGGACAGTCCATTCTAGATTTGCTTCTTGAAGTGCAGATTGAAGAGAAACTGTGTGTATCTCAGGAGTCAACTGTAAAGGCTCCCCCAAGACTGAAAGACCAAAAACAGATATAAAACAACTCTCAGTGGGGGCATGATTTGATAGCCACACGTCAAACAGAGACACTAGGGAGCCTTGGAAAGTTCATTTTCATAAGCATCCTAGCATCAGACTCTGGAGTAAGCCGGGAAGGAATTAGAGGTTATATCAGCTGAGGAAGAAATTAAGACCCACATTATGCAAAGAACTTGCTGGGTAATGCACAACATAATAATAATCTGGGAAAAAGCACAAAAGTGTCTTTCCTGGGTGGCCAGATTTTAATTCGTAATAGAAACAAAGAGATTTTTTTCTAAAAATCTCATATTTTAAAATTAAAAAAAAATAAATTTAGATTTTGGAAATTCAGGGTTCCATGACTTATTAGAAGCCTAGAAAACGGCAACATTGTATATCTAGACCAAGGTTCCATGTATTTCGATGCACTGAGCTCAATCACCTCCAGAAAGAATTCACTGAACTTTTTGGATGGGGCAGCAATAGCTATAGGCACTAAATGTGACTCAAAACACTGGTGACATGGTTCCTCAGTCAAAGAAAGAGTCTCAGTGGAGAGACAACAGTGTCATAGAAATAATCGAGACCATAAACTTAGAGCAGTGAGTGGTGCAATGAGTCTGTAAAAGAACAGGAATTCAGACATGAACAGATTTGTGCAGGCCATTGACTCTGAGAGGTGACCAGTGTCTCTCAGACTGCAAATCCTAAATGGCACCACAGCCATAGCTTGCCCACAGCCATAGCTTGCTCACAGCCATAGCTTGCTCACAGCTATAGCTTGCACACAGAAGCAACAGCTGATACAGTCCACTGTGAGCGAAAGGGTGGGCCTGGATCACCTTGGGTTACTGACAATAATAAGAGTAAGAAAGAGCATATAAAATTGGGGGAAAAACCCACATTTCATGTGTTGCTAATTCAACTATTCCCTACTGAAGGGGTCTGAAGTAAACGTTACAAAGGTTTTGAAAAGTTATGAAAGACTCCTTTCATAAAATCAGCTGGTGTCTGCTTTCCCGGATGTAACTTGGCATTTGTTTTCCTAGTTTCTTAGACACTGGTGGTCTGAAAGCCCCTTGTACCACACTTAAAGGCAAGAAATTGTCTAGAAAAAGAGTGGCTTGGTGGCAAAATACATATTTAGCATGGTTAAAGCCCTGGGTTCAATCTCCTGCGGTTTTCCCCTGCACAAAGGCAAAGGAGTATCTTCCTAATAAAAATGTTAGCAATCTGCAAAACATGAAGGGTCCCGGAATGGCCAGTGCACTTGTGTTGTTTTTCTCATGGAGGACAGCAGGAACAATCCTGAACATACGTTATTTACCCAGCATGGCGGTGGCTGCTTTACTTAATGGTGTGTCTTGTAAACGCTGTAAAACCACAAGACAGTTTCTATTATAGATAAGGAAGTCAGAGCTCTGTGGGATTAAACAATTTACGAAAGCTCTGTGAAACTTAATAGTAATCTCCCTAATGTCCAGACACCAGCTCCCTTCGTTACACTGTTTCACAACCGGGAAGATAGGACTCATGGTCTATCCATGGTCTTCTGGGATGGAATGCCGGAGAGGTATGCTTCATGGCCTCAGCAGCATCCAGGGTACGGCTGACAGGATGAGATTTTGGACGGAGCTGAGGTGAGAATGAAAAGCTCTCAGTCTCTGGCTTCCACAGCGGAGGACTTTGCATGCAGGCAAGGCATTACGCTAGGATGGCAGAAGGCCTCAGATATTGACATAAGAATACGCATAAAAGGAAAGAGCTATTGATAGGTCACCCATCCTGTGGGACATTTTTTTCATATGCGAAGAGGGAAGGAAGAAAGTGGTCAACATGGGCACCACTTTAGAGTCGGCAGTGGGTCCTGTCATAGGACATGAAAGACACAAGCAGCAGTGGAAAAGAGCAAACGGCTTGAACTTCATCAAAATTAAAATCTGTCCACTGGAGACAAATTGTTACCATGGCCCGGTGTTACCAGGAAAACAAAGACTGCAAAATGGGAGAAGGTAACTGTAAGTCACGTGTTAGATAAGTCTCTCGTATTTATACTTTATAAAGAACTCTTGCAAATCCACAACAGAAAAGCAACGTTCACTTTACAAATGGGTCTAAGACTCGGACATTTCTCCAGGTAAAATAAACAAACGGCCCAAGGGCAACATGAAAAGGTGCTCATATTCGCTTGTCATCAAGGAAACGCAGATCAAATCCGTGACAGCATCTCAAGTGAGATGCCACCTCACGCTCTCAAGGAAGGCTCCAGTAACGATTTAAAACATGGACATCACATACGCAGACAAGGGTGTAGAGAACTTTGCAGTCCTCGTACACTGCAGGTGGAATGTAAAATGCCCCATCGCTGTGGAAAACATCTTGATAATTGTTTAGAAAGTTACCATAGAATTACAGTCAGACCCAGCAATTATATTCCTGGGTCTATATCCTATCCACTTCCCAGATGAAGCCAGGATTCAAGCAAAAGTCTTCCCATGACTGTTTGGAGCACAAACATCAAAGGGTGGAAAAACTTCACAGGTCATCCGTGGGTGGCATTCAGATTAAAAGTTGTGATTTCCATAGAAAGTGAGACTCTACTGTTCAGTAGTAAAAAAAGGACAGAGTGGTGATCCATGCTACAGATTGGATGGAGCTCAAAACATTATGATAAGTAAAGGAATCCAGAGTTGTATATTCTATGGTTTCACTTATGTGGAATAGCTAGAAGAGGTAAATCCGTAGAAACAGTAAGAGGTCTGGTGGTTGCCGGCACTGGGGCGAGAAGAATCAGAAACCATCGCTTAATAGATATTAGTGTTTCAAGCAGCTGTAGACTGTGTCTCTGGAGTTGTTAGGTTGCCTGGGCCCTGACAACATTAAGAAGCAAGGGTCCAGCATTCATCTTCAAGAGGCCAACAAAAGACATGAGTAATGGCATCCAGCAGAGAAAGCAGGCTTACTCAATTGTCTGCCTTGGGAAGAGAAACATTCTAGGTCTGGTTTGAAATGAGGTGTAAGTTTCAAGAGAAGTCAAGAGGTGTGCATCACAATAGCTAAACAATCAAGGTGTGGTCCTGCTCATCACTGGCTCAGCTCTGGTCTTCCTGTAAGGCGGACTAATGAGTCCTTAGAACTGGGAAATCTCTTCTTGGGAAACAAGCACAAAATCAGATTATCTTCACTCCCACCGGGATGGTTACAGTACTATTATGAAATATTAAATGCTACTGATGATTGGCTCACTGTAACCATAAAAAAATACCTTAATCTTATGTTATGTGACTGTTACCTCAATAAGGAATGTCAAGATACATGATTACGATAAAACAAAACTAAACAAAATGTTGGACTTCTGAACTCCTGCCAACTCCACTCTCATCCCCTCGTCGAGCTTGAGTCATGCGTTTTGACTTCGCTTTTCCATATTGCTCTGGTTTGTATATGGTCTGAGTGTCCAACAGAGGTTCTTGGAAGCTTGGTTCCCATGTGGTCAAAGGTGACAGAAGCATTAAGAGACAAAGCCAGTGGAAACCAACAGCTCTCTGACACAAGGCCCACTCAAAAGGATGGAATTCACATCTGGTACCGGAAACCCAGCCAGACTCCCAAGGCCAGTAAGGTCACAGACCTTAAAAAAAGAATCTATTACAGCCACATTGCTGGGCCAGCACAATTCTTTACTACATGTTAAATCGTATCCTTAAGCCCACAGATAAGTGTAGCTACCACCCTAGATCTAAGAAGCCTTTCTTTACAGCAGAGACCATCACAGAAAAACACATCCTGGGGAGCCCAGCCCTGATGAATCTCTCTATATCACAGCTCCTGCATCTATGGCTCCAAGAACAACATGTCAGAAGAAAGGATGAACTGATTATAAGAGGCAGAATACCAGAAAGTCGGTGATGAAACGCTCTCTCCTAGGTATGGCCGCATAAACAAGACTAAACTAACAGCAATAACAATGGATATAGTAATGTGGAATGGGAAACTTTACAGGATTCTACTCCTACCAGGAACTACAGGTAACTAAGAAATGCTGGGAGAAGGAGAATTAGTATTTCCTAGGGAATTAGTCTTTCCCAGGAATGAGCACCCTTATTGGTGGTCAGTCCTGAAAGCATAGATATGAACAACAAAGGTGGACTCAGCACATTATATTTATATGTTTGTGCACACACACATGTATATATGTATGTAAGTAAGTAAGAAGTATGTATGTAGTAATAATAAAAAGAAGCTATCAACTTGAGAACATGAGAGGGAGGTAAAGAACAGGCTAGTGGAAATATAATTCTATTTCAATTAAAACATATTTTATGAATGACTGAATAGATAGACAGAGGGATAGATAGAAGATAGATGATAGATAGATAGATAGATAGATAGATAGATAGATAGATAGATAGATAGATAGATAGAGGTAGGGTCTTAGTGAAAGGTGGTCATTGCCTAGGCTGCCCTTAGGATCAATGTGGCTCTTTAGAACCCTGGTTCATTTTGTCAGCTTGACTGGATTTAGAATGAACATGGAGACACAGCTTTGGGTGTGTCGATGAGGGTATTGCCATAAAAGTTGAACTGAAGAGGAAAACCCACCCTGAATGTGGGCAGCAACATCAATGGGGTTGTAGCACAGACTGAATAAAAGGGACGAAGCCAGCTGGCTACTGTGGCACTGTGACCATCTACACCACAGTCCAGCCTCTAGGCCCTCTCCACTACGGCAGATTGTGTCTCAAACGAGGAGACAAAACAAACTCTTCCTTAATCTGCTTCTTTCAAATATTTTGTCCCAGGAACTTGAAGGTAAAGAATGTCCACGTGCTCTCTCCATCTCCTGACCCGTGGCTTCGCTCACCCCCGATCCTAGCAGGTGGTCACAGGCTGCTCTGAGGTGGGGTGGAACCAAGAGTGCGACTAAGTCTTACTTAGCTCAGGGAAGCCGAGATGGATAGCACAGAGTGAGTATAAACGTTCCACAATTGCTCGACAAATGAGTCAGCTCCAGGTCTGACCTTGTTTCTGGAAGCTCTAGCCACTTGTCCTATGTTGCTTCAGCAGAAGGGAAGTTCCTTACATTGACTATGTTATCAACAAGTGTGGAATGACTCAGGGATTCGAGTAACATTTGAGTTACTCAGATGTGTGTGTGGCGGGGAACGGGGAGCAGGGAGATAAAGTTCCAAGGTGGAGCCCGAGAGATCACAGGGACCATGGAGATTGACAAATCCAATCCTATTGTGTTTTTTTTGTTTGTTTGTTTGTTTTTTTTGTTTTGTTTTGTTTTCAGAGAAGCTAGTTGTACTTAAACGTGGGGATAAAGGACTGTGCCAAAGCTATGTACCGGAGCAGACCTAGGCCTTCTGGCTCCCAAGCCAGCTCTCATAGCATGAAACTGGAGTGTGGCTAAAGAGGCCATCTGGGGACTCAAACACGGGCTTAGTCACAGATGCCCTCCCACTTTTCCCACAATGTTTCTCTGACCAGCCCTAATGCTGCTGAAGGAAATAATACATGGTTAATTCCCAGAAAGAGATACCATGTAGCAGTAGTGGAAACAGTATCATTCCAAGAACCTCCATCATCAGAAGGAAACATTTATCTTAATTGTTTAAATTTAAAAAAAGTTTCCTGGAAGAGAGATACAGATTATAGTGTTTACACACACACACACACAAACACACACACACACTCTTGCAATTATGTTTTTCTCTATGTATCATGATTTAACCTTTATTAGAATGTGTGTCAGAGGCAAGCAAGATGGCTCTGTGTTTAAGGAACTTGCTGCTAGCCCTAACTAGGTTGAGTTCCATCCCTGAAGCCCATATGATGGGAGAGGAAAAGAGAACCAACTCCCACCGTCTGGCTCCTGACCTCCACACATTTATTGGGACATGTGTATGCACGCTAAATGAATGTAAAAAAAATAATTTAAAAATCACCACATGTTTGCAACTGTTTTTATACATTCCCAAAGACAGAAAAATACATCACCTCCTCCAGCTGATAGAAACATGGCCAGGGGTAACTGAAGGCTCTCACATATGTTCTATTGCTTAGAAGAAGTTAAGTCAGGTTATCTGAAATACAGTCTCTGGGTAAGTGGTAAGCTCACTAGTTTGAGTGGAGGTGGAGTAGGCAGCAGAAATGGAAAGGAGTTCCCGCAGTTCAGGGGAAGACAAAGACCTACCATAAAGTTGGAAGCAGAAACAGAAAACTGGTTGCCAGGAAATTACGGAAACGTGTTTGATCTAGATAGACATCAGAAACAGAGCCATGGAGACTGAGCTGAGAGCAGTATGTTTCACGTGGAGAAGATACGCCATGAACAGTCAGGTCACATCATGAGATTCTGCTGGGGGAGCAAGCTGTGGCAAAGCTTTGTGGAAGCCTGGGAGTCCCTCAGCGCGAGGACGTTGGGTCTCAGAACCAGGGGCTCTGATCTGGGCTGGAACATCTCCATGCTCAGCCTCTGGTCGGTTGCCGTGAACTTAGACTCCAGCAGGCAAGACAGACTGAGGGAGCTACACATGCCACCAGGGTGAGACGCAGACACCTTGTAGCCCTGGCTTATAGAAGAACTCACTTAACTGATATTTATTTATTTATTTATTTATTTATTTATTTATTTATTTATTTGTTCTTTTTTTTGGAGCTGGGGACCGAACCCAGGGCCTTGCGCTTCCTAGGCAAGCGCTCTACCACTGAGCTAAATCCCCAACCCCTTAACTGATATTTATAAAGCCAGGAAAAATAGTATATTGCCACTTTGGGAGACCAAATCTAGATGTAGAAGACATGAGGCAGAACTTGAGCTATGAGCAGAACTAATTTCTCTCTTTCCCACATATACTTTCTTACAGTTCTAAGAGATAAATGAGTGATTCTATGCTTATTCTTTGCAAAATGTCATTTTCATAAATCCATACATGGAACTTGGGTGGGTCATTCTGAAAGGCAGATTATCTGTATTCTTTGTTTAAAAGCAAATACAGCAAAGAATAAGTACAAGAGGAAAAAAACTGTAAACTTTTTTATAATATGGACGAATGCAGGGAAAGTTTACAACCCAACAGAAACTCTTTCAAGTCCAGAAAAAATCTATGTTTAACAAAGTCCAAAGTAGTCAAGTAGGCATACACATTTGATAGCGTTCCCACTCACATGTGCATTTACAAAGTTGGTTTATTCCAAACTACTGTCTGCTGGGGAGAGCTACGGGACAAACATCACTTCTGTCAACAGATTTCAGCATTGAAGATCGTACCTTGTCTGTACTCAAGAGTTTCTACTGCCCTACAGACTGGTTTCTTTCAGCCATCCTGTACAAGCCTAACAGCTTTCACAAGTGTGGCTAAGGGGCATCAGAACTCGTTCTAACTCAGCAGCCAGAACTAGTCTGGGCTGTTCCATCCTGCCCAGCAGGGTTCAGAAGGAAATACCTTGGCAAAGATCTAGATCAAACAGAGCAGTCATGAAGCTCTGTGGTCTCAGGTTCTCTCACAACCACACCAATGAGCAGAGCATGGAGCAGGAAGCCAGGGCTAAGGAGTGGGCTTATTAAACATGCTACCAATTGAGGGAGGACACGCCCTCTGTGGCTTCCAGAAATCCAGCGCCATCTCATGTGATTTAATCACCAGCTCTGAGGAAAGATTGCTTAACTCTTCTCCGAAGCATCTGTTGGAGTATCTTTATAGTCTCCCTTCTGATTTTGCCTCTTACCTTTACTTTGGGAAGTCCTCAGGGACAGCACTGCCAGAAGGAAGGTCACTTGATGAAGGACCACAGAGAAAGCCATTGGTCTGATTATCTGAAAAAGATAAATGACAAGAAAGGGTCTTTCATAGAGCTTTAACTCCTGGGACGCATCTGGGGGGCAACTGTGGTCAGAGGTGTGACTAAAGTCTCCCATTCTCCTCCCCGGTATCCGTGTCTCTTGTCATCTGCCTTTGGAGGAAGAATATAGCCTGTCCCATGAAGTGTTCCTCGGGTCATCAGAGAGGTATAGCTGACAGTGTGCAAGTCAGAAGCCTAGGTTTCAAGGGACCTTGAGTCAGCTGTGAAGATGTCCTGCTATGGATTATTGAGGCTTGGTAGGAAGACCTTAACGACGGTTCGTTTGACTGCTCCAAACAAAGCTGGTAAAGAAAAAAAAACTTAAAAATGAAACAAAACAAACAAAAGCTGATTGGAAAATGGACAAATATAGTCTCAAGGGGGCTCAGTTTAAATTAATCCCACAAAGGGATGGAAAGACGCCTCCCAGGTTGGGAGCCCTGGGTGCTCTTGCAGAGAACCTGGGTTCCACTCCCAGCATCCACCCAGTGGCTCAAAACCATCTGTAACCCCAGTTCTGGGATCTGACACCCTGTGCTGACCTTTGTGGGTACTGGGCACAAATATGGTACACAGACATACACGTGGGCAAGATAACTGCACAAACGGTAAAATCAA
Source organism: Rattus rattus (assembly GCF_011064425.1). Lineage (NCBI taxonomy): Eukaryota > Metazoa > Chordata > Mammalia > Rodentia > Muridae > Rattus > Rattus rattus. Next base: position 173,643,543 of record NC_046156.1, on the reverse strand, counting down.
TAAATTATTTGAATTTTTAAAATAATTAAAAAAAATAACCATCTGGGTCATCTATTCGCTCCCCTTTCCCTCTCACCAAAAGTGAAGCCTGGGAAAAGTTAACATATTCCGGGAACTAGTTGTTTTCATTATTCAATACCATTTTTATTTTCTTTTGTTTTCTGTCCTAAGAGAATTGCGAATTGCACTTTTAAAAGAGAGCCACTGATTCATCAGGTGCTTCAATCAGAGAACAATCTGAGGGCAGAGAGAAGAAGGCTGGATGACCTCAAAAAGACCAGGTTGTCCTTAGTTTAATAGTTTAAAGCCCATTAGTCAGGGGAAGTCCTGATCTTCACTCTTCTCCTTAGGACTCTGAGTCAGCAGAGATTCATAGAAAGCCGAGTTCTCGCCCTTTGCCCCAATGCCCAGATTCATCCGGAGTTAAATTTCCCGAGCCTGTTTATGAGTCCCACTGCCACACTTGTTTATTTTCAAACTGTCGTACAGGTAAATTGGAACCACAGCAAAGACAAGAACTGGATGAAGCAAATGCCTACGACTGTAACCTGTGCCCGAGCGCTGAGTCACCGATGCCCGAGCGCTGAAGTGGTAGCCAGCCTTTCTTCACATTTCTGTCAGCACTGCATGCTACTCTTGGCAAACACGTCATGCCATTCATAACAGATCTCTACTCACAACTGCACACGATGACTGAATGCCAGAACCCAGGTTTGGGGGAGAGCCAATTCAGGGAGAAACAGTGTGTGCATGTGCACAGAACCCAGGGAGCAAAGGAAGAGGCCTATGGGACTGGATGTGTGTGCCACTCTGCTGAGAGTGACTTCAGTCACTGTCCCCTCCCACTCACTCTGGGGCCATGAAGGGGCCACCATGGGCCCTCTCACATCACATCAGAAAGTTGAAACAGAAGACTCTGGAGCTGGTATGCACCTCAAATGGTTTCTCTATGACAAGGCTTTTTCAAACATTTCTAAACACATGGCATTCCATCAAGAAGTTAAAGTCATAGGCACAGAGATACTCAGCTGAGAAATTCAGAAGTAATGGTAAGCAGATATCAGAGGTGAAAGGTCACCAGGCAATGCAACTGGAAAACACGTATTTGCAAAGACCACCATATAGGTCTCACAGGCGTCTCCAGGAACCATAAAGACAGAGTTTCTTCGGATTTCTTGTCATCTACAAACTGCTTTCCTACTGTTTTACTGTCCTCACACCTGGTTCTCCTCAGCCAGCCACAGTCTGACAATACAGTCAGGAAACTTCCAGAAATAATAGGTAAGCTTACATATTTTTACATTTATTTATTTAGTGTGTGTGTGTGTGTATGTGTGTCTCTATATGTGTATGTATGTTTGTGTGTGTATGTGTGCATATGTATGTTTATGTCTGTATATGTGTGTGTAAGTGTATGTGTGTGTCTGTTTGAGTGTGTATGTGTTTATGTGTATCTGTATATGTGTATGTATGTTTATGTGTGTGTGTTTATATCTGTATATGTGTGTGTAAATGTGAAAATGTGCATCAGAGTCTGAGGATGCAGCTGCCAGCCAGAAAACATCTGGGAAATGAAGAAAAATGGATACCAGTTTTCCCCCAATCTCTCCTCTCTGCTTTCAACTTATTTGAATGAAAGCACCAATTAATTTCTTTTTAGGTCTTTTTTTTTTCTGTCACTAAATATTACCCAGGTCATAACCTTTGGCCCACGTGGGGTTGGGGAGCTGGAGAGAAAAACTGTTACCTATGTTTCAGTTTACACTCTGTCCTCCATTCACTCCTTCCTCCCCATGTCTATCCTCATCCCGGGGTTCTGTTCAGCTTATATCAACCAAATACTCCTCTGGGAAAATCTTGCTTGCTGCACTGTGTTCTTTGACAGTCATGGCTGCTCTTTAAGTCTTATCTGAAAACTCCTTTTCTCGACACAGATCCTCCGAGTCTCCTTCCGTGTGCATATTGCACACGTACTAAAGTGCACTGCTAAGGGACACGTAGTTCGCCTTGTCTTACCAGAACGTCTGGCTCAGCCACAACTAAGATATTTATTCCCGGGAAGTTTCTCTACCACAGATAACCCCCATGAGACATAGCAGTAGTAACAGTCCTTTGCTTCCCAAAACCCGGGTGTGTTGCCAAATTCTTAAAAACTGGCTGGGTGAGCCACTGTTAGCATATGCAAATGCCATTTTAAAGAAGGAAGCAGCTTGTGAAGGAGTCCTCCCCCCCTGCCCCCGCCCGTGTGTGTGTGTGTGTGTGTGTGTGTGTGTGTGTGTGTGTGTGTGTGTGAGCACACGTACATGTGCGCGGGCTAGAAGGTTGTTTTTAGAATTAAAGTTTCCGAGAGAGGTTATATGGTAGACCACATGTCTCAACAAATTTCTAAAAATTGAAATCATAGCAAGAATCGGTTTCAACCTCAATGAGGAAAAACTGGAACTGAACAACGTGAGTTCTGTGCTGCAGTGCGGAGTGACGCGTTTGGAGGTAATTCTGCATCGTCTCCTTTTTTCAAGGGCACTGCCATTAGGATCAAGGAGCCCTTTGAAGGGTTTTCATTATTTCTCTCTAAGACTGAGGACTCACCCCCAACCCAATCCAGTTTCCCTTCGGCTCAGGCTCCACCCCCGGGACAAATGCCCCAGGGGGCTCCAGAATTTCTTCCCCATCCCCACTTTGCATCTCTCCAGTGGATAGCATCTGTCCACCAAGTTCGTAAAGCAAATCCTGGCTTAAGGAATTGAGTTAGTTTTAAATCAATGCTCGGTTAACCGTTTCTAGGATGTGTGACCTCAGCTTCAGTTACAGCTTAGTCTCTAAGCTCTGACCCGGTGAAGCCAAAAGATGAAACGGAAAACCCCAATCCACGGAATATTCTTGATTAAAAGAGATGCAGAAATTTAGTATACGCTAAATGCGTCCTCAAAATCATTTGAGAAGAGCTATAGTGTTCTCATAAATGATACTAGAACAATAACCTAAATCATGGGAAAGGAGTGTCTACCGTGTCCTGGGCTGTGATGGGAGACTAATAGGGTCAAGCACCACCTAGCCCCTGCATGACCAAGTGGGTTACTGCTTGCCTCTTCTGTAAATGAGGAAGAGGCTGTATTAGTGTGTAGACAGGCGGATTAATCGATAGTGTGTAGACAGGCGGATTAATCGAGAGTGTGTAGACAGGCACATTAATTGAGACTAAGGGCAACTTCACACAGTAAGTCCCGTGAGATCATAACTGCTACTGCTTTACTCCTTCCAGCAAAATACATCCCAGATAGTCATAAATACAAGGTATAAACCAGTAAAAGTGGCTTAATGAAACATAGATGCTTTTTCCCCCTTTTTTCTTTTTGTAATCTGGTGGGCATCGTATGACCGAAAAGCAATAAAGATAAATGTTACTTTCCTGACTACACACACATTTTTAAGATTTAGTACCAACTTGAAATATATACAAATCATACAAAGAGTTATGATTCCCAGTATGCAAAAATCTGCTAAAATAAGATTTAAGGACGAACAGCTATAGAAAATATAGAAAAACATGAATATGTAATTCAAGAAAAGAAGAAAAAGCACGTACTAAGAAAGAAGAAGAAATTAAGAAAGTTTACTAGGAACTAATAAAAGTTGACTTTAAACGGTTTTATGGTGTGTGCCTGTTATGCCAGCACTTGGTGGGCAGAGGCAGGAGGATCATTGCAAGTTTGAGGCCAGCCTGATCTGCAAACGTTGCTCTACGACTGCCCATGGCTATGCAGTGAGACCTCAAAACAGTTACAGTAAACAAGGAAAGCCATAATTGTGTGTGCAAATGTCTATGCAACGTCAAATTGTCAGAGATAGAAATGCTCTAAACACCACCAATGCCGTTCACCAGTAAGTGTTCACGGCATACGCACTGCTGCTCACTGAGAGGAGGGCAACCTTGTGGTCTGCTTGGCTCTTTTAACTTACAGTGTGTGTTTGACTTGATTCAGAACTCATTATAACTGTACCGTTAGGATTTTAGCCTACAGATAAGACAAACATATCAAGTGCCCATTCAAAGGAACCAGAGATATTAATTACCATGCATCCCTACAAGGGGAAACGACACATTATTTGAGGAGTTTAAGGCAGACATATGTGTTGACATGAAGGAATCTTCCAAAATACTCAGTGGAAAAGTAAGTTTCAGAGCAGCATTTGCGCTGGAGCATCTCTGCAGGAAAAGCACAGCATCTGTGCCACACAGTTGCTCAGAGCTCAGTCTTAAAGGGCCTCACAATTGGAGGTCATGATTGACTGCATCCACTGACAAGTGACGAAGCTAAGCCTCTCACAATGGCCTCTTCCGATGAGCAGCTTCAACACGGCTCCCCTGTTCTAGCTAAAGCTTGCACCATGGCTAGAAGTCGTCCACACTGGTCCTCTTCCTTCTGCCCAGGTGTCAGGCGAGCATTGGCCTGACAAGCCCTCTCCAGTCTGCCCGGTCTCCTATAAGCACCTCGGTACACTTTTTACTGTCCTTGGTCTTCTGGTTAAACAATTCAAACTAACCCAGAAGGAAACACCCATCTACTCACACTGACAAACAGAGCTTGAACGGAAGGAAGGAGACAGGGGATGGAGGAAAAGCTCGTTTTCTCAGACACATGGTCCTGTAAAGCATTCTTTAAAGTGTGTGTGTGTGTCTTTGCGCGCGCACCTGTGCACATGGGCCTACATGCTTGCACACTGACACTCACGTATTCATACTTGCAAAAGCAGTATGAATTCTATTATTTTTATATTTGCACCATATATGCCAGGTTGACTAGCTAACATTGTTTTCTGATTTTATTCTAACCCATGGGAACTGAGCAGATCAGCAAAAAGGTTAACAATTTTTAGGACCTGAATAAGCCTAGGGAGTGTCATTTGTTGTGTTTAAAATCTGTGAGCTCCCAGGCCCTCGGTGCAGACACTAAAATAATACCTTCCAATTGCAAGAAGTGACCAGTGTCCTGAGTGGAAAAACATTGCGACCCTTCTGACCAATAGATGTTAAATGTATAGGTGAGGTTAAATCAATCCAAACGATTTTAATTCAGTTCTTTAGACTTGTGTGTGTGTGTGTGTGTGTGTGTGTGTGTGTGTGTGTGTGTGTGTGTGTTTTCATGGTTACATGTGTTATATCACATGGGCGTTGAAGATCAAACTCTGGGGCTCATGCTTTCTCAGCGAACACTTTACTGACTGAGCTATGTCCTCAGCACCTACCATGTAATAGTCAAAGAAAACAGCTTATACATCACATCAGCCACACATATTACAAATAGGAGGTACAATTACTCGCAGTGTGATTTTAGACATCATTGAAAGACTGTATGCTCGAAAGTATGGACCAGGGGCTGACAGCAGTTAGTCACTTGTTAGAGATCATGGAAGCCACGTGATTGCTTGTGAGGAGTGAAAAACCCAAGCCACACTTCAGGCTTGGTAGAAAAATTTGAAAATAAACCACATCCTCAGGAGATTGAACCGCACGTGGATGCTTGAGGTGCTGTATTACAGCCAGCACTTATTACATACTTATGTTTTCTAGAATACTATCGATAATTAAAGGTGAGGGTTGGTTAGTTCCCACTATCAGCAAGACACTCAGCCCAATGTAGGCTATACAATGAAATGTGAAAGTGCTCTCAGGTACTGTGCACTGGAGGTTAATGTACTGCCTGGTGCTTTGTTAACTGAGGTAAAGCAGAGGACGAGTTTTCCAGAAGCCCTATGGTGGCGAGTCTACTGCTCTCCCCAGAGGCAGACGAGGATGCTGAGGGTAACAAATAGGTCAAGGGTAAGTTGCCCGTGACACACTAAGCCACCTATCAAGTCAGTACCTGAAACCAGGTGAGTCACTTGCTAAAGACCAACCCCTTCCCGTATACCGTAGCCTCCTCTCTGCTTGGTGTTCAGGTTAGAATGAACAGGGAGGAAAATGCCATTGCCGGTAACTTCAGACTCGGTAAAAATTTCCCACAGAACTTTATTAAACCAAACAGATTAGAAACTTTACAAGAACAGTAAAAATGTAGGAGAGGCACTTCTGAAATCTGTTTTGAAAAAAATATATAAATATATATATTTTAGATCTAAAAATATACTAGTAAAGCTCCAGTACTTAACATCCTGTTATTGACAGGAAAGGCCCAGGGATCACTGGCGAGAACACGGCCAGAAACAGGCCTGGTACGAAGAGCTAATTGGTTTTATGATAAAAACCAAATTTCAACTTGGTACAACCATCCCAACATCAGGAGGGCAGGGCTAGTCATGGTACAGAGTGAGCCCTGGTGTTAAATACCCCTCCCCAAACGGCATAAACCGAGTTTCTTTCTTTTTTTTCTTTTTTTAAGATTTATTTATTTATATGAGTACACTATAGCTGTATTCAGACACACCAAAAGAGGGCATTGGATCCCATTACAGATGGTTGTCAGTCACCATGTAATAAACCGAGTTTCAAATGATAGCCCATTAAATAAATGCATGGGATAAACCTTTTAAAATTTTAGAAAATAATTAAGTCCCATTGTTACGTTCAGTTTATTTTTCTTAGAAATGTGAGGTGTAATCTTGTGATAAAAAAGAAAAAACCGAAATAGTAAAAGTATTAGCAGAAATAAGATCGCTTAAGTTTTCATTGACCAAGACTTTCCCAAATTAGGCAAAGCCCAGAAATCATGAAAGCCCACTGGTGAATCAAGTTAAAGTTTCTGTGCAACAAAGGACAGTCACACCAGCAGCACATGAATAAGGAAATAGACAGCCAGACAGCGGAGTGCTGCCAGCCTCAAAAACACAGGGATGACCTGTAGCTACTACAGCCAGCCGGGCTTTAAAAGTATTCCTCGAAATAAGACAGACGCAGAAACTCAAACACCCTGTGACTCCACACCTAGGAGAGCCTTTCATCGGTCCAGTTGAAAAAGACAGAGTAGACTGAGGCAGAGAACGGGAGGGAAACAGGGGACCACTGTTTCACGCCTCAGACTTGCAGTTCTGCAAAGTGGAAAGGACCCCAAGCCAGCTTGCTGGAGAGCTGTGGACACCCTCGATGGCGCCGAGCTTTAGACGTGAGGTAACTTACTGTGATTATGTGAACAGTGGTTAAGATGGTCTCATCCGACGATCAAAGACAAATGAGAAGAGGCAGCATTTTGGTAGAAATCGTTGCATTATCTGCCGCACACAGTGTATTATGATTTGAGACAGGGCAGACTTTCTACGATGCACAAAAATAAGAAAAACCCTGAGACAGAGAGAGAGCTCAGTGGCTACAGGCACCTACTTAGGACCCACATGCTGGAAAGAGAGCACCAATTCCCCAAAGCTTCCCTTTGACCTCTACCTGCCCGCTGTGGCACGAGCAACCTCCCCCTGTAAGTCAATAAATAAATGTAATCTGCTTTTTAATATAAGAACGAGTAACGGTATGACCTAGCACTATAGGACATAGATGATTCGAAGATATGTAGAAATAGTAAACTGGAGTAGTAAGCAACAAAATGTAAATTAAAATGTTGCCCTGGATCTTATCCATTTACAAGTTTGAAAATACATATATTTGTGTTAGTCATCGTAAGGAGTTTCAGAACTTCACACATTGACTTGCACACTTATCTATGAAGTAGAGGTGTCAGGTAAGACTTTGGTCCTTAAAACAGCTCTCCTGGGGTTCTACTCCACAGCCACACTTATATTTGAGAGCAAATAAACTCTATCCTGCTTTAGGTTCGCAGGAAACCCTTGATCAAATAGCTATGTACAGATAGAGAGAAAAAAAAGCTCTCCAAAAAAAAAGCTCTCCAACTTGGATCGTAAAGAAGGAAGTGCTACACTACAGGTAGGAAATTTACATATTTAAACATACTTGAAAAACTTGTAGCTATGTCCTTCAAATCATTATAAACAAAAGTATCTTAGAGTGATATGTATCACTTAGAAGTGATGTTGGGGTGTCAAGTTGGTAAGGAGAAAAGTTATGATAGTTAAATTGTGTGGCCAATTTGACCGAGTTCAGAATCACTTAGGAGATGCACCTCTGGATGAGTCTTTGAGGGTGTCACAGAAAGGGATAACTGATGAGAGACGACCTACCTTTTCTGTGGATAATGCTATCCCAAGGCTGCATCTCCACAGAATGGAAATGGGGGAGGGGAGAGAAGCTGACTGGGCAAAGCATTCGCCTCTCTCTCCTTCCTAACTGCCAACGCAAGGTGACCAGAGGTGACCAGCTGTCTCAGGGTGGACTATACTCTCTCAAACCATGAGCCAAAGACATTTTTTCTCATGCTGCTGCTTCTCCAGCATTTGTCACAACAAAGAGAAAAATAATACACTCTACTGCATGTCCGCTCCAGACTGGTAACAGCTGATGAGGAAAAGCTCTCGCTGTATCCACTTCCCTGCAGTCGACAGCCAGTTGTTTGTTTTACCTCAAAGCAACCCAAATCAAATGTAATGTGAGGTAAGCAAAACCTGGGAAGCCAGAGAAGAAAGTGGGAGGGAAGGAAGATCATGAAGCCAGGGTCAGTCACAGGAAAGAAACTCTCAGGTAGGGACAAAGAAGTTTACTTTGGGGAGAGAGTTTCTTTAGAAAGATGCTAAAATGCTGTGTGCTTTGCTTCGGTTTTACCTCATGCTGTTTGTTTTGTTCTTTATTCTTCCCTCTCTAAGACAGGTTTCCTGCCCAGAGAAGAGGGCCAAAACCTACTGTTCCCATACACGAGCATGAGAGTGCACACTGCTTTCCTTTCAGAATCTGCAAACGTTCAGCCCACTTCCCACAGGCAAAGCGCAAACCTTGTCAAAGGTAGAATGGTCAACAGCCACTCTTTCAGAACCGTACCAGTGTGCCAGACTGAGGAAAACAAAACATCAACCCCCGCTGACTTCCTGTGCACTGGAGATGGGATCGGGGCAGGCGATGATGGGGTGGAGGTGGGGTATAGGAACCGGTAGACTGGGCTGTACAGAAGAAGCGAAGAAGACAGGGAAAGCCATCCGCAGTGAGTGTTGTGGCTCAACTCTGGACACCAGACCCATTCTCTCATAGCTGCCTTTGATGAAAAATTTAGACAAGAGACAGAACTGGACTCAAAAGCCCCAAAGAGACTGGTGGTGGCGCAGACCTAGCTCTGCCCAGCGGTGAAAGTAGCTGACCTTCCCAACCTAGGAGTGTTCCTCACTGTTCTGAGATATCCCCAGGAGGTGTCAGATGTAGGTGTGGTTGAAAAATGCCAGGATGATTCTCAAACACAGGTCAACTGGGGAACTCCAATGACTCATACCAGGTAGTACAGAGACCAGGCAGGATCATCTACCTCAGTCCCATTCCAAAAAACCCTAGCATTGGAAGTACAGCAGAGAGGCTATGAGACGAGACTCGGAAGTGAAATCTCCACTCTGTCACCTAACTATCTGACTGCCATCCAGTCGCTTTATCTTTTGGCTTTTCCTTATTGATAAAAAGGAAGCTCACAGTTCCAGGTCAAAAGTTATAGGAAACCTTATTATTATGTAAACAAGAAAACTGAAACTAAGATGAAAAGGGTATCCTGACTCTGGTTCCAAGTTTGTTTACGTCATGGTTTGGACTTACTGAGGCTCTTGCTTCCTGCCCCCCCGCCTCCCCCCCCCCCGCCCCTCCCCCCCACCGCCTGCCACCCCCCCCCCCCAACTCTAGCGTCTAAAAGCAGAATGCCCTGGTCTGCATCTAGCTTGCACTTTCCATTCTCACGTCGTCCAGGTTGTCCTGAACTGGAAACAGCACTTTCACAGTGTCCCGCAGGCAGGCAGCCTGTCTGAGAGCAATCCCTGTCTCTGTGTCTCTGGTCCCTCACAGGGCAGGCAGGGTAGAAGGAAGCACAGAAGAAGAGTGTGTGGACAAGCAGCCAATCAAGAACTGTGAAAGGAATCTCTGTATTCATGCTCTGATCTCAGCATCCCACTGCTACCTAGTCTCAGAGACACTGACCGTTATGGGCTTCCTTGCCTGTTAATGGTGCCACTTCCATTCAAGCATCTTGAGAAGAGGTACCCGCTCTCTCCACCTTGTGCATCCCTCTGGTGCAGGTGCTCTCCTCTGAGTGGAGAGGGAAGCACCTATTCCCGGAGAAATGGCAGGGATGGGTGAGAGTTAAGGATTGGGAAGCAAAAGACTGAGGAAAGCCATCAACTCCCACTCCCACAGGGACTAGGAGAGAAATCAAACTGGCCCAAACTGGAATCCTAACTTAGCCAGTGTTTTCCCAACCACTGGAGTGAGAGGCCAGGAGGTGGTGAACCTCAAAGCAGGCCTGAACTTCACACTGAGAGCATCTAGTCTTTTAGAGTTGCCCATCAAGTAGGCGGCACTTGTCTGGCACACCTCTTGCGGTCCCGGAGAGAGGGGAGGCAAAACCAACGCAGGGCAGAGCAGAGGCTGCGGGGCACCAAAGCTCAGGGCTCGCCCCGTCCGGGGAAGCGGATGGAAGAGGCGCATGGTCAGCGCTGGGCGCATGGGTCCCATACTCACCGGCCTGGCGACCTGCTCCGGAGCCCGTCCGGTCCTCGGCCTCAGGGGCGCGGGTGCGGACGTCTGTCCGGGCGTGTGGAGGCGGCCCCGCGCCCCGGCTATGAATCAGCTGCGGGGCAAGTGTCCAGGGGCGGGAGTTACGGGAAGGCGCCGGGGGAGGGCCGAGGGGCCAGTACTGTTGCAATTTCCCGTCTCGCTGAGCACTTTTGGCACTCCTGGGACCCACAGGAATTTGCCTCCTGGTCCCAAAGGGGATGTAGTGGGGAACGATCGGGACCCAGCGATCGACGCGGTTCCCGGGACGGGGCGGGCCGGACCGGTGAGAAGGGAAGTGGGAGCGGCCTGGGAAGGAAAAGCTGCACCCTAACATCCCGTTGTTCCTGGAGGGAGAGGGGACGAGCTGGGACCCAGTGCCCCGTGCCAGGTGTCCTGCACGGAGCCACCTGTGATGCCTGGAAGACCCAACCCCAAGCGCTCTGTCTGAAAGTTACCCGAAATGACAAACTCCTGGGTCAAACTTGTGATCGTGTTCACTTTCAGCCTTCAGAGCAAGACAAACGTGTTAGAACAGAGGTCCACGGACCGTGCTTCTTCTGCACCACCTGGAAACGCCCTGTCTGACCACGCCTCCTGCAGACCTGAGTTCTTTGTCCAGGAAAAGCTCATTTCTTTTTATTTCCCTTAGAATGCCATCAGATCTTTATTGCCCGGGCACTTTAAAAGACATTTTTGACTTCTCTTTATGGTTGCATGGTAAAATGTCCACAGCCACGTTGGCTTTGGGAACTGTCGTGAAAAGATCGCCACAGGTGTGGCAACAAGTTCCCACCGGTCGGTCTCCAGACCCACAAGCCAGGAGAACCGCCCACCTACACATTACACCTTGCTCCAAGGCACAGTTCGGTTCACATTTGGAAACCACCTAAAAGTCACAAATGAAAGGGAACTGAGGGAAATCCTGATAGATCAGGACTTCCACAAGTCAATCTTAGAGTCAGTAACTGGGTTGTTGGGAGTCCTCAAAACAATGTCAGAAACAACATTAGTTATTACAAAGCCTTACTTTCATGTCCGTGCATGTTTTTCTTCCTCCCTAATGACATTTCAGGACAGGATCTTTTTTTTTTTTAAAGATATTAATCCTCTCAAACCTAATACCTAATGGTGCCTCAAAGACTGAAGTGCACAGTAAATATTTGAAGAGAATTAGGAAAAGGTACATCGAGTCTAGTAAATGAATGTTCCTTTGCCACACCTTTTATCACTTAGTTTAAGTGAGTCCATTAGTGTGGCCGTGAACGGCCTCAGGAACATTGTGGAGCCAAGTTCTCACCCACTAAAAAGGCCTTTTGATTTTATTTAAGTAAGAAAATAATGTGTGGGTGGGTCAGGATCTTCTTTATGGGAACATTTGAGCGAGGGGTTTCCTCTAGCAGATGCACATATTAATCAAGAGTCATCAATGTCGATAACGCTTTTGGTTTCCATGCCTGTGTGTGGAGTGTATTCTCCCTCAGATCTCCCCTTTTTTCTCCAACCACCAGTGTCCCCCAAGCCAGTTCTAATTCCCCTTCAGTGTCATATATGGATGCATAAGTTTATGTATGTATGTGAAATCTAGGAACTACAAGTAAGAAAAAAATCTGGTGACATTTGTCTCCCTGAAATTGGCTTGATTTGCATAGTATTGTCATCTCCGTTTGCACTCATTGTCCTATAAGTAATATAATTCTCTCTGTGTGTCAGGAAAAAGTCTGATTGCATGTGCATACATGTTTCCCTCACCCAACCCTCTACAGTTGGGCATCTGTCTTGGCTCCGTAGCTCAGCTCCTGCGAACAGTGCTGGTGCTGCAATAAACACAGAGGTACAAGGATTTCTGTGGTTGAGTTCTGTGGATAAATAGCCACTCAATTTGGGCTCCTATTAATAGTGTTGTTGAAAGAGACTCTGTCAAAATGGAGTAGTGGGGCATGTTTTTAATCCCAATACTTGAGAGACAGGCAGATCTCTGTGATCTCCAGGTCAGCCTGGTCTACATAATAGTCTGTCCGAAAAAATAAAATAAAAATCATTAGTTCATTTACTTTTGTCCCATTGTAACTTCTTAAATATGTTCCCTTTTTCAACATTCTAGTTGGTATATGCATTGTAATCTCAGGATTAATTGAATTAAGACAAGGTCACTGTGGATTAGCACAGCGATGGCCATGTTAATAAGAAGATGGAAATCTGGACCCAAATCCCCAGGATGAACACGGTATGCCCGGGAAGACAGACTCTGAACCTATTTTGCCTCATGCCAAAGTCAGGCAGGGCAAGGACTGCTGACACCCACCGGAAGCTGGGAGAGAGACATGTAGGAGATTCTCCTGTGAGCCTTGGAGAAGCAACCTACACCAGTAACAGCTTGGCGCCATGCTCCTGGCCTCCAGAGATGAGGGAAAAAGTTAAATTGACTGCAGTTAAATGCTGTCAAGTTTGTGCTGCTCTGGGCGTCTAGGAAACTCTATCATACGCTCCATGCCGAAGGTTAGTTTTTAAAGGTGGCCTGAAAATAGCCCTAACAAAAAAGACAAAAAGCTGAAGGCTCAAATCTCCATCCTTGCTTAGCACTGATACAGCTGGACTGCAGGAATACAGATTTATTCTTCTCTTAGGGACAGGGAGGGACTCGCCTGTGTAGCCATGGCTGTAGTGGAACTCGTTTGGTAGATGAAGTTGGCCTTGAACTCAGATATCCACCTGCCTCTGATGAGACTAAAGACATGAGTACCACCACACCCAATTCTCATCTCTCTGTTACCTTGTAGGGCTGCTTAGTCTCATTTGTCCCCAATGAGATGGGACTTAGGATCCTTCCCTCCACTGACAATTGCCTCTTCCTTCCGGGATGAGCACCTTCCTATAAGACACCAGTAGTCACTTGTGTACAAATGAGCAGGTAATACTTGTTTCCACTGTAAGTCCTTCGTCTGTACTTCAGACCAATTTGTTCCTAATTCAAAATCAGTTCAAGATGGAGGGAGAGGGCTTCCAAAAATTGTCATGTGACATCCACACGTCCATCATGACAATCATATCTGGGTAGTCTCTGTCTCTGTCTCTGTCTCTGTCTCTGTCTCTCTCTCTCTCTCACACACACACACACACACACACACACACACACACACACACTTCACACAAATAACATGGAACCAGGTCACCTCTGAAGAGTCAGTGACTACTTGGAGTGTGAGTAATGAATGGTGTAGAGATGTGTATCAATATTCTCCCTGGCCTTGCCATTATGAGGTGCACTTGATTATCCTTGAGGGGGTCCATTGCATATATCCACATGGTCACCAATGGGGGAAGGAGGAGGAGGAAAAAAGAGTTGCTTGAAATCAGAACCAATGGTATTTGATGGAACGGATAAGCTTGTCTCCAGAGTCAATCGCTACTGTGTGCCCAGGGCCTGGAGAACTAAGGACACATTTTCCTGGCTGATGAAAAAAATTACTCAGCTATGGTCATCTGTTCCTGCTCTAAGGCTACACAGGGTATTATGCGCTATGCGCATGTTATGAAATGCTTAATACACTTTTTTAAAAAAGAAAGAAAATGTGTCCTGGTTTTCCCTGATTACTTTGACTATTTTCTTCACATCTTTGGTTGTCATTCGCTTGTCACTGGTGTAGTAAAGGTTTAAAGAGTATTGCTTTTATTCATCCTGACTGACATTTACTGATCTTAAGTTTAATAGTTTATGCATTCTTTTAAAATCAAACTCGAGGAATTTTCAGTCAGTGCTTTTTGAGCTCACTTGTCTTTCTTGTCTCTTTCTGACACTCCCATTATACATGGGAGTTGGCTCCTTGATAAAGATTCAAGTGACCATAAAGTACCCGCTGCTCCCCCCCCTTTTACTCTGTGTTCTTCATCCTGCATAGTTTCTATTGAAATTAACTATTGTCAGTAAGTCTACTCATTTCTCCAGAACTTTATAACCCCACCCACACGAGTTTGGGCATTGAATGTGAGAAACTCATTCTGATCTTTCCTTTGGCCAGACATAGCCTTCTGTTCACAGTCTGAGGCCAGCTCCTCACTCTGCTGTGCCTTTAAAGTGTCCTTATCTTACGTAAACACAATCCTTTGTGCTCTGTGTTAGGATGATCAGTTTCACAGAGCTGTTCAGCTGTGACCAGGGGTGTGTCTTTACATTTTTACCTTCTAGCTCCTTTCTCTCCTAGGTTAGATTTCCCTCTAAAGCAATGCTGTGTCCCCAAGCCTGGAGGCAGATGGTACGCCTCAGCTCAGTGGAAGTTGATGTTGAACAGGCTGTCTGGAACCACAGACGACCTGGAGAATCCTCTTATTTCTTGACTTAGTGTTAATCAGTTTCCTGGAACTGCAACAAAAATCTGAGATGGTCAACTTATAAAGAAAATAATTTGGATGTTTTAACCGAGTATCATCAATTGATGATGGCCAGTGTGAAGGCCACATTTGGATGGGATAGTGACTAGCAAAACCTCTCATATCTGAGAGCAAAGGTGTGAGACTGGAGAGGGAGTCCCACTCTCCCCTTCCAAGTCATGTCCCCTGTGAACAGAAGGCTTCCCATGAGGCACTCCCTTCTTCTTGATCAAAAGAAAAAAACATCTGAATTCTCGCTCTGGCCCTGGGTTGAGAAAGGACATTCTGACCTCTGTCAACATGACATATTTTATTCCTGTCTCTTAAGAGTTAATACAGCTGGGGCTGCCAATCACTCAGCCAGGAGAGAACCCAGAGGGAAGCTCATTAACCCCTCGATTAGGGAATGACTTTCACCCCCTTTAGCCCACTTCAATGCGACTGCTTACAAATCCTCACTAAGCTTGCCTTCTTTTCTGAGTTCTAACTCCCAAAGGGCAAATCTTCATTTTCCTCTTTTCTCCCACATGGTCACAAGACAAGATCCTGAGCATGCTTGCTCTGACGTGCAAGGCTCACTCTCTAAAGTCCACCCACCTACTTCCTACAGCAGCTTGCTGATCCCCATGAATGAACCTGTCTGCTTTTCTTGGACCTTAAGAGAAAAGAGTGTGACTTTTTCTCTTCTTATCCACACCCCTTCCAGCAGTTGTAGAGAATTATAGCTTGCCTGCTCTGTGGTTTCTCTCTTGAATGCTAATAAAATGGCCCTCAAGCTTCCTTTTGAGTCTGCTTTTTTTTTTTTTTTTTAAATCCTTTGATTCACGAGACTATGCATCCACACACTGGAACACTAATGCCCTGTTAACAGTAACGACTTGTCTTCCTAGAAATTATTGGAGCATGAGCCTAAAGATCAAAACATAAATGTTTGAAAAAGGGCATTATTTTCTTCTGAATACTTTTCCTGTCCTCAGAAACAAATATAAGGAGTCGTTTAGTTGACTGGTGATTTAGGCTTAGAGGCATTCATGCTTCCAAAATCACAGAGTTCACCTGCACACAGGTGCCTATCGCAATAATATTGTTTATGATAGTAGCTCAAAACAGAGTCCCTGAGCTTTGGGGGTGAGGGGAGGGCCCATCCCAGCATAGACAATGCTGTGGTCCCCAAGCCTGGAGGCAGATGGTCCTTCTGAGCTCAGTGGAAGTTGATGGTCAATGGGCTGTAGGGAACCACAGAAGACCTGGAGAATCCTCTGTAGCTCTTGGGCAGAGGAGGAACTATTCCAGGTCCAGAGAAAGACTCTAACACAAGAAAACAAAGCAGGCCCAGTCCTTGCTGAGTGTTTGTTAAAAATAATATGAATATAAGAATAAGAAACTTCCTTTACAAACAATGTTTTGATTGTATTTTTTAAAAGCCATCAATTATGTATTAAAGACTTAAACATTTTATTTATGTTTGCCTATGACCACATGGAGGGGGGGTGCTGGTACTTATGGAAGCCAGAAGAGGGCATTGGGTCCCCTGACGCTGGAGTAGGTCATGAGTTAGACCACAGAAATGGAGACTGGGAACCAAAATCAGGTCTGCTTGAAGACAGTAACACTCTGAACGGCAGAGCCATCTCTCCACCCCCAGAGACAGCAACTTTTAATTTAAGAGATTTTGTGGGCAGTTCTGTCACTGCCCGTGGAAGTCACCTCAGTCTCTCCAAAGAGGAAGTTCAAGATTCCTCTTCAAGACAGGCCATATTGAGAAACGATGCTTAATCTAGCTCAATGTGCCATCAGCCTAAAATGGTCTTATCTGAGCCTTTATCTCTGCTTGGACTAAGGACTTAAGAAGGATAACATCCAGTGCAGAGTTATCCAGGGTGGATTTCACCTGCCTCTGGTGCATTCTTGGGTCCCTATTGGCTGAGAAATTGCTGGTACCAGGTTCTTTAGCAGAGGGTTGGTGTCCCAGGCTGAGCTGATGGTGCAAAGTTCCAGTTCTGGGAGACCAAGAGCATTTAGCTCCTGGGTGGATGGAAAGGAAAGTCTTTTTTTTTTTTTTTTTTTTTTTTTTTTTTTTTTTACTATCCAATTGATAAGATATAATTTGCCCATCTAGACAGCACAAAATCCTGTACACACCCGTCCCTTAAAAATATTTATAACAACCTGTATCTATGTGTAGAGAAGAATCTTTTTTTTTTTCAGTTCTTTTAAATGTATCTTTTTTTTTTTTTTTTTTATTAACTTGAGTATTTCTTATGTACATTTCGAGTGTTATTCCTTTCCGGGTTTCCGGGCAAACATCCCTTCCTCCCCCTTCCTTATGGGTGTTCCCCTCCCCACCCTCCCCCCATTGCCGCCCTCCCCCGACAGTCTAGTTCACTGGGGGTTCAGTCTTAGCAGGACCCAGGGCTTCCCCTTCCACTGGTGCTCTTACTAGGATATTCATTGCTACCTATGAGGTCAGAGTCCAGGGTCAGTCCATGTATAGTCTTTAGGTAGTGGCTTAGTCCCTGGAAGCTCTGGTTGCTTGGCATTGTTGTACATATGGGGTCTCAAGCCCTTCAAGCTCTTCCAGTTCATTCTCTGATTCCTCCAACGGGGTCCCGTTCTCAGTTCAGTGGTTTGCTGCTGGCATTCGCCTCTGTATTTGCTGTATTCTGGCTGTGTCTCTCAGGATCGATCTACATCCGGCTCCTGTCGGTCTGCACTTCTTTGCTTCATCCATCTTGTCTAATTGGGTGGCTGTATATGTATGGGCCACATGTGGGGCAGGCTCTGAATGGGTGTTCCTTCAGTCTCTGTTTTAATCTTTGCCTCTCTCTTCCCTGCCAAGGGTATTCTTGTTCCCCTTTTAAAGAAGGAGTGAAGCCTTCACATTTTGATCATCCGTCTTGAGTTTCATTTGTTCTAGGCATCTAGGGTAATTCAAGCATTTGGGCTAATAGCCACTTATCAGTGAGTGCATACCATGTATGTCTTTCTGTGATTAGGTTAGCTCACTCAGGATGATATTTTCCAGTTCCAACCATTTGCCTCACAATTTCATAAAGTCGTTGTTTTTGATAGCTGAGTAATATTCCATTGTGTAGATGTACCACATTTTCTGTATCCATTCCTCTGTTGAAGGGCATCTGGGTTCTTTCCAGCTTCTGGCTATTATAAATAAGGCTGCGATGAACATAGTGGAGCACGTGTCTTTTTTATATGTTGGGGCATCTTTTGGGTATATGCCCAAGAGAGGTATAGCTGGATCCTCAGGCAGTTCAATGTCCAATTTTCTGAGAAACCTCCAGACTGATTTCCAGAATGGTTGTACCAGTCTGCAACCCCACCAACAATGGAGGAGTGTTCCTCTTTCTCCGCATCCTCGCTAGCATTTGCTGTCACCTTAGTTTTTGATCTTGGCCATTCTCACTGGTGTGAGGTGAAATCTCAGGGTTGTTTTGATTTGCATTTCCCTGATGACTAAAGATGTTGAACATTTCTTTGGGTGTTTCTCAGCCATTCAGCATTCCTCAGCTGTGAATTCTTTGTTTAGCTCTGAACCCCATTTTTTAATAGGGTTATTTGTCTCCCTCTTGGTCTAACTTTTTGAGTTCTTTGTATATTTTGGATATAAGGCCTCTATCTGTTGTAGGATTGGTAAAGATCTTTTCCCAATCTGTTGGTTGCCGTTTGTCCTGACCACAGTGACCTTTGCGGAAAGGAAAGTCTTATGTCACGGAGGATAATCAGCAGAACCTCTCCAACCTAGTGGCACCCTCTTATATCCTGTGCTTTCAGGGCAAGGACCACCAGCACAAAGCAGATCCAGGGAGAACGGAGCCATTCATTCTTTGCCAAGGGCTACATAGAAACTGCCCCTGTTGTCCTGAATGATACTGCTTACTAGGGATACAGATGAAATGGTGACTGTGAAGACAAATGCTAGTTTTTTTGTTTTTTTGTTTTTTTTTTTTCATGTATGAACATCCCCTTCTTCCACTGGCTGCTAGGGTCCCGGGATGGGTACTATGGGCTGTTAATTTAATTAGATCTGGATTAAACTGGAGACATGCCTCTGCTCAGGTCTTCAAGGCCTTTTCTATGAAGGGTTGACTGAAGGGGACCAGACTTCTGGGGCTGGGGCACCTTCCTGAGAGCGGCAGCATTCCCCGACAGCCTGCAGTAGCGTCTGGTGGCTCAGTGCTTCTGTACTGGTGCTGTGGCCGTCCTTTGTTGCCGTCAGAATCCAGCATCTCCGGCCAGCCTTCCCTGCATTTGCAACCCGTGTGGATATGACGTTAATTCCTAGCCACAGGTTCTATTTAAACATCCTTCACAGAAAGTCAAATAAAAATAATTAACCAAGGGTGAGTCCTCTTGTCTCCCTGACACATTTTAGTGGGGGCATTAAAGTGAACTGCCTGCAGGATATGAACAGCCACAGCCACTTAGATGACCCAGGGCACTGGCAAGAAGCAGAATTTAGGCAATTGGTTGCCATCTTACGGGCACCAGATTCATTCGCTCTGTTTTCTCTCCCGCAACGGCAAGAATGCAATGTTAAAAAGGTCTGTCCTGGGTAAGCATCGCTCCACGAATTCCAAGTCCCCAGGCTGCGGTTGTTTATTAACTTCCAGTGACATTTTATTTTGATGTAGCTCAGTTGCTGTAACATTAGTCTCCAGGGGATAGCTATGCTATTCTTATTTTTACTAGGAGTGGAAACATGGATCTTATCTTCTATCTTTTTGTATCTGGGCTGCCTTCAGGATGCTTCAGGCTGGGGAGAAGTCTGGTCCCCTTCAGTCAAGCTGCAGTCACAGACCTGCACAGAGGCAGCCTCTTCTTTATCTTCATTTCATATGGGGGGGGAGGGAGAGAGAGAGAGAGAGAGAGAGAGAGAGAGAGAGAGAGAGAGAGACAGGCAGAGAGAGACAGAAAGGGGGAGAGAGACAGAAAGGGAGAGAGACAGAGACAGAGACAGACACACAGAGAGAGACAGACAGAGAGAGACAGAGAGATATACACACAGAGACAGAGAGAGGGGGTGGAGGGAGAGGGAGAGGGGGGAAAGAGAGAAGAGGGAAGAGATAGAGACAGAGACAGAGAGAGGCTGATTTTTTAAAATTTGTTTTGTTGTTGGTTTTCAATGTGTGTTCTGAAGAGTGAACTTAGTGTCTCACTGAGTTTCTCGAGACCCTTCTACCATCTCAAATTGCTGCCCTCATCCTTTTAAATCTGAGTCAGGAAATTAGTTCTGAAATTGTTTATAAGCTCCTTCTCCTGTCAGCATATAGGGAGGTAGACATCTGACCTTTGGTAAAACCATTACGCCATTTTCAGTGAATGTGCTTTAGCCTTTCTAGAAGGCTTTTTTTTTTTTTTTTTTTAAAACATAGGGCTTTGTACTGAAGCTGCAAATAACTTTAGTTATTTAGTTTTCCTTTCTGAAGTTTCTTAGAACTTTGTGTGTTACACCAAAATGCCTCAAGTCATTTCTTTTTCTTACCTTAAAAAATAGTTTTCTCAGTATTTCCAGGAGCTTTGAAGAGCAGCCCAGCTCTTTCAGGTCTGCAGAAGACAGAGTGAGCTGAGGGGACCAGCATCACAGCCAAGCCCACTGGTAGGACCAAGCTGTGTTGTCTATGAAAATTCACTGGGGTTTTATTTCTGTCTGGTTCACTTGGCTCCTATTTTCAATATATCCATGTGCAGGTAGTAGGGAAAATTATTTCTCATTACTGTTTATCCAAAAATTCCCTTCAGTGGCACACTGGGAACTAAGTTAAAACAAGATACCCCAACTCCCTCAGAGGACAATTATCCCACAGGTCATTTCCTTCCACTGACCCAGTGATCTTCAGAGGTGCCCGCACCTTACAAAGGGTGAGCTGCTGTGTTTGCTTTAATTGCAGTTGTCTTAGCTCAGCCATGGATCAGCTTAGGGGGATGGCAGAGGTGGCTTCATTGCTTTTGTTCCCCTCTGTGGCATTTGCGATTTTGCCATTTCTATGGTATTGTGGTGACTCGTTAACCTGGCTGGAACGTTAGTCCACTCCATCTTTAGATATCTTCTGTCAGAATCCTGAGCCTTCAACTCATGTTTGCCGTTTAAAGGGTCGACAATGGTGAATTTCCATCCGAGGACCAAAGGCATTGTTATAGCTGTACACTCACCTCTCGACATTACCTACAAATCCTTTTGAACACCTCCTTGTTACACGCTGTCTAGACAGGGTCTTACAGTGCCTGCTGTGTCCACAGGCTGTAGCATGATCAGTGTATGAGAGTAACAACCGCCCTCCTCAGTACCGACCGCTTCACATACACGGAATCTATTTGGGGAGATTTTTTAAGAACTTGATAAGCACATCTTAGTTCCTCTTTTTATTTTAGACTCTGTGTGTATTCTTGGAATTCATTCTTTTAATTACTAGTTATAGGGTTTTTTATTTATTTTTTATATTTTTTAGGCTTGGGGCCAGCCAGCCATACTGACAGCTCCGGGATGCCATCTGAAACACCACTAACTCCTGTAGGAAATGCATAAAAGGCTGCTGTGTCACAAGGCATGTTACTACTCCTGTAGGAAAGAAGGACAGAGTGCATGAAAAAATAAGTGGTCACTAAGGATGGAATGAAGGCAGTTGGCTTTCTTTGGAGAGGATTGTGAATGGCTAAATGGCGGGGGGGAGGGGGAAGCTTTAAGTCCCACTTTTCTTTCTATTGAGTTTTGCTTCATGTGAAAGAAAATTTAAACTTATACGATTGGGGATGCAGCTTGGTCTGAGCACAAACAAACCCCTGCACTGATTATCCAACATTGCATAAACCATGTGTGCCACATGCTTGCAATCCCAGCATGCAACACTCAGGAGGTGGAGGCAGCGGGATATGAAGTTCACGGTCATCTTTCACTACGTAGGGAGTTTGAGGCCAGCCTGAGATATTATACATGAGCCCCACCGCCCAACCCCCAGCTGTTATAAAAAATATTGTTCCGGTCCTATATTCTCTGTTGACGGAAGTGGGAGAATTGTTAGTGTGAGGCCAGTGTGGGCTATATGGTGAGATTCTGTCTGAAAAACAAAAGAAAACAAATCAAACCAAACGAGGAGCAAGTGCGATGATTACCAAAGGACAGGTCTGACTCACAGTGCTGTGTACTGCATAGGCTAAGATTCCTGTGGTGGGTTGGCCTAATGCTGCTTCTATTCTAATGCCATTGTGGTTGTCCCAGAGACCGAGGGTCTGCTCACAGACTCTAGTTAAGTGGCCCGGCCCCAAGTTAATTATGATTGGTAAATAAAGATGCCAACAGCCAATAGCTGGGCAGAAGAAACATAGGCGGAGTTTTAGGTTTGGTGGGCGTGGAGAGAGGAGAACCAGGCGAAGAGGAGGAAGGAACAAGGAGAAGCCGCTATGTGTTAGCTGAGTCAGAAGAACTTGGCCCTCCCTGTGTGCTGGCCAATTGGAGTTAAGAGCAGCCCGGATGGAACCTAGGAAGTAGTAAGTAATAATTTGGGGTTATCAATAGGAGAGTAGATTCTAGCAGCGTGGAGGATAGGTAGCTGTCCAGCTCTTGTGCTGCTTCAGGTACATTGTAAATATAAAAGCTGTGAGTATGTTTTTTATCTGGGAACTCAATAACCTACGGTCGGGGTAGAAACCCAGGGCAGGGATTTTTAAATACGTTCTGCTACAGATTACTGATAAGTGGGCTCTATGGTCCACATAAAGATCTTGGGTGCCAGTGAGGCTAAAGTCACCTGTGAAGTAGCTGTCTGGGGATCCTGGCTCCTAAGTCCTGGTCACAGTTCTAGAAACCGTGTTCACAGCGAGCGTTGCACCATAAAGGCGTGCTGCTAGAAGCTTCGGAGGCTACTCGGGAGGTCATTCTCCACTTCATTAACTGCTTTATTTTCATTTTTTAAGGAACCGATCTCTGTAGAAAATGATAAAAGTTTATGAAAATGGAAAGAAGAAAACAGTAATGTTTAGGTCAAAGCAAAAAGGATAACGCAATTACTTTTTATTTATACTAGCAATGTAATTGAAAATAAACAATGTAGTACATTTCATCCATGAAAGGAAGGGTTGGAAACTTGCAGACCTTCCATGAAGGAGATTCACATCTGGACTCTGTCAGCAACACACAGCCTTCTGTCTCTGCCTGAGGCCGAAGTCTGGCGCCACTCTGGCGGATGGTAGTTGTTTCTAGTTGTTTCTCTATTTGTAGCCATGTGATCCAGAACGGGGTGGGGGGCCTCTGAGTCAGCAGTAGTAGGTGAGAGGGTTGGAGGGCAGCAGGAGACATCTGAAGGCTTGGGCCAGTCTTTGTCATTCATATTGGCTGGAGCGCAGACACATTGCTCCAACTGAGCTGCAAGGGAGTCTGGGAAAAGATGGAGCTCTGCTAGTAACTAGCAATACATTTTTAGCCGTGTAATATACTTGAGTTATAAAATTATGTTTCTGAAGTGTAGCTACTGGCAGGAAAATGTCAAGTTCAATTGAAAAGAGCAAGAAATAGACTCCTATCATTCTAATTCTGGGAAAGAATAATGTTTACCCACCTATGCTTGCTTATTAATAAAAACTAAAAGAATATAAAACATATAATTTATGCTTCTTTAGAAGTAAGGTTATATGCTTGTTGTGTACTTTATCCTAGCAAAGAAATTGCTACATTTTTCTTTTCTTATACGTGTGAGAGAGAGAGAGAGACAGAGAGAGAGAGAGAGAGAGAGAGAGAGAGAGAGAGAGAGAGAGAGAGAGAGAGAGAGAGAGAGGGGTGTGGAGGCAAGAGGAGAAGTTGCAGATGCCTGTTCTCTGCTTTCACTGTGTGGGATTATGGGATTGAATCAAGCTTTGGGTTCAGTGCCTTTACCTGCTGACCCATCTTGGTGACATCCAATCTTTGATTCTGTTGTTTTTAAAAATGTCTGTTTTTGTTTTTTAATCAAATACATATCAGGGCAGACCCTATGCTTAGGAGCAGTTGGCTCACACAAAACAAACTCGATATTTTTGTGGAATTTTTGTCTCATTTTCTTTTGTTTGTTTGCTTGCTTGTTTTTCTTAAACTGAAGAATAAATCCTCCGAGGTCCTGGAAGGGGAGCTGACATTTAAACCCCTGTAAGCAGGAGGTAGGAATTTAGCCAGCGGAGGAGGAATTTCTAGGCATGCGTTCAGTCAGCAGAGGGCGGTGCTCAGCTCCCGTGCACCTCTTTCTCTGGACATCACTGAGCCAACTTGTACACTAGCTGTGCTAAGAATCACAGATTACATTCATTCCTCCTGAAGTTGACGCCAGACCTTACACAGGACACCATTAACAGCAAGGCTCTCTGGATTGTGTACGTTTTTCTGAACAAAGTAAATAAACAAGCAGGTCTGACTTTAAGGAACTTTAGCCTCAGCGCTGCAGCCACGGATCTGTTTGTTTCCTTTTTAACTTTGTATCGATTCTTTGTGGGTTTCACATTGTGCATCCCTAGTCCCATTCACCCCCCTCATATCCACCCTCAGCCCTTGCAACCCCCCCAAAAAAAACTTTGCACACAAGCAAACAAATACAAAACAAAACAAAGCATACGAAACATCTTGTGGAGGAAGCTGTAGTGTGTCGTGTACTGTGTCCCACAGTATACCCTTCTAATGTCACAGTGTGTCCCCCAGTATATATCTCTAACGTCTTCACTTGTGAGTGTTCACTGCAATGAGTCATTGGTCTGGTTTGAGGTCCGGATTCTATGACACTTCAATATTGGCTCCTCACCAGGACTCCTTTTGGATGTCCTGTTGTTGCCCTGTGTCAAATAGATCCTGTAGCTTTGGATCTCTAGGACCCGCCCCTCGATGTGCCCCAGCAGTTCATAGATGGGGTAGATGTTAGGGTTTGGGTGGGCCAGTTCAAAGCCCTGGATCTGGGCCTGGCTGCTATCTGAGCTGGTCAGGCTGCCTCCTCTCCTGAACCTACGCCACAGGGCAAGCTCTCCAGCCCTGTCAGGGCTTGGCTAACCAATCCTGCCACTGGCAGGAGGCAAGGTCAGCTCTCCAGCTCCCACGCCCTCCGACCTCCAGAACCAGCTCCATTGTGCTGCCCAGTAATGGGAGAGGAAGTACTGCAGCTTGAGAGGAGCCAGCAGTCTGTCAGCTCTCATGCCCTTGAGCAGGCTCACCCACCTCTGCTCTACCAGGGCTAACTCTACTGTGCTGCCCAGGTGAGACGCAGGACCTGCTCTCCTGCCAGTGAGGGACAGGGCTGGCTCTCCTGCCTTTGATTGCAAGAGATCTGAGGACCAGGCCAAAGGGTCTGGGCATTGCAGTAGGGAAGTGCTTTCCAGAAACCACATTTATTTATAAATCAAGACTGCTGATTAAAAATCATTATTCACATGTTCTATGCAGGAGAATTGTGACGGATTCTCAACAGGCAAAATATAGTCAGCTGATTAAAAACAAGAAAATTAAAAAAAAAACAAGGAAATTTGCTAAAAATGGATTTCTAATCTACTGTACTGGAACGATTTATAGAGATGACCATGTCTGATGTGGATAAGCTCCTGTGTTGACAGTTAATAGTCAAATGCTTCAAGTAGGAAAATAAATTAGCCGGTCTTTAATCAGCTTATATTTGTAATGGAGAAATTGTTACTCTGAGAATCTCCTTGCTCCCAGGGCAACTCTCTCTGCAAAGATACTGGGGGCAGGATGGTGACATCCCTGCTGTCCACCTTGACACCTGCTTCAGAATTTATCTCACCGCAGCGAGAGCTGGGCAAAGGAAAAGAGGAGAAAGCTGCCCCCTAGTGGCTGTCTTTTAGAGAGCAGTCTATGGAAGGAATTTGCCTGATTATAGAGAACAATGAGGTTTAGCCTCCTATCGCAACCTCCCTACTCCCAGGTGTTAGGGTTTAAATCTCGGCCCGGGGCTCGGACAGAACACACCAAGCCAAAATGGTTCCACGTGGAGACGTTTAATGAGAGAAGAAGAGTAGAAGAAGGGAGGAACAAAGGAGGCCGGCCATGGGCACGTGGAGGGAAGGGGGTGGTGTATGGGAAGAGAAAGGACAGGGACAGAGGGGAAGCAAGCAGTGAAGGAAGAGCAAGAGGGAGAGGAGGGGGCAAGCAACTCCTTATATAGTCAGGCACAGCTGGCTGTTGCTAGGCAACTGTGGGGCGGAGCTTACCTGGCTGGTCCCAGTAACTGAGGGGGTGGGGTTTAGAATACCAACACCAGGCTCAACCTCTGACTAGATTTTGTCCCACATAAAGCATTCCTCTGAGAATAGACTTCAATTCTATTTTGGTTGATTGTCAAAGAAGTACATAGTCATTGACGTTTACTGAAGAGTAAAGACAACAGTTCAGAACCACCAAGACAGGAATAGGGAGCTGAGCAATGGGCGTGTGCCCTGCAGAAGACAGACCAGACTCGACTCCTAGTACAGCGTGGAGAAATAGGACTTCATAGCTATGAATAGGGTCAGCTGAGGGGAACTGCTGAGGGAAATACCGTGGAGTTCTGCTTAGACTGACCCAACAGTTGTTCTTTCTGAAGTCAAGCCTGGGGGATCAGTGTTACCTGGCATGGAAGAGGGTATTTGATAAGGGTATTTATCGAGTTGTGTGGAGTCAAGGACTCTGGCAAAATCCTCACAGATGATGTAATATGTGAACTCTCTTCCCTGTGAAGAACAGGGGACTCAAAGTTAACTTTTTTCTTTCTCTCTCTCTCTCTCTCTCTCTCTCTCTCTCTCTCTCTCATTCTTTCTTTCTGGAGGAGTGGGTTTAAGATGGTTTCCCTGTGTAGCCCGGACTGTCCCAGAAGTTCACGTTCTATACCAGGCTGACCTTAACTTGGAGATTCTCTGCCTTTGCCTACCAAGGGCTAGGATTAGAAGCATGTGTCACCATGCCCTGCCAAAATTAAATTTTGAAAATGACCTTAAGTTATAGAAGATTGAACAAACAGGGAGGGGTCACATAGATCAGAGAGAACTAGGGTCCCCAAAGGAACCGCTATACCTGTGAAGTGTTTACTGTGTGCCAGGGATGACTAATTAAACAAACCAGTGACAAATGCTGGGCCACTCAACTCCTAGGTACCTCCTCCATTCATCTTAGTAGCTCTTGGGTGCGGGGCTCAGGGCTCAGCAGAAAGACAGAGGCATCATGGTCCAGAAATCCTGTTTTCTTAAGTGTACAACTGCAGAGACACACTATGCACTAACTGGGATCCTTGATAGAGTACGCTCAACCACACAGCATGAGTTCCTTCTCAGGTACCTACCTAGCAAGGAGGAGGGATGCAGGCAGAGGTCCAGCCTTTGCTCCCCTGGCAGTCTTGAGCCTGGGCTGCTCTGGAAGTCCAGTCTTGGTGTGACAGGCACAAAGGTACGTGGGATGGTTAATTCCGATGGCCAACTAAGGGTCCAGAATCACCTAGGAGATGAATCTTGAGGTGTGCCTGGCAGGGACTATCCTGATTGAGTTAGCTGAGGTCAGAAGGACCCACTCACTGATAGTGACACCAGACAGGAGAGAGTGGGCTGGGCACCCGTGTTCATCACTTTCTGCTCTGTAATTGTGGATGCACTGTGACTGGTTGCCTCACGCTCCTGCTGTAGAACTGTCCTTCCATGATGGACCGTGTCTACTATTTCATCGCAACATCAAGGTTGCTGTTAGGGTACCTTGAGTGCTGGTGGCCTTGTGTGTGCAGTGCGCCACCCCTTAATGGAAGTAGGCACGCTGGGATTTACTGGGGAACTGACGACAAATATTTCCCCACGGTCCAGGAGAGTCCTGAGGTATGGTTCACATGCTTATATTTGCCCTAAAATTGTGATATTTGGGTAATTAAGGTAATACGAATGTTCCACTTCAGGTTATTGTGGTAGCTGCTTATAGGGACAAGTGCAGTTATTCTCACCACTGTGACGGAGCCACAGGACAATTCGAAGCAGCAGAGCTGGGATCAGCTATAAACTCCCTCACTCTAGTGGCAGATCATGGAGAATAGGTATATTGTTTCTTTTTTCCATTTTTTACTCATTCTTTGTGAATTTCATATCACGTATCCCATTCCCACCCATTTGCTAGCCCTTCCTTTCATATCTGACCTAATCTGAAAAAAAGTCTTGCCATGAAAGCCGTGGTGTGTCATGGTGTGTCACACAGTACACCCTGTCACCCAAACTGCTTCACTTGCGAATGCTGACTGCAGTGGTGGCTGGTCTCCTTTACAGCTTTTGTCTTCTGTTACATCATGAATACTGGATCCTCACAGGGACTCCGCTCGGATATCCTGCTGCTTGCTCGGAGCCTTGGGGATCCTGCAGCCTCGGTTCTGGAGGACCAGCCCCTTCATGAGCTCCATAGGTCAGGTAGACGTTGCAGTGGGCTAGCTCTGCTCAGGCATTCTTCTTTGCCCACCTCACTGCTAGTAGTGACTGATGAGGGGCGGGGCCAGCTCAGTGTAGCCCACGAACATCCACATGACCTTTGATGGTAAAATGGAGCACCGACATCATCACAGACCCCTGCTACTGCCATGAACCCAGACATGCCCGTCAGTGCAGCACGGACTCAGAGCTCACCTTGGCCTCAGAACTCACCATGGCCTCAGGTGGCAATGCAAGCCTCTCACATCAAGATATTCCTTACCAATGTGAGATCTCCAGTCCTGCCTCTCTTCATGGTGGACGAACCATTCTTTCTTTTCCATCTCTCCACCACCTACTTACTCATCTTCGTGGTGCCTACCTGCCGGCCTGTGCCACGAGGTGACTAACGGCTGGGCCCCTAGGCACAGTGCTTCAAGGGACAAAGATCCCAGGGACATTGCCAGTTACTGCATTGCCCTGGTCCAGAGTCTCCAAATGTCAAGAGCCACCAATAATAACTGCTTTTAGATAGGATTCTAGCCAGAGGAGACTGATAACAGGCAGAGAACAAATTGTGGAGGCCACACTAGAAGGACACTGTGGTTACTCTGAAGCCAGCCTGGGCTCTGTGGCAGCCATAAAGGACAGGAGGGTGTTTTGGGTTTTTTTTTTTTTTCCAGAGCTGAGGACCGAACCCAGGGCCTTGTGCTTCTAGGCAAGCGCTCTACCACTGAGCTAAATCCCCAACCAGGGGATTATATAATATTATATAATATATAATATATTATATATATATAATAATATAATATAATATAATATGCCCATTATATTCTTTAAGTCTTCATGTGTTGGGGAAAGAAAGCTTTTCTGTCACGCCCTCAAGTTTAACTGAAGGGTAGATCGACAGAAGAAAAAGCACGCGGATTTTAGATGAATACAGACAATAAATATATATGTATGTATGTATGTATGTATGTATGTATACACACATATTGAAATATAATATGGACAAAGGAGTTATAGAAAAGAAGCAAAACTCACAGAGCGCGTTAGACAGCCATTGTTTTATCACCTCACAAGGTCAGGTCATGAGGAAAAGATCAGGAAAACCATGGTGGGAGCTGGTGGAAGATGAAGGGGATTTTTCTAAGGTTCATTTGTAGAGATTCCTGTCGGCACCACATCTCCATATCTGGTGGTAGGGAGAGGGCACCTTCACAAAAGCATTTCTGCAGAGAGGGCGGGCGCAGGCCTCTGCCTGCTCCTGTTTGTTGACTTGTCGTTACTTTCAGCTCTAAATAGCTGCTTAACTTCACATGTGCAAGAAAAGCGAGCAGACAAAGACCTACAAACTGTCCGAGTAGCATATCCTGCTCCCCTTCAAGCCTAAAACAAGACTCCCTGGATTTCATAAAACCCACACTAATGTGCATGCGCATTGTACATGTGCTAGGCTTCATAAAAACTCTTCCCTATAAGTATACACAGCATTGACCGACTGGTCTCCCTAACACGCCCCTGCTCTCTCTTTTCCACTTCTCCTGCTAGCCAACTAGATCCTCTCTTCAGTTTTGCTCCTCTCTTTATGTAATATACACATATACGATGTTATGTTTTACATAAAATCTAGGATCTACAAGTAGTGGGAAAAGTGTGGTAGTCGTCTTTCTAGGTCCAACTTAAATCTTCTTAATATGATAATTTCCAGCGGCATCCACTTTTGTATGAGAAT
The DNA here is from genome assembly GCF_011064425.1 of Rattus rattus. Classification (NCBI taxonomy): domain Eukaryota; kingdom Metazoa; phylum Chordata; class Mammalia; order Rodentia; family Muridae; genus Rattus; species Rattus rattus. Next base: position 173,613,481 of record NC_046156.1, on the reverse strand, counting down.
CTGCTCTGTATACATGCATTTTGAATTTGTCTACCAGGGTTTTAATTTTTTTTTTTTTTGTAATGGAAACTTGGTGCCCAGTGAGGTAATGTTGAGAAGTGGCAGAACCTTTGAAGGGTAGGGTCTGTTACAGGATAACAGTTATGGGGTGCCGCCCATAGAACAGTGCTTTTTTTAAAAAAATTTTTATTAGTTTTTTGTGAATTTTACATCATGCACCCCAATCCCACTTGTCTCTGCCTTCCCTCATACCCCCTCTCCACCCTTGCAACCTCTCCCCAACAGAGAAAAAATAATCTCATTGTGAGAGCTGTGCCCTACATTATACCCCTTTGTCCACACTTCTTTGCTTGCAAATGTTCATTGCAATGAGTCTGTTTTGAGGCTTCTGGCTTCTGCTACTCTATCAGTACTGGATCCTCACTGGGACTCCTCTCAGATGTCCTGTCGTTGCCCTGTGTGATGGAGATCCTCTAGTTTTGAATCTGTAGCATGGGCCCCTTCGTGCACTCCAGCAGTTCGTTGATGGGATAAATGTTGGGTGGGTCAATTCAAAGCCATAATAGATCTGGGTCTTGAGCGGTATCTGAGTTGGTCAGCCAGCTGGCTTTTCTGCTCTCACACCCTCAGGCTGACTCACCAGTAGTCCCCACAACCAGAGCCAGCTCTACTGTGCTGCACGGATGAGGTACAGGGCCTGCTCTCCCAGGTGCTGCAACAGGTGAAGGGCAGGGCCAGATCTCCTGCTCTTATAACCCCAGGGCCAGGTCTCCTGCCTACCGCAGGTGGTGACAGGCGCTGAGGGAGAACAGTATCTCTACCTCAGCCATACCACCACAGGAGAGGTGAGTGGTAGAGCTAGCTCTCCCACCCTCATATCCTTGGGCCTGGCTCACCTGCAACTCCCACAATGTACGGCACCCCCTTTCCAGAGTACTGCAGCTAGCTAGGGGTGGGGTCAACTCTTCTTCTTTCAGGTCCCCAGGGTCAGGTGTCCCAAGGTGTCCAGGTGAAGGGTGGGGCCAATTCTGCACAGACCTCAGACACCAACATGTCCGTGAGTGGCAGCCTGGCCTTTGGTGGGGACAGACTCCTGCTGCTTCAGGGCCACAGGTCCAGATGTGGACCCTAGGAAGACTTGGGAGGCCAATGAAGAAGATCGTTTGGCTCAGGAAATAATAAAACAGTGTGAAGACGTGTCAGAGAAGAAAGATTGGCAGTCTGGTTAGTCTAGACAGACAGCTCACTGAGGGGTCACGCACTATTACACAAGGGTGCACGGGTGGAGACCTCACCCTTGGACTCTTCATGTATATCTTCTTATCACCCCTGTACTATAATGAGGCAGTTCCTGCTCTTCCAGACACATCATCAGTGCCAAGTATGCATACATTTTAAACTATTACACAACACTCATCTGCACCACATGACTTGAAATTTTAATTGGAGCCTAGATTTTACCCCTGAGCTGGTTCTTCAGCTATGCACCATTTAACTTAAATGACCATTTGATTCTCACATACCTCTTTCTATCTGCAGCTTCTCCAAGTCCTCTGTAGTTTCCTCAGTCTCCTCTCCAGCCATCTCTTCTTCTGCTTACACAGGGACGTGTCAGGAAGAGTAGAGTGACCCACTCAAGTCCAGGGCAACGTCTTCCTGGATTTCTGAGGCTGGAAAAGTAAATCTGCGTGCGCCAACTTCCCTTGTGACTAGGGTTCCAGATGCGTTATTTTTAAATCTTATTATCATATGTTAACCAACGACATACTAAATATGTTCCATTATATTCTCAAATATATATTGTGTTTTTGTCCTGTTCATTGTCATTGTACTTGGGCTTCTCTTCCTTCTGCTCGTCCCTAATGGTTCCCCTTCATGAACCCTCATGTCTGTTTTCTTAAGCTGACTCATATTCATATGTGTGTGTGTGTGTGTGTGTGTGTGTGTGTGTTCTCACATTGTAGAAGAAAGAAAATCACTACCACAAGCCCTTTCCATAGGGGTATTAATCCTAAACAAACCCCCAAACTGTCTTCCTCCCAAAACTGTTGGGGGATTGTTTCCAAAACATGGGAGGGGACGCATAATGACACTGTAGTCAGTGGTTTGAAACTGGTTTGTGTGTGTGTGTGTGTGTATGTGCGTGTGTGTGTGTGTGTGTGTGTGTTTCTGAGCATGTGTGCATGTGTATGTGTGTACGTTTTTTTCTTCAGAGGTCAGAGCTACTGAGGTAGCTCTACCTGAGGCTATAGGTCCCTGGCTGATGACCAGGGATAGGTCCGCTCACTGTTACTTCACACTCTCCTGAATTGAACGTTCTGTGTGATGTGATGTGAATGTGTTCTGTGTGAATGCCCTGTGATGTATTCTTCCCACAGCAGCAGAAGAAGTCAGAAGGGAGCCAAACCACAGACATCTAAAGCTTCTACCTTTCTCCAGGGTGCTTAGCTTCTCTTGGTCAAAGTTAGCCATCTGGCCATGTCTGATCAATGCAGTGGGGAAGCATGAGCCTGGAGACGATAGGGAGGGTGCTTCATATATATCCTTCAAATTAAAAAAACCGTGGTCTGAGAATGTCACTCTGTTGTTAGACCATTTGCCTAGCCTACGCAAGACCCTGGGCTGGATCCTCATAACCACATAAAACAGGTATGGTGACACATGCTTGTCAGAATAGATATTTAATCTCAGTTGAGGTTTCTACCCTGCCTTTGATAATGTAGTTCCAAGATAAAAGACACAAAACCTTTATATTTATGCTAATCCTTAATAGCACTAGAGTTGGGCAGTATCAACCCTCTAAGGTATTTTGCATACTTCTCTGTCAATAACCCTGAGATATGAGTGGGCAAGTTCTGCCTGGGCCACTCCTACTCTGAATGGCCAGTCCTCATGGCTAGTTCTCACAATCCCATACCCCATGGTGTCTTCCTCTCTCTACTTTCTCTCTTTTCCTATGGTTCCTCTCTCCAACCCCAAGCCCAGGAACCAAAACCCCACCTACCTCTCTTCTACCCAGCTATGGCTGTAGGCATCTTATTCAACCAATAGTTTTATAATTAAGAAGCAAGGTTACATAGCATTTCTTGGTGTATGTGAGGATCTCCTCCTTTCTGGGGGCAACCAGACCTTGGGGGCCAGTATTTAGCATTACAATACACAGCAACAGACTAAAAGTCAACATATGCCTGTAATCCCAGCACTTGGAAGACAGAGGCAGAAACATCAGTAGTTCAAGGTCATCCTTAGTTACATAGTGAGTTTGGGCTATATGAGACCGTATCACAAAATTTTAATAACATCAATTTTAACATCTACTGTAGATGCCAAGAATGCCCCTCTGCATGAGGGACACAGGCTTCTCCCCCTGTGCTTGTGCTGCTTTGCAGGCCACCTGCAGAGATGACCTCTGACCTGCCTGCAGCAGGTGGTAGGGGACAATTAATAATTAATAATTGCCAAATCACCAAACAAATTGGGAAAGGTTATCATGGAGTGAGCCGGCTTCTGCAGAGCGAGAGAGAACATTCTAGGAACACACTGGACACCCATCTGTCTAGAGGGCCGAGAAGGCCTTTCCAGATGGGTGGGAATGTCCCAGTTAAAACGTTTAGTGTGCTAAAGTGCATGTGAGTGTGGTGAGGTAAGGGTCACTCTGCAAACACCACACCCACTTAGCCAGAAGCCCTGACGGCTCGAGCACTGCTTACCATAGAGCAGTGAGTAGAGTCTTGCCATAGGGAACTTGGATTTTCTTTCCCTCTGAAATGATTTGACTCCTTCTTGCTGCCACCTTTGGTACTTGTTAACTAGTCAACGTGGGTGTGGTAATCTCAACATGATTCTGCTTACGTCTAATGAGTTCTGATTGACAGCTACACACTGTGTATTTGAGATGCGAAATGCAGTGAGGATTGCATCTATCTATACATTATTAAAATTTACTCAAGGTCAATTAGCCTATCATTCATAGATTTATTTTCCTTTTCAGTTATTTACTCCTGCAGCAAATTTTGTTTCGTTTTATTAGTTTTTAATAAAGTGAAAGTCACTGCTAAATCATTGCGCCGACATTACATTTTTGGAACGTATGCATATTATTAAAGTGATAGATTAGGACCTTTCATAATCGACACCACACACACACACACACACACACAATGCTGCCATGGCACTGGTGTAGAGGTCCCAGAACAACTTAGTGGAGTGTCTCTCTTACCCTGGAGTCCTGAGGATGGACCTCATGTTGTCAGACTTACACAGCAAGTGCTTCACACACTGAGGTGTCTTGCTGGCCCCAACATTTTTAACTTTGGGACAACAAAGCCCACTCCTTACCTCACAGTGACTTTCTCTTACATTTCTCTGCTAGCTGGTGATGTTGAACATCTTTCCATATACACGTTGCCCATGTTTATGTCTGCCTTGTAAAAAAAATGTCATTTGGGGTCACTGTACATAATCATGCCATGTGTGGATAAGAGATTCTTACTTTCCCCTTTCTCACTCAGACACCTTTAGGCCTTTCAACCATTCATCCAGCTAAGATTTCTAGGGTGCTTACTTTTATTTATAGTAAGAAAAAAAACCCACAAAAATTAAAAGCAACCCTATGCAGAACAGAAGTGATGAGAGTGGGCACTCTTGCCCCCTCCTGATCATGGAGGAAAGGGTTCTCTATAAGCTCGTCTTGCTTTTGCTGTGGTGAGGTACATACCTTCTACCTTAATTTGTTGAGACTTCTGTTCATATCACGGCAGGATGCTGAATTTTGCTGAGTTTTTCCTACGTCTTTTGTGATGATCATATTTTTGTCCTCTGTTTTGTAGTATACTGCATCTATTGAGTGCGAACACTCCTGGGACCCGGGGACTATTTGTTCCCGCTCCATCATAGTATATGGTCAATTTCATATGTTGTTGAATTTGGATTGCTTGGGGTCTCAAGCAAGGGTTTTTTTTTTTTTTTTTCTCATTTATATTTTCCACTACTATCGCTCTGTGGCATTTTTTTTCTTGTAGTATCTCTTGGCTTTGATATCGGGGAAATTAAGCTTGGAGGCCGATGTAACTTTTGTGTTTTGAAAGAGCCTGAGAAGAACCACCATGGGTCCCTTTAACACCCTTGGAAGACTTCAACAGGAAAGCTGTCTGCTCCTGGGTTTTTCTTTCTTAGGAGATTTTTAGTTACAGATTCAGGTTCCTGATCATTACTACTCTGTTTGGATTTTGCCTTTTCTTCCAGGTTCGGTCCTCATGGGTGCTTCTCGGGCTTTTCCATTTCTTCTAGGTTGCCCAACTTTGCACGAAGCTGTGCACCTCTGCAGGGTGGATGCTAACATTTCCCCTTTCCTTCCTAATTTTGTGTAATTCTGGCTGCTGCAGCTCAAGGTTTGCCACTTGTTTATGCTCAAAGTCCATTCTTTGTTGATCCTTTCTATTGCTTTTCCCAGTATTTATTCAACTGCTCCTACTCTGAGCTTTACTTTCCTTCTTCTGTTTAGTTTTTACTTTTAATGGCTCATCAACTTGTGAAGTTAGTTTATATATTTCTCAATATAGGCAAAACCCATTTATGTAAACTTTTCATCCTTTTGCCTTTGTTGCCTTACAAATTTTGGTATAGCCCCCCCCCAGTTTCTATCATTTATCTATCTATCTATCTATCTATCTATCTATCTATCTATCTATCATCTATCATCGATCGATCTATCTGTCTATCTGTTTATCTACCTGCCTACCTACCTATGGGAATTTATGCACACAGGTGTATTGGTGCATATGTTGGAAGCCAGAGGAGTGTGTGTATTGTCTTCTATTATTTCTCCTATTTAGGTTTTCTCCCTGAACCTGGGGACTACTTTCCCCTAGACTGGAAGACAGTGCACTCCCAGAAATCCTCTTGTCTCCGTCCCTCTTGGAACTGGAATTGGAAGGACTTTCCAGGATACCCAGTTCGTCTGGTGGGTGCAGAGAGCCAGAGTCCAGTTCTTATAATTTCACAGCAAGCACTATTAACTGTTGAGCCAGGAGATCATCTTTAAAAGTATTGGCATCATGAAGAGCAAGGGGAAATTCAGAAATTTCCTGTTCCAGGTACTGAGGTGACAAGAGCTACAGTAGGGCAACACAGGATGCTGGGGCAGCTCCCTCGGTTATAAAGGGCATCACACTGGGACTTGGGGATACTTGAAGGACCTGAGAACTTTATAGTAGGTCTTCTCAATATCACTGTCCCAATTTTCCAGGTTGTATTTGGTTATGCAGAACACTAATTTTTGCAGGAGGTACATATAAAGTATTGCATTATCCATATGATAATAGTTTAGTTTATAAACTGAACTGGCAACTGGCAATTTATTCTTAAAATGGCTCATGATAAAAATGCGTGTTACTCTCTATGTCAGAAAAATGTTGTTTGTGACTATATCAGTCATTCTAACAGTTAAGAGCATTCTTCCTTGTGTTACCTTCAAACCAGAGTGCATGTGACTGGAGCCTGCGATTATCCTTCCATAAATACTAGACTTGATTTTCCCACTTTCTTGACTGCATCTATTTCTCCCATTTTCCAGAATTTAGGAGAAAAACAGAGGGAAGGAGGAGAAATTTTAACGACGATGTTCTGGGAAGCTTTTAACTAAATATTCAATTTGTTTCTGGGGCTCGGGTCCCCCAGGATGCCAGAATTCAGGAACTGGCATCACTCCTGGGAGTGTATCCAAGGGCCACTTGGATATCTTGGTGGCTGAAATGAAATTTAGGACAACCTCCAATAATGTCTCAGAAGTGCTTCTGGAAGCTACAGTACACAATCAAATCAAATGTTTGCAACTCTATTGAGGCAAGAGAGAACAAGAAGGTCATACCTGAAACAGAAACCCAAGAAGACATGCCCGGCTTTCTAGGAGGACCAGCCTCACCGCCAAGTACTAGAATCACAGAGAGGCCTCTCTGTTCACAGAGGCAGAGAGGGTGTGCTTTGGTAGCAGCAAGGAGTGGTAATGTTGCGGGTAGATGGCTTCAGAGTACACAGGCAATTTCTAGTCTAGTCTCAATGACTCCTTTGACAGTACCCATGTAGTTTCCCAAAGCAATAGATTCCCACACATAAATGACTGTAAATGTGTGTTCAGTTTCTTGGTAGTACAAACTGATGTGTTCAAAACTATCATTTGCACACCTGTCTTCCAATTTCTTAGTCTGTGAAACAAACTATTTTTAGAATCTCGGCTTTATTCCTTGTGGATAATCTCTCTCTCTCTCTCTCTCTCTCTCTCTCTCTCTCTCTCTCTCTCTCTCTGTGTGTGTGTGTGTGTGTGTGTGTGTGTGTGTGTGTGTCCCCTTTCTCTAAGAAAAGAACTACTTTTATAACTAAATATTACGGGACCATCCAATGTGTGTGACAAGGGACTGCTGCTCTTTCTAATCTGAAGAACTATGAAGGCAGAAGAAACCATGGTATTCACTGGGAAGATAGGAGTCTGAAGGAGCTGCAAAACCCACCAGAGCTACAGAATCACAAAGCTGTGGCTGTTCACAGAGCAGGGGGAATGCAAAGAAAACGTCCCGTGAAAGATTCTCTAGGGCAGACAGACCTCTGCTCCTTTTCACAAGCAGATGAGGTAGGGTTCATGCTGACCATAGTTAGGTCCTGAAAGCCATCCCTGGGATCCAGACACAATGGTTCTACACACATATGTGAAGAAGCTGCTTCAGACAAGTCATGCCACTCATTGGTAAGAAATTGTCTTCTGTCAAGTCCTGTAGAGCTTCGGTCAGTTAGAGACGTCACATTCTTTTTTTTTTTTTTTTTTTTTTCCGGAGCTGGGGACCCGAACCCAGGGCCTTGCGCTTTGCTAGGCAAGCGCTCTACCACTGAGCTAAATCCCCAACCCCGGACGGTCACATTCTTACACAGCTTTGGTTTTGATGCTCTTAGGCAAGGGGTACTTACTGTAAATGGCGAAAGTCCCTATACAATGGGCGTGCGAGGGCAGCAGGCCACATCCTCCCACGGAGAGAGCTGCTGAATGTGGAGCAGGAGAGGACAGTTGCCTCAAACCCACTTTGAAGTGTAAATAGACGCAAAGAAGCGGCTCTCTGTCCTGGACACTTGGAATGTGCAGACAGGAAGCACATGCAGGAAGCCCCGTTTCCCAGAAGAATCAAGGCCCCACCAGCCAAGAGCATTTTCAAGACAACCCCATCAACCCACCCAACTCCACCCCGATCTGAGATCAGGAGAAGGATTCTCGTGCTGCACGTGGCGGCACGGAAGTCCGGGATGGCTCCGTGGGTTGGCCTCTGCTTTGTTTCAAAGACAATGAGCAATCGGGAGGCAACAACGAACGCCGGTCAGATTTTACTTCCTGAGAGACAAGAGCCCAAACAACGGTTGGCACTCAGACGCACTTCTTATTGCATTTCACTCTACACACATTTTATTGTATATTATTTTGTTTATATGAGAAATTCGGACACATTCCCTTAAACACTCTTACTACTTTATACATGTTTGTGAAGGGTGAATCTGGCAGTATTTAGTTCTTTTGGCTATCAAATATCTAAATGACTAAGAACTACTGGACATTCACTGTGTTGGAAGTGTTAAGCAGTTTTCATGCAAAAATTCTCTGAAAATTTCCTAAGATCTGCCTTTGCAGATACGTAGTGCAGACCCTTTTACTGTAAGCTGCTTGAGGAAGCAAGTTCATGCTCTGCTTCATACAATGGGACAATACCATCCGATTAACAGAGATCCAGCAGTTTGGTACTGTATAAGTATATTGCCCAAGGTGTGTGTGTGTGTGTATGTGTGTGTGTGTGTGTGTGTGTGTGTGTGTGTTTGTGGTGTTTCTGGGTGCAGTTTTGGTGAGGTGTGCAGATTGGTAGGACCCTCTAGGGTGGGTAATTTGACAATCCACACATGCTCAGTTCCTCAGCAACTATACTTCGGGGGGAATTCGCCATCTGTCCATGGATGTAAATTCTCTTTGTTGAGTAGTTGTGATCATGACAGCATCATTTGTGGTTGCAAATGACCGGAGAGAAGCTTGGATGTTTATAAGTAATGCACAGATTAAATAAATCATCGTCAAATAAATCATTGCAACAACCAAATGGGAAAAAGAATGAGGGCTGCGTCTACTAACATGAGATTATCTCTCAGACACAAAACATGAATAAAGCAAGTTATAAAATGCTGTGATGTGCTGTCTGCCACTGAAAAAGAAAAGGTTGTACAAACTCAGCTACGGAGTCCCCTCTCAGCATTCTCTGACAACTGCCCGTTCTGGGAGGACAAATTCTGTACACCATACCTGATGGGTATTTAAGTATCAGGGAGGCTAAGTCGAACTAGCCTAGATGCTGCTGTAAAGTTATTTAAATGCATGATTAACATTTGAATCATATACTTTGAGAAAAGGAAAACTACTACCCATCCTGTGAGTGGGCCTCCTCCAATCACTTGAAGGCTTAAAATAACAATAAAGAAACAACTGTGTTTCCGGTCAGGTTCAGCAGAGAGTGACACCTTTGCAGCTTGGATTGGGTGTTCATTTACTGATGATCCTCCTGGCCCTGGGTTGGAGTGGCTTTGGCTCACCAAGGGTCATTGCTCACATAGTTCATGTGGGACAGCCTTTACTCACATCTTGCCTTTTCTTTTAGACACATCCTTATTGTCGTTCTCAATCCAGATCTTCCTCTGACCTTCTACCCCATTGTCTTTCAGACCTAGAAAATGCTGCCTGCTGCCAGCTCCTACAGTTTACTCTTCCATTTGTCCTGTTAACTCCTTTTTGAATCAGGTATTCATTACTTTCCCTTGAAATTACCAACAAATTTCCTGGTTGGCTTAATGGCCATTAGAAATCTAAGAAGAAACACAGAATGAAACAGTTTGACATTTCTTTAACCTACTTGTTCTTTATAGGTTTGCTAAGTCCTCTGAATGTCAAGAAGGAATTTAAGATTCCTCCCTAATATCTATATAAGGTAGTATGTTATTTTTGAGTGAAGCAAAACAACCACACTTAATCGTGAAATGAGCTTGTGTTCAGCTCTAAAAAAAAAATGCCCTTCATCTCACTGATGCTGGTGTCTAGTGTGGCGGTGGGGTGTGAACACTGAGGATATGTTTAACACAGAAGTTAAGTCTCTATTAAGGGATTGCTTGCAATTATGGAGGCCTAAGGAGATTAAACGGAGGATGAGATCTCTCCAGAGGACATGTGCTTAAAGGGGGAGGACGTAAACATCCATTACTCCTCTAAGTCAACAGGCGACAAAGAGAGACTACTACGGTATTTGGTACTTTTCAAACAGGCAAGGTCTCCAAAAGAGTTTATCTCCTGTGCATTTTCTCTCAGAGGAAACTGAATTAAAAAAAAAAAAAAAAGGAAAAGGAAAGAAAAGGACACGACTGCTTCTAGGTATGGTAATAGAGAAAGTTTATTGTAGATTCGAGGGAGAGTGTGGGTAGAGGCATACACATCTGCGAGACGCCAGAGTGGACTGGGCCATGTGGGGGGAGTGGGAACCGAGAGCGAGAGGGGATGGGGGGAGACAAAAAGGGTGGTGGGTGTCCAAAATGTCTTGAAAATATAGGGAAGATCTTCTGGGGAAGGTATGAGTCACCAGAATAGGAAGATAGGAAGCAGAAGATCTCTTGCAAGAAAGGCATACAGGAAGTCCTTGAGTTAATGGGAAGGGAGGGTCCCTGCAAACAGGAAGCAGGCCTCTAAGCAATTCCTGCCCAGAAGGCTCTAGAAGAATCTATTTCAAGATAATGAGATTGGCAGAGCAATACATTTCCTTCACTCTATCCAAAGAGGAGTCACAGGGAGCATACACAGACTGATGGTAAATATGTTAAGGATTAAACGAAGGAAAATGGAAGACAAATATTAATTTTGAGGGAAGAAAACGTGAGGGGAAGAAGGCAACTACACAGATGACATTTCGGAGCCTTATAGTTTACGTGTTTGCTAAATGACCCCACATCTGCTGGGTTGACAGGTGGGTGACTTGTGTACTCATGTATGAGCAAGTGCTATCTTCAGTCTTCACAGAGAAAGGGCCATGGTTCATGCCTAAAACGGAATAATAGGAAGCAAGCAATATAAGCACCCCTCTGCCCCGGAAATCCAGAAAAAAATATATCAAAGGAGATGACACTGGTTCCTCCTAGGACATTGCAAGTGGAAGGGCAGGGAAGGAGGCTGCTACTTCTCCCAACATCTGCAGAGTTTTGGACTCTCATAGGAAGAGTTCTATGGAAAGTAGAGGGTCACATGGATGTAGAAGGTTGATTGGGGTCAGCACATGGAGAAACCCAAAGGGGGCCATGCCTGGAGGTCCACCATGGGGTGGTTTGAGGGGTGTCTTGGTGAAGTAGATCTAAGAGCAAACAAATGTCCGATCATGAGGGTGCTTGTGTTTTATTGTGGGAGTTGGATATGAGTACACTATAGCTGTCTTCAGACACTCCAGAAGAGGGCATCGGATCCCATCACAGGTGATTGTGAGCCACCAAGTGGTTGCTGGGAATTAAACTCAGGAAGAGCAGTCAGTGCTCTTAACCGCTGAGCCATCTCTTCAGCCCTGTGGGAGTTGGAGAACAATGCCTTTTGCCCTTCTAGTTTGTGTGGTAATGTGACACACTGCCACCCTGGGATTGCCATTATTCATTGGTTGCTCTGTCCAAGATGGCTGCCTGTAGGAATGCTCCTTCTCTAAACAAGAGAAGACCTGAAGGTTCTTGCAAAGGCAAGGCTAAAGGTTACCTGTTATATCCATTTCCACCCAGATGCATTTGCCCAATATCCTTTTCCAAGTCTGTCTTAAGGAGCACACTTTAATAGGCTCAGCTAATTAAGAGTCGTTAAACTTTCTTAGGAATGTAACCTCTAATTTGAGCATTGTTCTTGGGAGGAAATATCATATCCCTGATGAGGAAGAGTCCAAGAACTCATTGGTTAGCCGGCCAATTTGCTTCTACCTGCCTGGTTGTCACTGCCAAATTGAAGCAAAACTAAACTGAGCACAGCTCAGCTCTGGTTAGAGAAGGGTTTCAGGTAAAGGAGGCGAAGGCTTTAAGACTAACTGACTTGAGTCAACTGGGTGAGATAGAAACAGCTTCAAAGGGCCTACTGGGGAAACAGATTTGTTTGTTTTTAGATAAAAAGGCACACGGAAGGAAAGGGCTTCATTCCCCAGGAGGCTGGATAGAGGAAAAGGAGCTCACTAAGGACCAAATGGAGTGGACTCTGAGTGAGGCAGACATTTAAACTGGCGTTAGGGTGGATTAGATTGTTCTGTGCTGGAAGCAGTCAGATACGAGGAGTCAGATCTGCTGGGACTTTGCATGTTCATGAACTGACACATTTGAGGAAGAGGCGGGTAAAGGACGTGGCAGGACTTATGTGTCTGACTTGGATAGCCAGATCTAGTGCTACTCTACGACTCTGTTACATTTCTACTCACGTCTGCTTGTCACTCATTGCCAAGCTCATAGACGCGTGAATCGCTCAACCCTCATCAGAGACACTTCTGTCTGTCCTGGATGATGATTAACACGGGGCCACACCTGGTTAAGAGAATACAAGACTGGAATGCCTGTCTCTAATGGGACATTTATATCACACACCCCCTCTGGCTCAGGGACCATTGTGGAAGAGGGGTGGGAAGACGGTAAGAGTAAGATGTGTAGATAACTGCTGTACTGCATTCTCCCTCTCTGCCCGGGTGTCTGGGGTGCCAATGGTGTGCCACTTGGAGGATGCAGAACAAAGTCTATAATGGGGTCCACAGCCCTTGTCTTCCTTTTCTGACTGGGAAGGGGAAATAGCAGAGTCTGGGATGAATGCTGTAGTTTCCTGTCTCCTCTCTAGGTACTTGGGTGCCACAGGTCTATCACCAAGTCAGGAACAGGTCCGAGGTCTGCCTTTCCCCTCCCAGTCTACGCACTGGGAGAGAGGAGGCAGAGCCCAGACAAGGAGAATCAGGTCTGATTGAGATCGAGGGCGGAGTATGCGGGAGGTGCTAGAGGGGAGAAAACCTTTTTCGGGAGTCTTAGGACTCTTTAGTCCCCATGCGTCTGTATGTCTACTTCTGTACTCTGTAGTCTCTTGTAAGAGTCCGTTGGACTATTTTCTACGATATACCATACCTTCCTAAGTGTGTTAGCCATTAGAAGGATCTCTGGAAAGAGTTTTCCCATATTCTTCTTTAAAGTGTCCATTTTTGGTCCTCTGATATTTTATTTGCCTGTTGGGATTAACTTATGAGTTTCCTCCAAACCAATGGGAACTCTGGAATTTTACTGAATACATGAAGTCCTGCATCTCCAGGCACACGCACTCCCAGAACTGGCGATTTGTAGAGCACTGCACTTCACAAGGTCTTCTTGGCTCTTCCCCAGCTCTAATCAGTCACATCTCACAATGCCGTGGAAGGGGATGCTGTGCTCAGGCAGCCATGAAAGGCCTTGTTTATGAAAAGCTGTGATAAAGTGAGACTATCTCAGAGTTTGATATTGTTTTTGCCAGAGTAGATTAATATAAACCCACAACTAGACATGGAAGCAACTGCTGTGTATTACAGTAGTCAAAACAAACCAGAAGCAGCAGCAAAAGGCTGCTCTCTGCGTTTAGTACAATTCATCTGTGTCCTTACAGGGATTTGGAAGAATTTTTCTCAGACTAAGGATTGTCAATCCAATTCGCGTAAGAATGGTAAGTGTTTGTGATAACATAGGTGCTAGTGAAATGGAACCGTCAGTAAAATGCTTGCGGACCTGGGTTCAAGCTTCAGAAACATGGTTTTAAAAGAGCTGGGCCTTGTCATTCCCATGTTGGGGATGAGACATGCAGATGCTAGGAGCTCACTGGCCTGCCTAGCCTATCCGATGAGCTCCATGTTGGTAAGAGATCTTATCTCAGTCAATCAGTTAATAGCATACGTAAGGTGGATCTCTGGCCCCGTGCCAGTGAGCGTGTGTGTGCGAGAATACACATGCATATACACGCAGGCACACACACGCACACACACACACACACACACACACATGCATACACACGCACACATGCACACACACACACACACATACACACATACATACTGGTTTTATGTAGACTACTCTGCTCTTAAAATCAATCTTAATCATTTGTTTTGACGTTTAATTAGGTATAACTAAAGTTGTCGTGGGAACTTGTGGTTATATGACACAGATGCAATGCGTCATTTTCTGCGGCCACTCTCTTGGTCACAGAAGCCTGCTTGGGATTGAGCTGTTTCCCACGTCGATGTGTGCCGATGTCATCTAGAGATTAAGTGGGCTTTTCCCCCACCATTGTTTGCATCGCCGATGTCTTTCTCGTAAAATCCTTCTGGCTTTTGCTATATGAGAAAGGAATCAGTTTGACAGCGTATTCCTAATGTTTCATTTGAGTTATATTCGTGTGAGGCATTGATTGGGAACGTGGGACCACGGTCAATGGCAGTGACCAGAGGCAGGCCTACATATGCACAGATTAAAGGCTGTGTTTTTATTTGACTGCGCAGTCAGTTCGATGGGCCACTAATAACTGACCCTTAATCGTGTTAGCATGATTCAGAGAAAAAAAAAAGCATCCTTTTCAAATTGGGTGTTAATTCCAAATTACGTAACAGTTTTTAGTTGCTAGTGTTCATGGGATGATAGGCTGTTTGCTCTCAAGTTAGACAAAAAAAAAAAATAGCTTGTTCCTGTGAGACCATTCTAGGAAGTTCATGGACACGAATCAGGGGTGG